>NW_005841847.1:2961294-3022975 GCF_000455745.1 Alligator sinensis | reverse complement strand
CATTCCTGGCACTGTGGGCTTTGAATGCCATGTCTATTGCTCAGCTGGGCAACACACGTGGAAATTTTTAAAAGCAGGTGCAACCAGGAATGTTTTCACCCAGGGCAGCAGGACATTGCTCCCTGTGTTTCCTCAAACCATGGAGACCAGGCTGAGGACTTTGCCCTGTTGCTCCTCTCCCCTCCTGGACCAGTTTATGGGTAGAGTAGAGCAATGGGGAAAGACTCCATGCCTGTTCCCCAGAACTGGGTGTCCCTAGTCAGAGGAAGCATGAGGAGCCTTTCGCCACTGCTCTGTTCCCTTCCCTTGCTCCACCAGGAACTCCCCTACCAGGAGTGGAGTAGCTGCTGCTCCCAACACCTTTTCCCAGACTGGGATCTCTGTGGTCATGTGAAAGTGTAAGGAGTAGCAGAGAGGAGGCTGTTGGAAGCTGAAAGTTTGTACTGCTTCCTCTTCCAGAAACCTTTTTAGTACTGGAAATTTCTCAGAAATTTCTGCCACTAGAAATGAATGCCTGTTTGGGACCTACATTTGGCTTGTACTTCCTTAGAATAATAGAGCCTACTGTACTTTGTCTTTATATCCTAGTACCTAAAAACATAAAAGAGTCTTCATGAATTGCCAAGAAAGATGGAGATAATCTTTTGATAGGTTCAGTGAAAAAATCGTTGGGGGGTCAAAAGCTTAAGATGCAGTTTTCAGTGTAGTTTCACTTAGCTGAATGATGTTTTATAGCACATACAAACCACAATTTATGTTTCTTGTAGCAAGCTGGCTGTGATCACGTTTTGAATTCTAAGGCAGAGAGAGATAAATGTGGAATTTGCGGTGGAGATAACTCTTCATGTAAGACTCTTGCAGGCACCTTCAACAGGGCTCATTATGGTATGTTTTGTTCTTATTTTATATTTCAGTTTAGTTTGAGGTAACTCAAGTAATTATATTTCAGGTTTGCAAGAGTACAATATCAGTATACATATTCTTTAGGTCCTCTGCCAGCAGAAAATACTGGTGACTTTGAGTCATGCATGCTCTTTCATATGTGCCATTTTGACTTAGGAAAAAAGTCAGACTGCTGCTTAATGTCAAAACAAAAGAGATGAGAAAGTGATGTGGTGAGGAGTTGCAGAGCAACTCCTAGGAGAGCCTGTTTCCTGCCTCGTGAACTCTGTGATGGATCTCTGTTGGAATTATACAGCTATAAGTTAAGATCCAGCTTGTCCTGTCTGCCCCAGAAGCACAGAAGAATAAATCCTGGGTTAAGTTATTGGCTAGTTTTTTTTATTTTATTTTAAAGACAGATATAGACCCAGGAGATGTGACATCCTCTCTTTTCCAAGTTTACCATAAGATAAACTTCTTCTGTACAATGGTAATTAATATGGGCAAGCCTCCTACAGATTCAGAGAACATGTGACTGACTTCCCTGATCTCAGTATGTGCAGTTCTTACTTCCATGTGCAGTCGTTATACAAGAGTGCAGGAGAAACCATTGTGTGTGTAAATAGCAACTTCTGCCAAGCATAACATACAGAACTGAAGTTTTATATATAGTTAAAGATTGGATAGAAATTCATAGGAGATGTAGCTGACGTGAATTCTCAAGGGACCTTTATGCTGCTCTGCTGGTCTAAGGGAAAAGCAAACAGGGTGAAAATGGTGCCTGACATAAGGGAGGATGCCTAGCCAATACAGAGATGCCAGAATGGCTATACATTGGCACCTTTCCCCATCCCTAAGGAGAAGGGATTGGTCGACAAGGGAAAGTGTATGCCAAGATTTTAGCAATTCTTCCCTGGCAGATAGCCTACGCTTACGTCAGGGCCCAGGGAAAAAATACCAAAAGGCATAAAGATGGCACTGTGCCACCTTCCCATCCCTTTGTTTCCCCCGTGTCCGCAACACACATTTACATAATCTCCTCTTGTCTCTGTGCTGATTGATGTTGAAAGGCACAGTAAATGCCTATTATTAGATCAGAAATTATGACTTTGTTAATGTATGTTCAATACTGTAAAGGGAAAAATACAAGGGTTTTGTAAACTGTGTAAAGGAGCTGTGGATTTCTTTCATTGCCAAGAATGATCTTTTACTGTATGATTGACATATCATACAGTAAGAGATTTGTATTGACATATAATACAGTGGGTTACAGCAGTTTATTTTCTTTGGTCATAGGCCCCCTCACAAGCCAATATAAAAGAGCCTTCATGTCCTTAGGCCCATTGTGCTTTAAGACTCCACCCTGAGCTTCTGTCACAAAAATGTGTCTGATATCAATAAATATGTATTATGATAAAATGCCATTCAGGCCATTGCCATCAAGACTGTGTCAGCAGTTCTCTTGTCAGCTTACATATTCTTGGTCTTGTTGCTGAAACATGGAGACTCATTTCAGATATATTTTATTTTCTATTAATTTTAATTATTTAAAAAGAGTTATTAATTTAGTCACTTTTAGTTAGCACTGTGTCTTAAAAAAAAGTAAATTATTAAAAAGAGGCTAGAGTTTCTTCCCATTGTGAAAGAAGTTTACTTATTTTTTCTCTATTAAGTTTTAAGTAATATATTGTATATCTCTATGTTCTGAGGGAATAACATAGTTAAGAACTCACCAGTTCATTTAGGAAAACCGATTAGTGTATACAATGAGAGGGGTTGGGACATGGCATGATTTAGGTTCTGCATAGCTGTGGTACAGAGCCTATACTGCACTTTGCAGCAGCAGTCACTGTAATTTGTTTTCCTTGTTATCACAGGCCTCCTCATAAGCATAAAAGAAGCTTCATGTCCTTAAAGCCATTATCCTTTAAGACTCCCATGCGGAGCTTCTGTTACAATGGCATGGCATTATGTTGTGGCCCATTCTACTAGTTGTACTCATTTAATTGTTCTCTGATTTTTGGTGGACTTACATAGGGTATAGGTCAGGACAAAAATTCATGTGAAAGATTAAAAGGTTTCTCTTGCATGAAGAAAAAAATAGTTTCTCTCCATTTTAATTATTTGTAAAATATTTAAGTTTTGCTTTATTACTTAAGCCCCAGAACCATCATGCACCATCTGTCAGTATGACAAGTCATGTAGAAGCCTAACTTTGTTGTGAATAAGTAGTCAGACATTTTACCATCTGTGCTCAAACAGCAATGTGGGAGCACACACAGGATGTGATGATCGTCTGTCCCATAATCTCTACCAGAACAGAGAGGTAGGTTCTAAGATAGTACTAGCCACATCACCGCAGTTAGTGAGGTGTTACTTTATAGCAAACAGACCTTCCCAGGGATCTGGAGAATATGGGTGCATCTCTCAAGATTGTGAGTACAGAACTCTGAGATTTATTGTCTCAGGGGTTTGCAGTTGTAGATGCTCCTTACAGACATAGGGCATGCTTCTTGGGCAGAATGATGGGGTTTGGTACATGCCTTTGCAATGGCAGTCCATATGATCTGCAGGCCATGTAACAATGAGTTGTCATGTTACCAGAATTATTAGAATGTTAAGTAAAGGAGTCATTGGGTGCTCACAGCAATTAAATGCTAACGTACTAGCAAAAGCCAATGACCACATTTTCCATTTTTCCCACAACAGCACTCTTCGTAGCTTTGTTGTTTTTACATTTCTTTTCATATTTTCCTTTCTCTCCAAGTACCTGTCTTTTTGTCTTGTTTTCACTATGCTTCCACTCTCTTTTGTGTGAGTGATAGAAGGTTGCTTAGTGCTTTGCCTTTAATATATATTAGAAAAATAGACTTATTGTGACATTCACATATTTGCTGAGGGAGTGCAAGTTGCAATAGTTTGCAATTGCAGTGCTGCCACCAGGTGGTAGATGTAATCAACCAGTGATAAAATTAACTGTGTTAAGTGCATAAATCAGCAGTTCTCAACCTTCTCAGACTCAAGACATTCCTGGTGAGATTCAGGGCACCCCTCTGAAAATACCAGCTTTTTGCTTTCACCCATTTTTCGACTATGGAAAGATAGAGCAGTTTTTCTGTTGCAGAGAACTCAGACCACAACAAGCCAGAATGTTTTTTATCTTATAGGTTCCTGTTTCAAATCGCTTGGTTTATCTTGTAAATCATTTCTAGGTGTTTGTACACTTAACAGTGCTAACATTGTTTGACACCCTTAAAAGGATCTCAAGGCATCCCAGGGTACTGTATCACCCTGGTTTAGATTCACTGGATTAAATTAGTATTATATCCTTAAAAATATGGTACAGTTAATGAGGTGGGAAACTGCAAAGGAGACTGTTGGTTGGTTTATAACCCAAAGGTAAGAGCTAGATAATTGAAGTTGAATCCAGTCAAAACTGCTCATAAAATGCTTGTAGAATGGGGCAATAAACTGGCAGTTAATTGACAAGTTAGTAAGGATTATATTAATAGCTCTGATTAAGTGTGTAATTAATTATTATACGGGTTCATTATAGAAAACTGTTTCTAGACACAAAGGTGCTTTTGGAGAGTAGCCTTGAAAAACGGCATTTTAAAACTGTTCCCATGAGAAAATGTGATGGTTTCTTTCAGAAGTAGAATTATTTGTCACTTCAAAACACTTCCGATCACCTGGGGTTAGCTGGAGATGTAGAATATGATAGCAGTGCATCAAGGAGGTAGCACCTTTGACCAGTGCTCTGAAAGTACCTCCTCCATAGTGATTATGAGATCACTGCCAAGAAAGAAGCCTGGTCTGCTTGCTTCTGTCCCACATGCACCACGTCACGTGGTTATTTTTTGGATTGTACCTAAGGACCCTGCCTGCCTCAGTCTCAGGCATGCTCATAAATACAGTGCTAGGTGCACCCTGTACTACCCTAACGTCAACCACACCACACTTTTTCAGTATGCAGCTTTTGTAGAGGAGGAGTGACTGGGCAGGGCTTGTATCTTGAAGGTGTTTTTGGGCTTGTGACTAAGAGGCATAGACAGTCTGAGCAGATAGTAGGGTAAAGGGAATCAAACTGATTAAACACCTTTTTAGAAAGTTCACATGTACAGATATGTGACTATTTCTGGTATTTATAAGAACTAATTTATACCCAATTTATTCCAGGTTATAATGTGGTAGTAAAGATTCCCAAGGGAGCAACGAACATTGATATACATCAGCACAGTTATTCAGGAAAACCAGAAGATGACAACTATCTTGGTAAAGGTTTCCAGTAAATAACAGCTGATACATGATTTATGTGTGCTTTCTTAGTGATCCGCTCCAAACAAAAATGATCAGAAATTTGATAAAATCCTTAGAGAAAATATGCAATTATATATATAACTCCTCACTTGAGTTGCTAGGTTTCCTCTGCAAGAATTATACTACTATAATTTTAACTGTTGAACCTTTGTTGGATTTCTTAGCTTTAATATGTGTATCAGTTAGAGCAGCATTTCTGAACCTGTGGGTCGCAAGACTATATGAAAGGGTCACGGACAAACTTAAAAAATGTATTCTTCTTTAAAGGAGAAAAATGTGGGATACCGTGGCTTTTCCCTTGCAGACTGGCAGAGTTCCAGCCTGAAAGGGACTGCTTAGGTCTCCCCTGCCCTACACACCCACCCCTGCCCCACACACTGGGAGGCTGGGGCTTGGAGGCAGGGGGCAGTGGGTTGGAAGTGAGGGGCACTGGGTTGGGACTGGCCATCAATGTTTACAAATGGGTCCTGGTACAAAAAAGGTTGAGAACCACTGAGTTAGAGAGTCAGCAAAGGTGTAGACCATGTTATAAAAGTTCTGTCAGTATGAGTATGTGATTTCCATATTCCTTACGAGTGGACAAATTGAGAGTAAACTTAGAAGTCATGCAAATATTTGGATTTGGTAGCAAATGTTACAGCGGTACAGTAGAAAGAGCCTCTTGCTTTGGAGATCCTTCCTCCAGCTTGGTTTGTAAATAATGCCAGAGATGCTGATGTGACAGGAACAGATGTTTTTGGCATGGCAGGAGTGTCTGGGAAGTGGATTCTGGACTTGTTTCTTGGGCACAAATGACTTTACAGAGAAAACCGGTCATTGCATAGCAGTCTGTGAGCCTGGCTCAGCCTCTCTGGGGTAATAGAGTCCAGGATGCCAGACAGACCCCCTGGTGCCATGGGGAGTGGAGGGGAGGGAGCCAGGAGTTCAGCCTCCTGAGAAAAGTGAAGGACTAAGATACATCCTATGGTGCGTTGTGTAACTGGACAGGTAGTACAAGTGGTGCTAGAAATTGCTGCAATGCTGAGAAGCTTCTTTTGGAAAGAGCTAACATTTCTTTGTGGAACTGTCATATTTTATTCTGCAAAAATCATCTCGAATGTCTATATGCTCACTTTTTGCATTACCACAGGAGCGTAATTCTTGGTATAAATATAACATCTCTACATGGTCTTAGGCTCAGGTGATTGTTACAAAAGTAGATGCATAAATGTTTTTACAGGGACTTACTTGAATGGGATGAAGTTAAATGACACTTAGTCTACTTAGACGACTAATAAGTGGAATAGGATCTAGTCCTTAGTACTCAGAGCAAGATTTGGGCAGAGTAATGCTTCTGTTGTTGTGACATTTTCTAATAAATGTTTTATTAATTTTAAGTAGATACAGAGAACCAGGTAGAATAGATGGTCATCTTTGCACATATTATATATATGCACTGACTTCATTAATTCAGTTAAGGCTGTCTGCTGGTACCTGGACCCTTCCAGAATATTAGTTTTCTGAAGGGAACCACAGACCATCAGGGAACCTCAATTTTGGTTAATGAAGCTTTTTTAAAATGAATTTCCAAGTTATGTTTTCCTAGAAAGTAAAGCTTGCTTGAAAGAGTAAATGAGTTTGTTTGTTCATTTGTGCTGAAACACCACTATAACTTACTGTGTGACTCCTAATTGGTCTTCACTCTTTTCTATATGCTTTTTTATAATGGAATTGAAACATTTGTAAGGAAGAGTGCCTGACAGAGAAGGCAGAAAATTCACAGAAATATTCTGTGTTCTAAAATGTTCAGTTATATTCTGTGGCAGTTACATTAATTTGAAGAACATGGAAGGAGTCTAGTGTTTTGCTTCTTTTTTCTACGTCCTTTCCCTCAACACCCCATGTAAAATATATCTTCCCTTCCCCACCAAAAAGTCCAGCTAATCATCCTTTCCCATCCTGTTAAGCCATTAGAACTTTAAAACCTATTAGCATATAAAATAAAGAAAAAAAATACATTGTTCTTAAAAATGTACATTCTTTGTGCTGCCATGTGTGCATGTGTGTGTATAAATCACATAAGCCACCTGCTGGAGTATTGCAAACGTCATTGATTAAGCTGAACAATGACCTAGGTCCTTTGTATCCTCGTCTCTAGAAAGACTCCCAACCCTGCTTTGGTTAGGCCTCCCTGCCATGGCCTAGGCCTTTCCATCACCCTTGCACTCTAGCCAGCTACCCATCATGAAGAGAGGGCTGCAGGTATCCTAATTGTGAATTTCCTTCTTTTGGAACTTCATCTTTGCATTACCTGAACTCTTCATTTCCTGGTTTTCAGAGGTTTAAATTTGTATTATCTTCTCCTGGGATACACAGGGGCATCAGGGAGTGGAGCTAAGACCCTGCTCCCTCCATCTCTCCTCTCTTATAGAAGGACAGAGCCCACAGATTACACCACATGCAAGTAAAGGGGCTCCCAGAATACAGCATCCCCCAGCACATACAAGGAAGGGGAGGGGTCCCAGAAAGACCCCAACATCCTGGCTCACATAAAGGAAAGAGAGAGGCACTGAACCTCCACCCCCTCAGAGGTGTACACTCCCACCTCATGCATGAAAGGAGAGAATGTGACAGGCACACTGCCCCAGTTCTCTCTACTTCCCTACCACCATCATAATGGTCCATCCCCTTCCTACCCCTATCACCTAGTCCTTTATCTCTTTATTTCTCTTGCACCAAATCACTCATCTTCTCCCTCCTTCCTTCAGCACTGCATAGCAAGCATTCAAATGTAATCTATTTCTTTTTTAAAAATACTTTGTCTCTCTTTTGAATTGGCTGCTGCTCAAAAGTAGAGGTAAAAAAAATAAAAACTTGATAGAGGCAAATACATGTATGTCTATGGATCTCTCTCAGATTTCTGTAAGAGATGAGTTTGAGCTTACATTGTCTGAGTGTGGGGCATGTTCAGTGGAAACTGTAGAGCCACAGCAGAAATCCAGGCCACTGACCAGGCTGGATAGAAAACTTATTGTATGTACTTTCACAAGACATAAATTCCTTGGGGAACCAAAATTGAAAATTGTATTAACCAAAGAGGCAATTGGTACTATGGAGCAGATGGCATAAGCATCAAGTAACCAGAATTTTTGGAGGCTGATTGGAGCCATGATCTGAGCCCCAGATATGCATAAAATATAAATTGGTATAATGTGCTGGGGTTTTTCCCCCCACAGGGGACTGTATCTTGGGAATCCCTTCCACAGATGACCCTGGGTTTAGAACAGTTACCCTACTCCACAACTGCATGAATGGCAGCAAATTTAAATGCAATCCAAGTTAAGCATAAGTACTTCGGAATACTTAAAAAAGTTAACCTTTGAACAGTGTTGTCAACCTTAATTACAGCAGAACTAGAGCTCTATTACAACTTAGTATTTGATTAATGTAATTATTAGTAACACTGTTCTATACCTAATATCTTCAGCACAGGGTAATCTGGAAAGTGGGAGTTTTTAGGGAAGATGGAAGGAAAGGGCTCTAACATATACCTGCAGTACAGAAAGCTCAGAGTTGGACTATTGATCAAAACAATATGCTTTCATTTTGATCAGTTTGTCTTTCTTATTTGGGAAATGTTGTTATTTCCACAGGTATGGAAATAACATAAGGAGGTGTTAATGTCTTCATTCATCTTGGTGGTTAGTTTATTTTCTGCACAGCTCTGTCATTTCTTTCAAGCCTGTGATGTACACAAATTATGCCTGTTCTCCACTCCTCACCCTGGCCTCAGGATTATGTGCATGGTGTATGCTTTGAGAATAGTTGTTCTTAGCTTCCTATGCACAGGGACATGACTTTCCCAGACCCTGGATCATATAAAGAACCATGGAGAGAGATTTAGGATATGAGCACATGGGTAAATTATTGTGATTTAATATATGGTATGAATAGCATGCTAGCTGCTTCATGATAATTCCCTGTGTGCATACCTTTTCCACACATTACAGGCAACATAGTTTATCCCACTTTCATTTAAGGATAAGCTACCTTGCATTTACCAGGGGGTAAGAACCTACAGTTATTGTGAACTATCTAACGCCTTAGTTTACCTTGTAACTGGCTTAGGTAGTACATAGCCATACTATATAATGTCTGTCACCATTTTGGGGGCAGGAGGGAGGCAGATAAAAAGAGGCTCAGACTACCCAGTGAGAGAACATAGTCCCGAGATTACAGTTCACATATGATGGATTGGGTTAAGTGTTGGGAGCACCCCCAAATCCCAGCAAACATGGTAGGAAGAGGGGCTCAGATCTCCTTAGAAGGAAACTGTTCCTAGCATGTCAGCATTCCAGTCTATTTCTAGCATCTGATGAAGTAGGTTGTTGCATCCAAAAGCTCGTGCTTGTCTGAAACAGCTAGTCTGTAAGGAGCTATTCTTCCCCACCTTCTGTCAGTCTTTAGATTAAGATGTACAAGACAGGTAAGCCTAGAATGGCAGTACTCTATCTTGATGTTGAAGTTAGGACTTAACTTGTTTTGGCTCTATCACTGAATTGAAAAGTAGCCCTGCAGAGAACAAGACTGTAGCACAGTTTAGTAAAATTCAGTTCCTTGCCATCAACACTGCCAGTTCTAAACAGGTTTTAAATGTCTCATATTGCTGCCCCATTGCAATCAAATAGCAAATCTTCCAACACTGGAAATTTTATTGATGTAGATTGAATATATGGTCACTATAGTAAGTATGCTACTAATGGTGTGAGATCTAATTGATGTTTTCAAAACTGTTTTTTACGAATTAAAAGATACAATTGATCACAATTAAGCTAAGTACCTCTTAATTGAAATAAATGTTTTACTTATGGTATTTCATGTTACTTCCAGCATTATCTGATATTCATGGGAATTTTATCCTAAATGGAAATTTTGTTGTAAGCCTGTCTAAAAAGGAAATCATTATACAGGGAGCCATATTTGATTACAGTGGTTCAAACAGTACTGTAGAACGAATTAACAGCACTGACCGCCTAGAAGAAGAGTTAATTTTACAGGTGAATGTTTAATGCTTTAAAAAGTTTGTAAATTTAATAAGTGCTTATAACTTTCATATACTTTGGTCACACACAAATTCATTGAAAAACAGCTATCATTTTTATCTCAATTAAGGTTTTATGTGTAGGAAATTTATACAATCCTGATGTGCATTATTCATTCAGTATCCCTGTAGAAGAGAGAAGTGATCTATTTACATGGGATCCATACGGCCCCTGGCAAGACTGCAGCAAAATGTGCCAAGGTATTGTTTTTCACATCAAAATGCTTTTAATAATGCTTTTTCTTGGTATTATCAAAATAACTGATGATCTTAGTACACCCTGTCACATCATACATTTCAACCTACTCAGGCACAAGTGAGGGACAAAGACCTAAAATAAAGGGGCACCAATAAATTAATAAATGAAACCCTTTAATTAACCAATTAAACCCTTTAATTTGTAAGAGATTTATTTCCGTAGTGTAAATAAAACTCTGTTCCTGGTTTTTGTATTTCTGATGGAAATAATTTTCAATAATAAACATGATGAAACACCAAATTTATGTGGAATTTTAGGTAGCGATTGGGATTAAAATGTGTGACATCAAAATAGTCAAGGCACATATCATTTAGAAGTGTTACAACAAGAGGTAGGTTCATGGAAGGGTTAAGAATGTGTTTTCAAATGTCATAGGAACACAAAAAGTATTGTTACTAATTTTTATATTTTAACAAATGATTCTATCAGTAACAACTGGATTTCTTTATTTATGAAAGTTGTTATCTTTGCGCGATAATAGTTATACTGAGCATTCCCAAGAATAATTTGTTTTACTTTAACTTATAATTTTTTCAGTAACTTTTTAAAATCAGATGTACATGATGCCTTGTTCTCATTAAAGATTAGCCATGTCTGTAAGAATTTGATTGATATGACTCTTGCTCTTGATATGATACAAACTAAATCAGGATATCAACAAAAGAGTCTGTCTGAATGGTTTGGAAAGCCAGTACTGGATGGACATAAGCCTCATGCTTGTTCACATGCTTTCATTTGGGTATGAGAATAGTTCCATTTACTTCACATGGGTAAATCTTTGAAGAATCAGATGAAGGCAATATTTTGGTAGAGAGTTAGCTACCTAAGCCTCTTGCATCCAAAAACTATTTATTCATGAAATTTATGAAGCTGCCACTTGGAACTCAGTTCACATCTTTACTGTTAGTTGCTGCTGGCTAGCCCCGCACTGGAGCACCCTCATGCCCCAATCAGCCCCTCTGCAGCACATTAAGCCAGCTTGGAGCAGGCTGACCACCCAGGTCCCCTGCCAGCCAGGGCTGCTCTGACTCAGCTCAACATGATGCAGTCCTGGTTACATGTGTAAATGTGACTCCTGGGAGCAATAAACTGTGGTGTGCTGGAATTTATTGCACTGCATTAATTTCACAGGTAGACACACCCACTGGGTACTACCATAGGAAAGGGATATCACCACTGGAAAGGTTTCAGAGAATTTTAAATATGTATAGTCATCCTTAGTTTAAACTATGGACATTTTGAGAACCTGTCTCAGGTTGCTGAGCCTCATGGCATTATGCATGTTTGTTACCCAATACGTAAGATTTCATTTTTGTTATCTGCAAACCTGGATAACATCACCTTACTCTCCAAGCAAACATTGCACAGGTTTGCTAGTTCTTGAATCACTGGTATAGTGGAAGGCTCTAGAAAGTGTGTGCAAGAGTATTATTGTCTCCACGGGGCGCATAGTGTGAATTAAAAATAAGCAGGAATCTTATCAGGGGGATAAGGCACAGCGCCGCATTTTTTTGGAACATACCAGACATAACTCAGACCTTACATAAGCATTTTTCTTATACCAAATTTAAGTTCTAAAATCATGAGACCAACAGGTCAAATATATATATTTGCTAAGCAATAGGAAATTTAAAATAGATGGTTAATTCCAAAACAGTAATAACTGATTAAAATATTATCTAAGGTAAATCATAACAAGATAAAGTTAATCTTAATGGTTAAATAATTCATTATAAAAATAGCAATATAAGCAACTAAAGCAATTATAGCTACTGCAATACAGTATCAAAATAGTATGAGTTGGTCATGCCTTCTGGCAGTTGGATTGGTGCAAGTAACAGACATGCCTCTTTCAGGGTTCAAAACAACAAATCTTTTATTTGGAGTCGTCCTTTATCATTCACACCACTCTGCCTGCTACATTCAGTAAAGGAAACCAAAAATAAAGAAAATAACTTTGTCCTTTCAGTTTGGTCCTCAAAGTTTCTTCAGCTTCAGTAGCAGCAACCTCCTTCAGGTCCTTTTGCTCACAAAGATAGGCCTTTTTCAAACACTCCCAGCTGGGTATCCGTGCACAGACCTGATTGTCCACAGCTGTTCCTCATTGCCAAGCAGAGCTAGCATCCCGTTCTGGATTTTTAAAGGGTCTCTGCACCCTGTCACAAGAGGTATTTTCAGTGTATTTTCCTTTCAAGAATTATGGTGATAGACATCTCTGCTGTATTGTGTGAACAGCCTTACACCCTGGGGACTGTGGTCTGCTCAGGTAGGAGGCATGCACATAAACATATCGTAATTAAGAGCCATCTACTATGCATGTAAAGCCTTCCTAAGGAGAGAAATTTCAGGGTTCCGGTGGCCTCAGACCATACAAGTGGTGTCTTTCTTCTAAGCAAACAGAGAGATGTGAGGTCAGCTCTGTTGTTTCAGGAAACTTTTTACCTATAAAACTCTTCAATAATGTATGGTGATTTTCCTATTCTGTGTAATTATTTTGAGAAACACAAGTGAGCATTTTATAACAGAAAATATATTGTACATTTCACATAAACAATACAAACAGCTATAAATCTTCAAAATAAACACCTTTATAGACTTTTAATCTTTTCTAAATATTCTGTTTAAGGACTTCGCAAGAGAAAAGTAATATGTATACGTAAAAGTGAACGACTGGTAGTGTCTGACCAAAGATGTGAACACAAACCTGCTCCACCACCAGTCACTGAACAGTGTAATACAGAATGTGAACTAAGGTAAAAATACATTCTTAATAAAAATTCCATTTAGCTTTTATTAGATTTTAAAAGTGAAAATCTAAACAAAAATCATGCAAAGACTGGGTAGCTGCTGCTGCTTTTTCTTAAATCAGTTGATTTCACATAAGTATACTCTAGATTTAAGTCTCTGAAACCAAGAATTAATCTACTTTATGTATTGTGTGTCAAGGTCCTTCCTTTAGGGGCCATCCAGAATTGTACTCTCCAAAGTCTTGGAACCTGGTCCTGCATTCCTTGTGTGCCATGTTTGAAATGTGCAAAGGCTGCAGGTTTAGAATCACTGACTGAGTTTATCAGAAGCTACCTAAGGAGATTTAGGCAGAAATTCTGTTAATTTAAAAGGACTCTAGAAGTCTTCCACTTCGTGTGTCTAAATCCGCCTACTTAAGTTTGAAAATTTCCATCTTTGTTTTCTTTGCAATTTATCTGTTGTTTAAATACATATTTACACTGCATCCCCCATTATGCATGTATATCTTATTTTTAAAACACATTTAGTTTATGTAACCGTTTCTCTTTGCAGGTGGCATGATATTGGCAAGAGTGATTGTACATCACACTGTGGTCCAGGATATCGCACTTTAGATGTCCACTGCATGAAATACTCTGTTTCTAAAGGTCTTAGTGTTCCTGTCGATGATAAATATTGTGCTGACCAGCAGAAACCACCAGTCAGAGAACCCTGTCATGGTGACTGTCTGTTAACAAGTTGGCACTACACAGGATGGTCTGAGGTATAAATTTAAATGCTCATGAATGTAGTTCTGGTTAACATTTAGATTAGATTTTTATTTATTTTATGACCATTTCTGTTTATATATCTGAAAGAAAAATGTGTTTGGAGAATCAAAGTGGTTGGTAATGAACTTCACATTTATGTTTTCCAACACTTTTTGGCATAAAGCTTTATTTACTGTGTTTTTAGAAGCTCTAACAATTCAATTGCGTGCAGCTGATCCTTTGAAATTTGGTTAAAGAAAAACCTTTAGTATAAAGATGCATCTTTTCTTTGTGCTGTTATATTATGGTCAGATTTAGCAGATATAAACCATTTTAAATCTACTGTTTTCCTTTTCTTGCTTTCATTTCTCTGGAAAATTTTTGGCAGCATGCCAAAATCATTGAACAGTCAAGCTGTTACAAAGTAGCAATGGTATATACTTCACTGGGAGCTTCCAGCCCTTATGCCAATCAACTTCACACAGCACCAGTCTTAGTGAAATTACATGTTATACTTAGACCATACTAAATCTGTGGAATGGTAAATGGTGTTAAAGTTAGAATGTGCTGTGATCAGTTGCACGTTAAAGGTTAATACCTTTTCTTGCCTGGACAGCTCTGACTTGCCACTAGAGCGCTGATGAGCAAGGGTGTGGCTAGGAGCCATAAAATCTGGGTTGTCTTCCTGCTCTGGGGGAGGGAGGGGAACTGGAAGTAGTGCATCCTGGGATGCTGAAGGACTGCAGATTGCTCATTTTATCTCCATGGAACAGACTGAAATTACCCTAAAATGAGCTAGGCAATATGGCCCACAGTTAAGCCTTGCCTGAGGTGGCTTAAATTAGAGCTGTTCAGAGGCTTCTTAGCACAAGTGAACGAGCTTTAACTTGTGAATGCTCATTTTTTGTAAGTGTCCTTAGTATGGTCTAAGTGTATGGTGTAACTTCACCTTTCCATCCTGTTCTTTAGGGCACCGTTTGAGGCAAGAGCTCCCTCAACCCCTGAGACAGGTGGGAGAAGTCAGTTTGATCTCCTTTCCTACCCAGCACATGATGACTGCAGCCCAGCCTCCTGAGGACTCGCACTAAATAATTTTTCCTTACCTTCTAAAGAGGAGGAGGGAGAGAGGGAGTTGGTCCAGGCCAGCTCTCCCTCAGCACTGTTTAGATCTATCACTTGAGTCAGTGATTTACTCCTTTCTAGGGATAACACCCTTGCCCTACTATCAACTAATATAGTTAGTCCAGTAGCTCAAGTAGTAGCAGTTGAAGGCTGTATCAGTGTTGAGGGGTCAAACACTGCTGGTGATGCCTAAAAACTAGGGACCTACTGAAATTGTGGCAAAAATGTAGTGCACGGTGGCTCCTTTGTTTTTGCCATTTTTCCCACATGCTTCGCACCTCTCCCTTCACCCCCACTCCCACCCCCACCCCAAGCTTGCCTGTTGTTCCTGATGGCAGGGAGGCAAAAACGGTGTTTTTAAATATGGCGCAGTTTATGCCTCCCATTGCTGATTGGCCATTCGGTCCTGGTAACCTTGATGTTTGCTTACCAGCCGGGAGGCAAAAAATGTGGCATATTTATTGTTTGTAGTAATAGCAATGGTGTTACTACAGTTGCATATATTTATTTTTTAATTTTACAAATATGTGAGAAATTACCTACCAAGAAACTATGCTACGATAAAATTATGTAGGGTACAAACAGACATGGCATTTTTCCTCTGAGAGCCTCTTGTCCAGGAATCCTACAGAGGTATGATTCTAGGTTCAAGCCTGTCAGGCTGCGTGCTCTTGCTTGCTGCCTACTGGCAAAGGGGCAAAAATGCAGCCTGGAAGGGCTATGTGTGTAAATGGCCATGCAGTTTGTGTTTTGATCTGGGTTAAAAACCAGGACATAGAGGGCCACCTCAAATAAGATGTCTGTTTACAGTCTTAGGTGCGAAGCCATGTACTTGAAAGTGGGGAAATGCCAGAATTAGAGTACCTGTGAAACCATAATTCTACCTCTTTTGATGTATATATTAGAGTAGTGTTTAATTCGTAAGATCATGTATTGTTTTGTCTATGGGATTCTCTGCCTCATTCAGTGCACAAGAAGGGTGCAAAGTTTTCACAGGCAGCCACAAATCAATTATTTCTTAAGTTTTAGGTGCTTGACTTTGCAACCTAAATAGCTTAACATATGTGTATGTATTTTATGCGAGATGAGGTTATAAAATGGCAGCCTTAATATTAATGTATGATTGATATTAAAAAAAAAAATGGGTGCTGAATTTATATCTAATGTACTTGAGTCTGTGATGTTGCACTGAAGTTCAGGTTTTTTAATCTTCTTCATCTTTAAGGTCTTTAATGTATAATGAACTGGTCTTCATAACATAACATTTATTATATTTTCTCTATATCCCAGTGTTCCAAGAGCTGTGAGAGAGGTGTCAGAACCAGAGATGCTTTTTGTATGAACAACTTTGGTCGTCATCTTGCTGATAGAGAATGCCATGAGCTTCCAAGAATTGTAACACAGAGCTGCAATGAGTTCTTATGCCCAAATTGGGCTACTAATGACTGGAGTGAGGTAATTCCAATCATGCAAAATTTAAGAATTCTTGATATTGCTATACTTTTAAAAAGATTTTAAAAGTAAGAAGTGCTTTTAAAATGTTTATAGTTTTTGGTTTGTCTACTTTTTTTTTGTGCGCCCTAACTGTAATGTATTCTGGTCATATAATTTTGCAAAGCTTTCCAGATAGAAAGGTTGCTTGATTCTTATTAAAAAGGTGAAACCATTAATTAGTCATGCTTTTTATCGTCTGACAAATGTAATTTTATAACTCTGCAGTGTCCTGTAACATGTGGGAAGGGAATGAGGCATCGGCAGGTGTGGTGCCAAATAAATGATGAAAAACTACAGGACAGTTTCTGTAATCCAAACTCTAGACCAGAATCAGTTAGACCATGTGAGCTCCCTGAATGTGCATCTTGGCAAGTGGGACCATGGGGATCAGTAAGTACATTTGCATTTCTTGCTTTTTGTCTTCTATTCCAGAATTTTGGATAATAATGTAACAGTAAAGTATTTAATAGATTGTTGCAAATCATGGGAATTTTGTAATGTATTAAAGGGTAGTATGTTTTAGGAGGTAATGCTCACCTGAAAGTGAACAGCTTTGCAATGCCATGAGAGCACTTAATGGCTGCCTGACCATGTGTCTACTTGCATTTTAACTTCATTCAGTAAGTGTACAATACAGCTTAAATAAATATTGTGTAGCTATAACATCCTTTACCCCTCCCCCAATCCAACATAAGAGTCCAGAAAGAAACTCTTGGCATTTCATTGAACATGGTCACTCTAACTAGGGCTGGCATAGCTGAAACGAACTGAAAAATTTAATTTTTTAATTAAAAAAAGTAACACAAAATCCATATTTTTCTGTGATTGAAATGAAACACCACTAATATATTGATATAAATGTATATATAGTAGTGTTTCATTTTAATCATGGAAAGATGTGAATTTTGGGTTATTTTTTTTAATGCAAAAATTGGAGGTTTTTTTTTTTTAATCAGAGAAAACCAGGATCCCTGATTATTATTGTGTGAGAGGAGTGGCTATGCCTGGAAAAGTGCAGGCTCAGGGTGCGAAGAGCTGAAGAGTCCCATAGCTCTCAGCCTGTCATCATACGGTCTGTTTTCCTGACCTCTGATCGTGCGCATGGCTCTCCTCTGGGCTTTCTTGAGCTTCTCCACATCTTTTTTGAACTGTGGAGCCTAAAACTGGACGCAGTACTCCAGTTGGAGTCTCACCAAGGCTGAGTACAATGGGAGAATGACGTCCTGGGATTTGCTTGAGAAGCACCTATGGATGCAAGCCAGTGTTTTGCTGGCTTTACTAGCATTGAAGGCTCATGTTCATCTTGTGGTCAGTCATGACCTCCAAGTCCTTTTCGTCCGTATTGCTAGCCAGCGTAGCACTGCCAAGCCTATAAGCATGCTGCGGGTTTTTCTTCCTGAGGTGGAGAACCTTGCATTTTTCAGTGTTAAACACCATCAGGTTCTTGTCCACCCATTTCCTGGGTCTATTATGGTCAGCCAGGATCACCCTCCTGTCCTCAGGTGTGGATGCTTTACCCCAAATTTTGGTGTCATCAGCAAATTTGGCCAGTTTGCTTCTGACACCAATGTCCACATCATTAATGAAGATGTTGAATAGTGTTGGCCCAAGGACAGAGCCTTGGGGGACCTCACTGGTTACAGGGCACCACGATGATTGACTTCTGTCAACCACCACCTTCTGGGTCTGACCACGGAGCCAATTCCCCAGCCAGCAGATTGCGGTGAAGCCGAGGCCACAGTTGACCAGTTTTGCCAAGAGGTGATCATGGGATACCAGATCGAAGGCATTTTTAAAGTCAAGATATATGACATCAATCTCTTCTCCCTTGTCCAGGTGATAGGTCACCTGGTTGTAAAAGGAAATAAGATTGGTCAAGCAAGACCTACCCTCAACAAACCCGTGCTGGCTATCCCTCAGGATGTTGCCATTGGTCAGTCTGTTAAGAATGGCCTCTTTGATAATCTTTTCTAAAACTTTCCTTGGGATAGAAGTCAGGCTGATGGGCCTGTAGTTTGCCGAATCCATTTTCCTCCCTTTCTTAAAGATAGGCACCACATTGGCCTTCTTCCAATCTTCAGGCACTTTACCAGAGCGCCAGGAGCTCTTGAAGATTTATGCCAGGGGCTGAGCTATGATGCTTGCCAGCTCCTTGAGTACCCTGGGGTGTAAACTGTCAGGGCCAGCTGACTTGAAGGTGTCCGTCCTCTCAAGGTGTTCCTTCACAAGGTCAGCATTGATGGAGGGTAAAGAATCACCCTCACTCAGGTGTTCCCGTCCTGTAATGGGTAGGGGCGTCCCTTGGGACTGGTGAAAAAATGATGCAAAGTACCCATTTAGTAAGTTGGCTTTTTCCTGGGCATCAATTATCAGTTGTCCCATCTGGTTTAGCAGGGGTCCAATGTTGCCCTTGCTTTTCCTGCAGCTTCCCACATATCTAAAAAAGGACTTTTTATTGTCCTTGATACCTGTAGCTAGTTGGTGTTCTGTCACAGCCTTGGCTTTCCTGGTTCGCTCCCTGCAGGTCTGGACCAGTGCAGAGTATTCCTCCTTGGAGATGGATCCAGTCCTCCATCCTTTGTAGGTCTTTCTTTTTAGATGCAGGAGGTCTACTAGTTCCCTGCTGAGCCAAGGGGGTTGCTGTGCCTTTTTGCTGCCTTTCCTTTGAGACAGAATAGACTTTGCTTGTGCATCCAGGATTGCTCCTTTGAGGAGCAACCACTCTTCCTGTACTCCCCTCCTCTTTGGGTTGTGGTCCCTTAGGGTCTCTCTGACAAGCTGCCTGACCTTGTCAAAGTCAGCTTTCCTGAAGTGGAGGTCTTCTGTAATCCTGACCGACTTGCCAGCTTTATGGCAAATGGTGGCAGCTCGTGGTCACTGTCACCCAGTCTCCCTTCAATCGTTAGGTCACTGATTAGGTCGTTCCCGGTTGCCAGTACCAGGTCGAGCAGTGCTTTACCTCTCAACAGCCCATAGACTTCTTGCATCAGAGAGAGCTCATCCACGCATGAGAGAAAGCTTTGTAACTGCTTGGATTTGGCCAAGTGCTCTTCCCATGAGATGTCAGGGTATTTGAAGTCTCCTATGACAACCATGCACTGGGAGCATGCAGCCTCAGCCAATTCCCTGGTGAATTCCTGGTCAAGCTCTTGATCCGGGGTAGGAGGTCTGTAATAGACTCCCACCATTGTGTCCCCTGTACCGTGTTCCCCATGGATTTTAACCCAGAGGGTCTCCAGTCATCCACCCTGGGCGCCAGTGTCGGCTTGCAGGGATGCGTAGCTCTCCTTGATAGAGAGCTACACCCCCGCCCCTTTTGTCTACTTGTCTCTCCTGTGCAAGGTATAGCCGTCTATACCTGTGGTCCAGTCATGGGTGGAGTCCCACCAGGTCTCCGTTATCCCTATGACATCATCATTATTTGTGTTAAGCAGGAGGACAAGTTCCTCCTGTTTATTCCCCAAGCTCCTGGCATTTGTGTACAGGGAGGCAAGTGTCCCTTTTGGGGACCCTGCCTTGCCTACAGCTCATTCCAGGGCTGGGGCAGGGGTGGGCTCCCTTAAATGCCTTGGCCTGCTGGCTTTGCAAGGGTTGCTTAGCAGGCCAGCAGAGGTGGTAGCCCCCCCATCCCTCGGCAGGCTCAGTTTAAAGCCCGGTGGAGCAGGTCAGCCAGCCTGGCTGAGAAGAGTCTCCTCCCCAGTGGAGAGAGGTGGAGGCCATCCCTTCCCAGCAGCTCACTGTCTCTCTCACCAAATAGCAGACTGTGGTCATGGAAACCGAAGCCTTCCTGATGACACCAGTGCCACAGTCTTTGGTTCACTACCTCAGTCCTCCTCTCCAAAGAGGTCTACTGCAATGGTCACCAACCAGTTGATCTTAATTGACTGGTTGATCATGGAGCCTCTGACAGCAATCTCAGTCTGTCAGAAGCTCCATGATTGGGAGTGGCAGGATGAATGTGGCTGGGCTGAGCCACACCCCCTGCTGCCCAGGCTGGGCTGGGTGAGTGGGGTCAGAGCCTGGGCAGCTTGTCTGGGGGCTGGGGAAGCAGGGTGGGGGCTGAAGGGGTGGGTGGAGCTGGGTATGTGGTGGGCGGGTCAGGGGGTTGGGCAGAGGATGGTGGGTGGGCGGTAGATCCTGGGGTGCCAAAAAATGATCTTCACCATAAAAAGGTTGGATACCTCTGGTCTGTTGTAACCCCCATATCCCTCTCTGTAGTCTAGCCAATTATTTATAGTCTGTATCTGTGCATGCAATTATTTTGTCACAAATGCAGGACTTTGCACTTGCATAGTTCAATTTCATCTGGTTGATTGTGGACCATTTTCTAGTCTACCCAGGTCATTCTGGATCCTAGCCTTACCCTCCAGAGTGTATTTAATTCCACCCAATTTGATGTCATCCACAGATTTGCTAAGCGTGCACTTGATCCCATCATCCAACTCATTAATTAAAATATTAAGCAATACTGGATCCAGGATGGACCCCTGAGGATGTACTCACCTGATACTTCCTCCCAACTAGACATTTGCACATGTATTTACTGTGATTACTAATATGTTTATTAGATTTGTAAATTTACTGTTAGGGAATATGTATTCAGAATTATTGCCCATTACTAAAGTTATTCCACCTGTTAAATTATCTTTAGAATAATGTTAGTAAAGCAAACAAAACTCCCCAAATATGTGCAAAAGTAATTATTTCTAAATTAAGTTCTTGTTCATGTTACATAAGTAGTTAAAAAATAGAGCTATTCATCACAATTGGTAAATGAGTATTAGATCTAACAGTATCTTAAGCATGCACAATTGTTGGCTTTCAGTGTGCTGTGACATGTGGACATGGATACCAGATGCGTGCAGTCAAGTGTGTTACTGGCAATTACAGAGTTATTTCAGAGGATGATAGGGAGTGCAGTGCTGCTACCCGTCCTAGAGATAGTCAAGTAAGTAAAACATCTGAGTCTGAGAAAAAGTTGAGTTATTTTTATTATTAAATATATTAACCATTAAATAAATATAGCCTCTCTGCTGTTTGGTGGCTGGGAAGAAGATGCTGAAACTAACTGTTTTTCCCCTGAGCTTCAGTAGTGGCTAATCTAGAGAAAAGGATTCATGTGACTGGAGGTATACCCAGCATAGTCTGTCTGTAACTAGGACTGCCCAACCTGTTCCATCAGCCAAAAGGATGTTTTGATTAATTCCAAATTGCTGAGATGTTTGGAGTGCACACGCTCTCTCTCTCTCTCTCTCGCACGCACGCACACACACACACACGCAGACAGACACAGTGACCACTTGAGTCCTATGGTAGACTTCATGTTTTCACCCACTTGCTTTTATATTCAATTTTGAAATTCTAATCATATGTAGCTAAGAGAGGGAAAATGATTATTTGAGGGAACAAATGGTTAATATTGTTCTGAAGATAATATAGTTAGTTGTATATAATTGCATGAACTTGGTTCTCTGCATTTTCCTTTTATCCAAGGTTCCTCACCTATTTGATGCTTTTAAATTAAAAACTGCACTTTCCCATAATAACTATTGAACACAGTCAGTCTTTTTGATTCTTTTTAATAAAGCAATGTTAAAAGAGGACATAAAAGCTGTGTATACCCCTTATTAATAATAATCCAGCCATTATATGTTAGATATCTAGAGGCCAAGCAAGTCTCAAGATCTGAGCTCAGGAAGCACAGAGAAAAAGGTTCCATTGGTCCTCAGGTAAGACATTTAAGTGGAAGCAGCAGGAGGATAAAATTGGACTTGGGGACCAGGAGTGCTTCAGAAAGAGACTTCATAAAAAATACTTCCAAAAGTAAAAGTGGGCACATCTACGTGAGACACTTTACTGCATAGCAAACTACTTTGCTGCACGGTAAAGCATCACCCTCCACACGTGCACAAAAATTGGGGCTCAGTAGACTGTGTTGCTGGATAGTCCCATCAGATACAAGTGGTATCTGGCAGTGCAGTAAATCCTGCACTTAAATGCATGTGTAGACAGTAATGTTGGGATTAGTTTACTTCAGCTCAGTTTGAGCCAGAGTATATTTAGTCACATTAATTGCATGTGTAGATGTACCAAGCATGTAGTTAAGTAGCTGAAATGTAGAAATTAAGTTGTATGTGAAGTGATTGCCATGCAGATTCTACTCTTGGAGTTCGTGAGCCTTTGTGTGTAAGACTGGAATGTTTCAGACAGCAATGTCTATTGTGTACTTAGCTTTGTCTAGTACATAGCTGCTTAATGAAGTATATAGATGATAGGCTAGGTTCACTCTGTACTAATTTTGTTCTTGCTGATCATGGCTGCAAGATAGATAGTCACCCCTGCTATGTCTATGCCACTGCCACCAAGCAAGGTAACAGATAGAGTTTTACATGGAATAGTTATTGTTAAGTTACTGGGTTATTGCTAGCCTTAACAAAGTTTACTTCTGCCCATTATCTCAAGGCAAAACTTTGAATAAAACCACAGACCAGCATGGTATGGCTGAAAATTAGATTTAACAAGATATGATGCTTATTTTTCAACATGAGTTTGGTTTTTTTCTTTGCAGTTTTGAAAACTGATTTTAAGGTTCACATTATTCTTATTTTGCGCAGGACTGTGAAATGTCCCCTTGTCCAGAAACTGCAAAATTATGGACAACATCACTTCCTGTCATTCAAATAGGCAAGGTGACTCAATGGAGATATGGATCATGGACCCCAGTATGTAATAGTATTATAGTAGGCACTATAAAGGCCCATACTTAAGCTGCTGTACTTAAGCTGGCATAACAGTTTCCATTCTCTCCCTTTTGTCCATTGATTAGAATTTTCTTTAATGTGACTCTTCATGCTGGAATTTTCTAGGGGTGGCTTCCTCAAAAGATGAAGTTTCTGAAGTAAATTTGTTAAAAATTAATTGATCTGATGTGAAGCACAGAGTAAAAAAATAGACTTTTTCAATTATAAAAGTATTATTTATATATACTGTTTGTTTAATCTACTGTACTGCCAGTATGATGATTTCAAGTTGTAATTTTGGATATAAGTACCTTCATTGAAAAAAAGTGTTTTGAGAACTCTCATGAAAACTATTTTTGATTTCAGTGATATATTAACACTTGAAATAATGTAGCGGGCATGTGTTATATATATTTTTGCTACTCTCAAAGTGTATAACTAGGAGAGGCTATGATTTAATATTTATGCTCCACTGATTTAGCTGTGTAATATTGCAGAATGTGCTGAAATTGAGCATGGGTTGACATACTGTTATTCAAAAACATTTAACTCAATTTGAAGGTGGCTTTGAGATATGAAAACATCAAAGTTCTGCTTGTGTGAAACAAGAACAAGAACAAGTTACTGAGCACATGGACAAAAGTCCTTTTTAGCAACTTTTAAAAGGAGGGGGGAGAGCTTCTGTTCTGTTACTTTGACCCTAAAGCTAGGGACAGACATTCAAAAAGCCTGAACCTGAATTGATCAGCCTTTGCAGGTTAGTCTAACCTGGCTAAGCTAAACTGGTTTGTAACCTTACAGACATTCTCTCTGGACTGAGCAAATTCAGGCACATGCCTGCAGTGGCTCAGGCTAGAGGCTGGAGGGTGCTAGAGTAGCCCTCCCTTCCCTTTCATAGTGCCGAGCTGAGGGAGGGTATGGCCAGGTCTGGGCAAGACCTCTGATTAGGGAGGTCTGCCTATACCATCCCAGACTTTTCCCTGCTGGCTGCTCAAGGGTTGATAGCCCCCAGCCCTGGGCTAGCACTCTGAGGCAAGTGGAAGCTGGGGCATGCAGTGTATGCATCTGCTGAGCTTTTCAATCTCCCTCCCTGGTTCTTTATACTGTCTGCAGTAAACTGACAGGCAAGCAAGCCAGCAGGGGGCTGATAACTAGGGATCCCGGTTTTCTCTGATTTAAAAAAATCCCCAAGTTTTAGTTAAAAAAAAGTAACCCCAACTCCACATTTTCCCATGATTTAAATGAAACACCACTAATATATAGATATATATGTAGCGATGTTTCATTTTAATCATGGAAAAATGTGGAGTTGGGGTTACTTTTTTAACTCAGAGAAAACCAGAATTCTTGTGTGATGTGTTTATCACCCCATCAGCAAAACAATAGCCTCTAACTTTTAGTTCAAGCTCTTCTTAAACAGCTGTCCTCTTGATTAACTCCAGAAAGCCCTAAATGGACACTGTTCTGTCTGCCTGTCCCAGTGAAATTGGAGACACGCACACAGACACCTCTCAGCATTAGCTAGCGTAGCATCTGCTTAGGGTCCATGGGGCTCAGGTCCATGCTGTGGGAGATGGGAGGGAGGCAGTGTGGGATCCCTGCTTGAGTAGCAAGCAGTGACGGGGAGTGGAGCAGGGAGAAGCCAGGTAAACCCTGCTGTACGTGCATGCAGTCTCTGCTGGAGGTCTGGCCAGGGAGCAGGGGGGCAGGGCCAGGTCTGCTGTCTGAAGCAAAGAGCCCAGCCCAGAGAGCATGCTGGGATGCCAGGGGAGTCTGGTTTAACTTAAACCAGGAATGGGTCTGGAGCAGACATTGCATAAACTGATTTGACCCAAATCACTTAAGTCTAATACTACATTCAACCAGGTTTATCTTAAACCAGTTTCAGCCATTTTCAAACTGGTTTATGTGCACTGGGCTTATGTTCAGTTACAGGTTTAAACAGTTTCTAATCACCTAAACCAGTTTATGTGTAATGGTTGTCCCTAGCCTAAATGAACCAGGGTTAAAGTGAGAGTGTTTTTGCTAAACTTGTATTGCTGCAGAATCATGCAGATACAACAGTTACCTCATAACGAATATTGGTATCTTTTGATTTTACTATAGTTGTTATGTCTGTTCATAGTAATCTGGCCCTAAATATCCTATATCATTATGTCAAGAGATTAATATAAGTGTAAAATAATTAAAAAGTACTAGAATACACTAAATATATAAAAATATCTAATATTATAGAAAAATTATATTTTAATAATTATGATTAACATGTGCTCCTGTGAGATAGTCGTGGTTGAGCATCTCCATTCCAAAGCCCATCGCTCCTTTGTAATCTGTATGAGGCCAGGATCACCCAGTAAAATGTCATTCCTTGTATCCTGATGGAATGACTCAACAAGAACCACACTATTAGGGCTTTTCCCCCAGTTTAGAATCTGGCCTAGTACATGATTCGGTTTGGTCTTCCAGGTGCTTAAATGGGATGTAGGCAGCAGTTAGGCACCAAAATTCCAAAGAATGATCCAGTTTTGTCCTGGTTCATAAGCCACAGAACTTAGTAGGTGCCTAAGTATATTCCTTTTGGGCTGCTAAAAATTAAAGGGTTATGCTTGAATTTCTAAGTATACTCAGAAATAATACAGTTAGATCACCTGGTTGCCACACCCTTGTGTGTGCTATATTGTGATTCAATTTGTTGCTGGGGCATCCAAGTCTCTGGAAGAATCTGGTCTGGTAGCCAGTCCTGGAGCATTGCAAATTCACATTGAATTCAGCTAAAAAAGATCACCAGTGGTGGTTATGCTTTCCTGTTGCCCAGCAGTCCAGTGGTTAGAGCCCAAGAGTTATTTCTGCTTTTTTAACCAATGATGGTATAATATTAAATATATAAAAGAGTCTTTGTTACAGAACAGAATAGAACTCAGGTCTCCGTTACTTCAACAGAATGTTATAATAACTAGGTCACAAAAACATGCTGTCTTGCTAGCTTCCTGTCTTTTGTAGTTGTGGCTGTCCAGAGGCCCAGCTTCAACAGGAGAGATAGAGGTCTGTAGCCTGATTGTCAGGACACTCTGCTGGGAGTTGGAGATGTGGGCTTGAATCATGTCAGACTGTGGAGGGGCCTAGAACCCTGACCTCCTGATTCCTGGGCTGATGCTGGCTGCCTGCCCTCAAAAGAAGCATTAAAGGGAGACTTAGTGGATTACCAAAGTGCAGTTTGAAACTGATTTTGAGTTACCATAGGAGTGATTCTGTTACTGCAGATGGATATATCTGTGCCCCCATTATAGGAATAGAGAAATATTTTCATGTCTCTGGAGGGCAATCATATTCCTATAATGGGAGCATTTGTGCGCCCACATGAGGTAATAGTCCTTTTGGTAATACTCCTTGGTAACACTCTTACATAGTAACCAAATAATTCAGAGTTAAACTCAAACTGTGCTTTGGTCATCCTCCAGGCAAAATAGATTTCAGCCCCAAGTGCTCTGATTACAATTGAAAGGGGGTACTGTGCCAAGTGTTTCAGCTCCTGAGAGATGTGGGAATTCAGATGCACACTTTTCCTTGGGAGCACCTAAAGTCTTCTTATTGAGGGATCTCAGATGTTTAAGCCGATTCAAAATGGTTTGCTGCCCTGAGTTGAAACACCTATATTTTCTGCATTAGGGTGTCTAAACACATTTTCTTCTGAGACCAAATTAGATTGGTGTTGACCTCGTATAGTAAAACTTATGCCTTTTTTTGCAAGTTAATTTGGAGTATTCTGATCAAATAAAATGTAATCTACATGTATTGTTCTCTTTCATAGTGCTCTGCATCATGTGGAAAGGGTAGTCAGGCTCGCTATGTAAGTTGTAGAGATGCTCATGGCGGAGTTGCTGATGAATCATTTTGTGCACACTTACCGAGACCAGCTGATATTTCAAGCTGTTTTAGTCCATGTGGAGACTGGCAAATTGGAAATTGGTCACCTGTAAGTATTGTCATTCTCATTTAATATTTTAATTATATTAGTGACCAAAGGCTCTAATTATGATTTCTGCCTCATTGTGCTAAATGCTATACAGAAATGGATGAAGATACTGTCCCTACTTTGGAAAAAAATAAGCTTGTTTCTTACTTCAAAAGAAAACATAAATGTCTTTGGTTACTGATGTCTGATGTTGCATCACAAATATTGGGTTAATTTTTGGTCAGTGTTCAGTTACGTGTGATAGTGGAATAGTAACAAGACAAGTTGTCTGCGTCCATTACCATCAACAAATCAACGAGAATTACTGTGATCCTGAAGGCCGGCCTGCTCATGAACAAGAGTGTAACATGCCACCATGCCTGCCAGTTTATCGTCAGATTCCTAAAACGAATTACCATCCAAGACATTTTCCAGAACTTGATTACCCTCCAATCCACAAGGGCCATCATCCACAAAAGAATATAAATCAATGGAGTCATCCTTCTGTCAGTGGATACCAGTGGAGAACAGGTCCATGGGGAGCAGTAAGCAAATTGTTAAAATTTATTAACTATGCTTATAATTCAGCATGAAGTGTTGTGTTCTCTTACCTTTTTTAACAAGTCTGAAATCTCTGAATGTTTCTGAATATTTCTGAAACCCGCTTTGTTGTACTATACATATTTAGTATATTTAATGTATATTTTTATTTAAAAGCAAATATTTTTAAAGTAAAATTTTATAACTGAAAACATAATTTTCTTTGGTGGATATTTACAAGGTTGAATTTTTTATTTATACTTCACTGCAAATTTCCAATTTTCAAACTTTAAGGAATATATTATACATTTTGAATTTCCCACACAACTGACGATATATGTTTGCATATTATTTTACTAGTGCTCTAGTACTTGTGCACGTGGATTCCACCATCGGGTTGTAGTATGTCAAGATGAGGACGGAAGAAGTGCTAGGTACTGTGATGAGGCAACAAAACCACCAGAATCGAGGCACTGTGATTCTGGACCCTGCCCACTATGGAACTATGGGAACTGGGGAGAAGTACGATTATTTTACTTACTTTAAAACAACTATTAGATTTAGTATGTAACTCAGGGGTAGGCAACCCCTGGCACGAGTGCCAATGTGTGGCACATGAAGACATTTTGCTTGGTATGCATGGCTTGGGGTGGACAGTGGGGAAGGGGCTGGGGATGCACTGCCACAACAAGAATCAGGCCCCTCATGGCTCTCCTACCGTCCTCCCCAACACCAACATCTTACAAGTCAAGGTTGCAGGTGTTTTGGGAATTCTGCCCAAAAACATTGCCAACCCCTGACATAACTGTATTTTATTAAGTGGAAGGGTAAATATTTCACTAATCTTAAAAAAAAGCCAAATATTTAAATTTGCCACATATATAAACAATAGTTCAGTGAAAACATTATTCATCAACCTAATTAGATACTATTGTAAAAATGTCTTTAAATGAGCACTTTACATCAGTAGAGTCTTGAATCAGGCATGACATACAATTATTTTCCATTGCAAAAAGATGTGAGAGAAGCTTTGCCACAAAAATCATTGTCTAATGGCCACCATAAGGAAAGTGGATACAAGAAGGTGAAATAAGTGAAAATTTTTCTTGGAAATATACAGGAAACCCTCACTATTCATGGGTTTGGCATTTGCCGTTTCAAATATTCATGAATGCTGAACCTGCATTTTAAATTCACTTTAAACATTTACAGGAGCTCCTCAGGAGCTCCGCGCTTGCTGCTGCCGTGCTCCCATCGCCACCGCTGTGCTACTACCGGAGCCGTGTCCCACCCCACCAGCCTCCGGGAGCACTGCGTTTATGAACACAGTGCCTTATTCACGGATTTTGCCATTTGTGTATGGATACAAGAACGTATCCCCCCACAAATGGCAAGGGTTGCCTGTACTGTAAAACTGAGCAGCAAATTATACAGATGGTCCAATAAAAGAAACTACCTAAACAAGTCTGGCTTCTTGCGTATTCCTTTGACCATCGTGATTATTATAACACTACAGCAATACTACAACACAAAGTATTATATTCACTGCCTGTGATGGACAGGGTAGATAGAAAAAAATACTGAGTTGGAGCTGTAAATTGATAGCATGGAAGAAAATAACCCCATGTTAAAAGTGATATCCTAGAGATAAAAGTGAGTCAAGGCAACCTGATATGGTATTTTAGAGGAAGAAATAAGATGACTTTTGGAAGATATAGGCCCAGTAGTCTGGTTACTTCTACCTCTTTAATTGCCCGGGTATCTGTGAATTATTTCAATTCTGAAAGCAAGGAAGTGGTTCTCTATCAAATGTATGAGCAATACAGAATGTGACCTTATGTTTTGTTCTAAACACTACATGTACAATTGAAACAAATAGAAACTCTATTTGGGGTTAATTCTGTCATTGACTCCATTCACTTAATTTCCTTCATTTTTCTTCAGTCCTGGGTACCACACTAACCATGTAAAGATTGTCAGCATTTTTTGAATTCTTTACAATGTTGATGTTTTTTCATTCAAATTCTGAATTTTGATAGGGGAAATACAATACAATTTGAATGATTTTTTTTATGCATCTTTGGACCTGACTCTCCATTAGTAAATGTTTTACCGACACATAATGGACATGAACATGTTACCATGAGATAAACAATGCTGTGGATTTATAGCAGGTCACCAATTCTGTAACAACTCTGTGTGCATTTTCTTACCCCATGATAAATGAAAACTAACCATCGGCAGCTTTTGCTTCAGTGAAAGGGAGTCACTTTCATTTACTGGGAGGTAAAGGTGTGCACATGGCAGTTGGCCTGGAGTAGCTGTCATGCATTTATCTTCTAATAGTTTTTTATGGGGCCATGTTCATTTTTTGTGGGTAGACTATCTACTATAGTGAGGTAACAAAGTGTTGGGGGCAAGCAGACATTCACATAAAACAAGTATTAAATAACAGTGACAACTTACTGATAAATAACTGTTTGGCTTAGCGATACATGAAAACAATGTCAGTAAGAATGTTCAACTACATTTTTTTATGTTGTAGTGTACTCAAACATGTGGAGATGGAATAAAGACAAGACTAGTGATTTGTCAACTTCCTAATGGCCAAATGTTGAGTGATCAAAACTGTGAACTTCTAGACAAGCCACCACATATAGCACAATGTAATGTGCATTCTTGTCCTGGTGATGTTTCATGGCATCGGGGACCATGGAAATTGGTACGATAGTATTCACTATTTTTTCATTTTCTCTCTGTTTCTTTTGTGGTATTTTTATTTGATCACAGGAAAATAAAGCTGTGTGTGAAATGTACCCAACATAGTTTTAATAAAATTTTGCCTCTGCCCATAAATGACATGGGAAAACTTTCATTGACCTCAGTGGAAGCAGTATCCTGCTCTAATGCAATATAAGAATAATTTTAAAATTGATTTGCTTATCGTCCAAGTGTTTACTGGTAAGTAGCAGCTTATTATGTTTTTTAGAAGTAGAAATCAATTTGGGATTTTAATTTTAAATTCAATATCTTAATTTATACCATGGAATTATCTATATATTTATATAGATACTTGTATATAGATCAATATATTCTAATAAGATGCATTTAAGTATCAAGTAAATCTCACACACAGGTATATTTTACTTACTGTGCCATCACTCAACATTGTAGTCTATATTACATGTAAATATTGTATATAAAGTTTAAATTTAACAACGGCTAATTAAAGTTGTCTTTGCATAATTGTACATGTAATTATAATACAGTTTCTGTCTATGTCAGCATTTATTAAAGTGCAAAATGAAATATAGTTATTACCATTAAAAACTTTACAGTTATCACTCTCACATAATATTACTGAATTAATCAAACTATACCTTCTACTAAGAGAATACTGTATTTACTCAAATATAAGATGTGGTTTCCCTCCGCAGTCAGCACAGAGGAAAAGTCCCTTATCTTATAACTGCATAGTCAGAAACCTCTTTAAAAATATTGGCTATCACTAAACTGCTGCCAGAAGCAACATGTGCTCAGTAACGGAAACAAAGTATGAAGTTGATTAAATGCAGCCAGCGCTGAGCATGACTATAAAAGATATGACCCACATTGGGCAGAGGTACTGATAGGAACCTACTGCAAGAATAGATTAGATAAGATTGCAATTTAGTGAAGCTTATGTCAGGTTGTTCAGGTCCTGGGAGAGGTAGATATATATAAAATCAAAATCTCTCTCCCCCCTCCACATTAGAAACAAAAGAGTTTTTACATCACTTTACATAAAACATTTCCCCAAACTAACATGGAATCTCTTCATTTATATCTTTTGACATCTACTGTTTCATCCATCTATGTGCTGCTTATCCTCTGGCATCACTTGCCTCCTGTTTTCATACAGCCTTACCAGAAACATCTCCCCTCCTCTGATTTATCCATTTTAAACAATCAACATTGCCTTTTATTTCACATCATATTAACATTTCTATACCGGTTCTCATATAAGTGCCTAACAGGCTTCCCTTACCACTTACATCTCTTCAAATGGCCTTACTTGTCATGCTTTTATCGGTTTCTTCCCAACCCATGCTGTTATTCCCCCTGGTTCCCCTCCCCCACCCAGAATTTTCCCAGAACAGTGTTCCCCAATCTTTTAATCTCCACTTGTTCGTTGAGCTCATTGCTCCCAGCTTGTCTTCATCTCTGTCAATAGAGATGCATGGATAGATGCACGCTTTCTCGTGGTGTGCACCAGCAGGGTCCGCGGCTTCCAGATGGCCACTCTCCTGCACATTATCAACAGTCTCATGTGCTGGCCCATTTTCTCTCTTTGGTCCAGTCTGTGCATTGCCATCTTGTATGTCAGTACATTACTCCATTGGGTTCTCTTGCAGACCTCCCCACCCTCTTCCATACCTTCTCTGCATACCTGCCCTCCCAAAACAAGTGGCAAACTGGCTCCTTGTTTTCAGTTTTCCCTTGGGCATTTTTCTGATCTGTGTAATCTCCTTCTTCATTACCTCTACCCTACCGTTAACACATTCTGCACTGCCATCTACGCGATTTCTACATGTTCCCTCTTTGCCTGTGCTTCCCACATCCCCTTCTACACTTTGGTTGGCTGAGTGACTCTCGGTCAGGTTCCCCACTTGTGTTATTTTGCCTCTGTCCCTTACATTCCTTTCAAGGCTTTTACTATTTTCCCATTTCGTCAGGCTTCCTTCTAACAATGCATATTGTACTATAAACTTATCTGCTCTTGAATAGTGGGCAGGGGGTGTCCAAGCCCAAGGCATTTTCCATCCCTCCTTCCCTCTTTCCCATGTCTTTGAGACTTTTCCTGCTAAGTACTGACAAAAGCCTTCCATTTTCTCTTCCCCCTTTATCCCCACCATCTACATTCTGATGAATTTTGTATAAATAAACAGCTCTGTTTGGCATTCCTCTTCCTCCCACTTGTTTTCCCTTGTATATTTCTCATCTTGCCACCCTCTTCCTTTTGATGCCCCAGTAAAAGGTGCATTTAAGCTTTTGAGGCTAATGTGTGGTATAAGCTGCAGCCAGATTCCCCAGTATCTGATAGTGCTCTTTTGTACTTTCCTGCCATGCCTTTCATGTTAAATAAAATTCCAAAGGAGAAAGTAAATATTGGGAGGTGTGCCTAATGAATCTCACTGCAACCAGATTATGTCTTCCTGTCTCTTCACAGGGCTCCCCACCAACCCCTATACCCTGCCCTTACCACACCAGATGTTCAAAGGTACTTTAATACGGTGTCTGCTTAAATCATCCACTCTACTTCCATAAGCTTTTCATGATGCCCACTGACTGTCACCATCTGTCCTCATACTAGTTGGATGTTTCTTAAGCTATCATGGGTTTCTCCATAGTTGGTCAGTTCTTATTTCCCCCTCTGACATCCAGGGTATATTCCCTCTCAATTCACTCACAAGGCTCTAAGCATTAGCTGGTATTCAGCTAAGTGTCTGAGCCAGCTGCTTGTGATTAGCTTATCAGCATGTCAGTTGGTGAGCCTGAGCCTGCCTCACACAGTCCCTTGACTTGGCCACTAGATTGTTGTCTTGCTGGGGAAACTGCACTCCCATAATCTGGTCTCTTTAAAGTTCCCTCTTCTCTGTTCCCTGAGGGCAACACCAAGAAGCATTCACTCACCAGTCAGGCTTCTCTTTGCCCTCCTGTAATGTTCATTTGCTGGCTCGTAGCTTGAAGCAAGCTTCTCTGTCTGCTTTCCTCTCAATCAAACTCAGTCAACTCCTTGACTAGGAGTCAAGTAAATCACTACACTTCTGCATGACGAGCACGAGCATCTGCTCATGCTGGCGTCCCTCTGGGGCACTAACCTGTCTGAACCCTGGGCTTTTAACTTTTGGGTCAGTGGCCTGGGCCAATGAAGGCAGCTTCATTTCAGTGCTGGCTTCTGGCACAGATCTCAGTGAGAATTGATAAGGCTGACTTACTTTATTGTTTTCTTCCGCCCCACTCCTCTTTTATAGGTAGGGCTCTCTCCCTGGCAGCAGTTCTCAGTCCCATTGTCTCTATTTCGCCCAGCTACTACACTTGATTTTAACCACAAGAGGCTGAGAAGCAATAACCCTTGGATCTTGGTGTCTCCCCTGCTCCTGGGAGATGTGGGGGTTCAGACACACTGCATGCTAATATATGCTACTGTCCATTATGTGCAGTCCGCCTTAGCACCAACTCTTCTTCAAGTCTTGGTGAGCCACTACACTGAATACATGTTGACTTCCTCTTCATTCCCACAGCTGAGCTGCTCCTTTCTTCCCAATTGCAGTGATCCCTGTTTCTTTACCAGCCCTTATTGTCTGGCAAACATCACCAAATGGGGTCCCAAGTAGTTCATCCAGAATCCTTCTCTGTCTAGTGCATATGATTAGCATGGCCCTGTACTCCATGAGGTAAAGCTGGATGAGGCTGCTCTATGCCTCATGTGCATATAAGTTTTTGGAGGCTTCCAAGACTCCTGACACAAACACCTGGTTCCAGTCATCAGTGTAGGGCTAATTAGCACATGGATCCTTTGTCAGGGGTTTCTGTATTTCACAAACGTACTAAGCAGTGCTGAGCTGTAGGGTCGCTATGGCTTGAAAACTTGTTGATTCTGCTGGGTCCCAGCCCAGTGAACTTTATGGTAAAACATGAACCTTTTGGATTTAGGCTTTTACTATATACAAGTAGATACAAAAGTGTTGCTTAAAAGCGTTTATGGAATACCTGTGCTAAAGCTTGTAGCAGTTTCAAAAAAGGTGAAATGCATCAATTCTAGATTAACAAAGTCTATGGGTACCTGTAATAATTTGCCTATATATAAGTTACTATAGGTATGTTTATTTCAAAGTCAGTGGGCACATCTACATGAGATTAGCTCCACAGGAAATGTCTGAGCATCTACACATGGACCAGGGGCTGCTGTGACATGGCTCAACATGGTGTGCTCCTGAGAGCATGTTCAAACACAGTGCCCAGGAGCAATAAACTCTGGATCAATATGTACTGGGATTTATTGCTGCACATTAATTGCATAAGTAAACATGCCCAGTGTTTTCAAATTTGCCCCTCACTTCCATATGCTCAGAGAGAGCAGGGGGGAAGAAGTTAGGGGGTGGGTGCAGAGATTAAGAGCTATCTGATGCCCTAGATTATTTTCTGTGCTTTAGCAGTACGAGGACGACAAATTCAAGGCAAACCTGCAATAATTAGATTCTGTACCTGGAAAATTATAAGAAATTTATACATTTTCCATATAGAGAATCTAATTATTGATGGTGTCATCTTATATTCAGGGTTGTTTTAGATTTGAGTAAATACAGTGTATAATATTTTTTATTTTATGGATGCCCAGTAATATTCATTAGGAATTATGCAAAACTGTAAAGAGATTAATGGCAGCTACTGAAAAAGGATAAACCACCTTCATTGAAATCTGTGGTAGAATTCACAGTGACATCATTATGAGCAGGACCATAATCATAGTGGTATTAAGCATTATTTAACTCATTAAATTATTTTAATTTTTTTTCTAATTAAAGACAGTAGAGACATTAAGTTGTTTTCAAATTTGAATTTAAAATGTTTCAAATACTATAATTTTATAATCTTTGAAACAGATGAGTTAATTAGTAATTTACAATATATTTTTCTTCCACTGTGCAAAACAGAATTTCAGTTTTATTATTAGATGTCCAGAGATGTCTTTTTTAGGCATTTTCTGAGTATCTAGGGATAACTTGTAAACACTTTAATTTAATATTTATCGGTAACTGTATCACTGTGTGATAAGCTAAGCACATCCTCAATTTTGAACCTAACTTCCAATTCCCTTTGTCACCTGAGATCCCCTGCTGCCAGCTTATTCTCTGGTTGATGCAGCTTGCACTGCTTTTTGTAGCTGACCATGCAGCCACAAGAGAACCCCAATGGACCATCAAGCCAGCCTGTTTCTGAAGTGAGGCTTTCACATTATAGTGCCATTTTGCAAAGATGTTCATTTTTATATCCCAAGTGATTTAAATACATTTAAATTCTTCAAAAGTAGTCATATAATATAAAATGGCACTTTTAAGATGAAAAAAGAGAAGCATTTATGTGACCTTGTTATTTGATCCCACTTGTTAGGAGTATCACTGAGATGTAGGACATGTAGCACATAAAACTGCAGTGAACTTTTAAAAAATCTTTTTAAAACTGAGATATAACTGCCATATTCATGGAATTATTGGTCACCAGGAACTAGACAGTATATATTTGGCACGCCCCTTATTTGGGGTGATGGGAATTTGTAGAGTTCCAAAGCAGTACCAGAGGCATTTTGCCTCAGAAGCAGGATGCCCCCTTCAAGCTCTTCAGTGAAATGTGGTCTATCTGGTACATTCAGTATGTTTTTATAAGCCCATCTCCTTAGTGTATAACTATTTAGTCCTCTTGACTAGTGTATATTTGGTTGAAGGGTTGAAGCCATCACTCTACCTACTATAAGTGCCTTTTTAAGATTTAGAGCGTCCTCATAGGAACCTGTTTGTAACAGTCTTGGACAGCTATTCTTGAATGGAGGATCTTTACTTTGGCTGCCCCCCACCTACCCTCCCCTTACTAAGGGACTAGCTAGAATCTGATTCCATGTTCTTAATGAAAAAAAAAGCAAATTTAGCTCTGTTGGACCAGAAGTTTTGGCTGACTGATTCTGCAGTTGTGTTAGTTGACCTAGGTCTTCCTGATAAATTTCTATCCTCAGGCATAAAAAGATTTAGAAGAAGACTAAATGAGCTAAATCAGGGGTGTCAAACATATAGTTCAAAGGTTGAAAATCCTGTTGAGGCCTATGGAGCCTTTCTTATTGGAAACATTCATGGGACCAGCAACTGGCCTTCATGTCAGGGGTCTTTCTGTATGCACTTTTTCAAGATCCTTTTGAGCGCTCAGTTAAACTACTTTACTAGTCCACCTGTCTTTGGATGGTATAGAGACTTGTATATAGCTTATTTTTGAAGTTTCACAGAGTTCTTTTGTGACCCTAGACATAAAGTTACTTCCTTGGTTTGATACTCTCTCTCAAGAAATACCTATTTTAGCAAAGTTCTTCCAGTAATTCCTGCATTATCTTAGGAGTTTGTCTCTGGGTAGCAAGTGGAATAATACATTATGACTAGTATGTATTGATATCCTGTTGGTAACTTTTTCCAGGTTTTGCTATACCTATGACTCTTCCCCCACCCCACAGTGGCATAATCATCAACGAAGCAAGTTGGCAATCCAAGCTGGCAATCTAGGCATGACTGGCAGAAGTCCCTGACCTCTCAATAGATCCTAGGCCATTAGAGCCATAAGCAGAGTTTTTCCCTTCCTTCATGATACCCCAAGTGCACCCCTCCACCCTCCCCTAGTGTCTCATGCATGGTCCTTATCAGGGCCCTCCTGCATATCTTGGATATTAACAACTTCTTAACCTCATTCCCTTCATTCTGTATTATGATCTATCCGATATAATGAATCATTCTATATCTCAAACCTGGGATTCAAGTCTGTCAGGTCAGGGTGCTGTATATCCCCATTATTCCTTGATCTTTCCCTCATTCATTTCCACTGTATCAGGAGAAACGGCCAACATGGGTTGAGGCAGTATACAAGTCTTGTGCCAGTTTTGTACCACAGCAGACTTAATCCTCCACCATCTGGTTAGATGGCTTGAAAGCTGCTTTATGCTCCAAGAGGTGTACTGCAATGGAGAATTAAACAAACAAAGTATTGCTTAATGATATCTATAAAACTAATCTTCAATACTAAAAATTATTACCTAAACGAAATAACACCCATTGGTATTTGAAACTAGCTATGATAACATTATATATAATTGCTCAGAGACCATAAAAAGAGCTCTACAAACCAGAGCTGGTGGAAATCGGAAAGGATTATGTTCAGAAACAGGAGAATGAAGCAGAGGTCTGCAACCAACTTTGTTATGAAGTAAGATTGAAGGAACCGAGAGATGTTTACAGAAGGGGTAGAATCATAGAAAGTGGGGTTATGGCTATCAGGTCAGGGTGTGTGATATGTGGAGTGATGTTTACAGTCCCCAGGTGGCAGTGCAGAATGGAGGATGTCTGGGTATCTCATGCTTCTGGGGTTTGTTGGGTGCCACGCAGAGCCAGGGAATATTTTTTTCCTCATCTGCCTGTTGCTATGGGTTTGGGGGGTGGGGGAAATGGGGGGGAGGGAGGGGTACACAGGTTCACTTTGCCCAGAAGCATTGAGTGTTGGCTGCAGCTAAGGCTGGGGATTTTGAATGGGAAGTGCTGATGGTCTTGCTGGGACTTTAAAAAACTGAGCAGTTGCTGGCTAGTGGGTTGTGCTCCTCTGCTCTGGTTCAGATCAATCAACATGTTTGAAATCAGGAAGGAATTTCACCCCACAGTCAGGCTGGCATGGACTCTGGGGATTTTTGCCTTCCTCTAGGGCAGGGGGCATGGTCGTCTTCCTCCTTGGGCCCCCTGCCAGCTGGGGCTGCTCCAATTCAGATCAGTGTGCTACAGTCCTGGGTTCATGTGTAAATGTGGCACCCAGAAGCAATAAACTCTGATATGCACTGGAGTTTATTGGCTCCCATTAATTGCACATGTAGATTCACCCTCTGTATGTGGGGGAAAAAAAGGAACAGTGTTAGTTCAGTTTCACCGCTATTTCTTCTTGTTTGAAAATTACTAAGATTCAATAAAATGTAGTTCTGTTCCATAAAATAACTGTGTAAAAAAGAAAACATTTTTATTGAAATGTCTGTTACTTCTATAAACTGCAGATAAAGGCTGTTGACTTTCTATAAGCCTTTACAGTATTAACTACTGTTAATACTGCAGAATAGAAGTGGAGTGGTTTTTATTTATTTATTTTTTTAAGGTTTAAACATCTATAAAATTAATTTGCAGAATTCTTATATGGCACTGTAATAGCCAAAAGCGTTAATGATGCAAAGATCATCAGGCCTCAGGCTGAACTTGTAGGATTGGTAGTTAGGGATCATATCCTTTTATTTGTTGGTGTAATACTTTTAGTAAGGAACTCATACAGAGAAAAATGAGCAAAGAATCTATAAGAGCTATCATATTTTACCATGTATAACACTCCTGAATATAATACACACCTTGTTTTTGAAAGGCAGAATGAAGGAAATATATATATTTCCATGGTTAAAGCTGCATGGACAGAGCCCATTCTTTAGCTGACTCGCTCTCCCTGTCCTGCGTATCTAAACTCTAGCTTCTGCTAAAGACTGGTCTGCACAGGTGGACCCAGTAATGTAATTAGGTCAGAGTGAGCAGGACACCAGCCGTGGACACTGGCTCTAGAGGGGGTGTCGATAAGGCTGCCTCCCCCGAGGAATCTATGCTGCAGCAGGTGCAGCCTTACACCCAACAGCTTATTTAGGACACAGGATTTCATAGTTTCATAGTTGTTAGGGTTGGAAGGGACTCCAATAGATCACTGAGTCCAACAACCTGCCCTGGGCAGGAGAGAGTGCTGGGGTCATATGACCCCAGTCAGGTGCTTGTTCCGTCTCCTCTTAAAGACCCCCAAGGTAGGGGAGAGTACCATCTCCCTCAGAAGCCCATTCCAGATTCTGGCAACCCTTACCGTAAAGAAGTTCTTCCTGATGTCCAACCTAAATCTGCTCTCTGTCAGTCTGTCGCCATTGTTCCTGGTTATTCCAAGGGTTGCCCTGGTAAACAGAGCATCTCCTATTTTGTACTGCCCCCCCTACCCAATGAATTTGTAAATGGCCACAAGATCCCCCCTCAGCCTTCTCTTGCAGAGGCTAAAGAGATCCAGGTCCCTCAATCTCTCCTTCTAGGACCTTAACTGAAGGCCTTTAACCATATGAGTTGCCCTCCTCTGGACCCTCTCAAGGTTATCTACATTGCTTTTAAAGTGTAGCACCCAGACCTGGACGCAGTACTCCAACTGCGGCCTGACCAATGCCTCATAGAGGGGAAGTATCACCTCCCTGTACCTGTTTGTGATGCACCTGCTAATGCATGCTAGAGTGCGGTTAGCTTTACTAATTACTTCATCACATTGACGGCTCATATTCACCTTGGAGTCAACTATGTCTCCAAGATCCCTTTCTGCCACTGTGCTGCTGAGAAGGTCATCCCCTAGCCTATAGGTGTGTTGGTGATTCCTTCTCCCTAAGTGCCGCACTTGGCACTTGTTTTTGTTGAACTGCATCCTATTCTTTTCCTCTCACTTTTCCAACCTGTCCAGGTCTGCCTGGATTTGGTCCCTTCCCACTAATGTATAAACTTTACCCCATAATTTCGTGTCATCCATGAATTTGGACAGAGTGCTCTCCATGCCCTCATCCAAGTCGCTGATGAAGACATTGAATAGCAGAGGTCCAAGGTCCAAGCCTTGGGGGACCCCACTGCCTACATCTTTCCAGGTCGATACTGACTCATCCACAACCACTCTCTGGGTGGGACCCTTAAGCCAATTTGCCACCCACCTGACAGTGTAATCATCTATGTCACAGCCACTTAGTTTGTTTATGAGAATAGGATCATATACTGTATCGAAGGACTTCTTAAAGTCCAAGTAGATGACATCTACCTCGACTCCTGCGTCTAAGCATTTTGTGCCCTGCTCATAAAAAGAAACAAGGTTAGTCAGGCAGGATCTACCTGCTGTGAACCCATGCTGGTTGCCTTTCAGCACTATTTTTCCTGCTGGGCTCCCACAAATGTGATCTTTGATAATTTTTTCAAAGGTTTTCCCAAGGATAGAGGTGAGACTAACCAGCCTATAATTACCCGGATCCTCCTTCCTCCCCTTCTTGAAAATAGGAACCACATAGGCCCTTTTCCAGTCCTCTGGGAATGATGTCCCCTACCCCAGGAGTCTTTGTCATTGGAAGTACACCCATACACCTGGGGGCTAACAGGGGGAGATCACAGGGCACCAGGGGCAGCCAGCTGTTTCTCAGCAGTAGCAGTATGAGCCCATGTTGCTCCTGCAGCAGCTGGCATGCAAGTGATGAGAGCCCTGTCAGGTAAGACTGCACTCCCTCCTGCCACTCTGCACGTCTAGTGGTTGGTATAATGCTACCTCCCTCCATGCCCTAGGCACTGAAAGTGCTTCTTTTGCTTCTGGAGGGACATATGATTTTGAAAAGAGCTGTGAAGTAGTAGAAGAGACCAGGAGCACTAGCAGACAGCAAAATTGTACTAAGAAAGGTTAGCTTGATGAGTGGAATGTGAAGACCGATTAAAAAGGAAAGATGGAGAGACAGTAGTTAATACTCCTGGAGTGGTAGGCTGTTAAGACAATGAACCATTAAGTCAATTGATTCCCTCAGCTGCCTCAGTAGTAATACCAGAGTTGCTGCACTGTGGAGCTGGAATCAAAGCAGGGGACTCCTGTTCTGGGCAGAAAATTAGCTTCTCTCCTTAATAAAAGCACCTAATTTTGGGGGGCTGATTTAGAAGAAATGTGATGGTTATATACAAGTAAATACGGTATTTTAAAATACTTGTTCATGGTAAAAGTGCCCTTTTACACTTGACAGTTATGCAAAAGTTTCCAAGTGAACCTTCTTTACTGAAAGCTGAATATGTCTCTCTCTTTGTTTGGTCTTTATTCCAAAATACAAAGACAGGACAGGTTCATTTGGATGAATTATAGGTAGCTATTCTTGGAGAGGGAGGGGGGCACAAATCAATTATAGTAATAAATTTGTAATGTTCTTGATGTTAAAGTAAAATATTTAATATAAATACATTCTCCCTCTGGTGGTGGCATCTGTACAAAACACTCTTAAAGTCAAAAGTATAAATAAAATCTTTCCACCCTACTTGGTATATAACTATACATCTCTGTGTTGATGTAAGGGGCTAACTTCATTCTTGATGTAACTGATCATTTCAGTAGAATTACACCAGGAATACATTTGTCCCAGACATTCATGATATTTTCCTTTTAATCTTATCCAGTTTCACCTCTGCAACGGCAGAGGCAACCTTCTAAAACTCTATGAAGGACTAAAATACCTGTGCATTTTACATTAGACGGTTATTGGGTAAAAATCTAAAATCACCCTGAAAGCATGGTTTCCCATCACAATCTGTATCCTGACCGGTAAGCTACAGTCATGTGCCCTCTTCCTTGTTGTTCTTTTGGCCCCATGATTCTTAAGTTCTTAGCTGCCCACTGACTGACTGACTTTGGCAGATGGGGTGAAGGATATAAGAAGGGTACAGAACCCAGGTCTTGCACTTTTTAGGTGAGTACTCCAATCTCACTCCTAAGTGAATACAAAATATGTTACTGTTTTGTGTGAAAGGTAACATGGCTGCTGCACTATGTTCTGAACTCAATGAGTTGTTTGCACTCTAAAGACAACCAAGGCATGTCTACACCACAGGAACAGAGAGGGTTTAATCACCAAACCCACCACCGAGGTCTGTTCTGTGTGTGCATAAACTCTGGAAATTGACTGGCTAGGATGTTCAGGGAGGCCAGTGCTCAAGACCTGGGTTTCTGAAGTGCTCCAGAGCAGTGGATTGAGGTACCTGCAGGACAGCCTCACTGCTCATTTTTTTTAGTCAAACAAAGTAAAAGAGCATTAACTACCTACATAATGAGCACTATTATCATGCTGGAGATGTGCATCCTTGAAGATATTACTGTCTGAAAGATTTTTTTTTCACTTAGAGGCCTGAATGAGCATGTTCTACAAACATTATCTCACTGCACCAGAGTTATTAGAAAGGGGGCTGATTAGCACGTTTCACGGGTAAGTTTGCCTTGATGAGTGGTTTGAAAGGACAGTAGAGCTGCTTGCTGTACTTCTCAAGGGATGAAATTCAAGGAGGGTATTTAATTGGAATATGAGATTTACTAATTTAGGAAGACTTTTAAGCTTAAATGCATCCCTTTAGCTTAAGGGATAATTGTTCAAAGTAACAGTTAACTATATGCTTAACTTCAATGTGACATAACTATATCCTAAAACTACGTACCACTAAAGTGATGCCCCTAATAGAGTTGCTATTCTGCCTCAGGGCCTTAACATAGAATACCAAAGAAGGGAAACAAAATGTGGCATGCATCTTTGTAGTGGGGGAACGCATTTCTCTGTACTCAATCCATCACATTTGCTGAGGAAATACTGCCGTTATAAAGAGTAACATCCATATCTTCAAGGAAATGTTGCCTCCTATGGGTTCCAGAGTAGGAAGCCACTGCCTTAAATAATCAGGCATCAGCTTTTGGTTTTTCAAAATTTTTCTACCTTCTGTATTAAACTAGTCAATACGTTTTAATGAAAAAAGACTAATTTTCTCAAGGATTTTTAAACATAGTGCAATGGCTATGTTGCTTTTCTTGCTTTAAATTTTAGTCTGAATCTGTAGCCTCTCTCTATGTAATTTATATTGTAATGTATATCATACTGGAATATGACAACTCCAATTCTTTTCAATTTATCATTTATGAATTTAACTCCAACCCTCATAATCTAGTTCTCAATGGATGTGTCTACACGTTCATTAATGCACTTTTGGTAATGCACATTAAATTTAGAATCTCCATTGTGAGGTACTAGAAAAAGGTGCATTGGCCTATTTTAATGTGCATTAGTGAAAGCGCACGGTATTTTTGCAACACCGTTAGCTTAAAATAGGCTAATGTGCATTTAAGTGCATGTGTGGACGTGTTGTCCCCAAAGGACGGTGAGTTCGTGCCCGGTGCGCTTGTGCCAATAAACACACAGGGGTGAAGGATCCAACTTAAACTTTATTTCTGCGCAGAAAGTGGTGCTTGGCAATCGTTCGCAAAGCAAGCACCCACACCCCAGTGGGCGTCTGCCTTATATAGCTACGTAACGGGTTAAACTTGTTGATGTGATGAAATGTGTAGCAATCCCAGCAAGTAACCCCCCTTCCAGCTCCCCGCCAAGCAACCCCCCTTCCAGCTCCAGAACTTTGTTGATACAGCTTTTCCTCTAGCGAGGCCAGCAATTAAACAACTAAGCAACAAGCGATCTCCTCCAGCCTAAACAACCTACTCTATGCCCTTGGTTAGATAAAATACTTTTTCAAAACATACAAAGCTGTTCCTGAAGTAGAAAATGCATAGTAAAAGTTCAGAGGATCTCTGCTGGACATGGCTTCCAGCCCTACCTCTGTCCCTAGGGGTTTAGCCAGGTGCCCCTGAAACAAGGGGTGCTTATCAGATGTGCCCAGTTATTCTGAAGCCCTCTTTTTCTGTTCTGGAGCCTAATTTCATTCAATGAATACTGACTGTGCAAAGAGCTTCTGCAGCTCTTGGAGAACTGTAATAAGGGTCACACATTAATCTTGCTTCCAACCCTTGGTGTAGTGGGTAGATAAAGTTTCTCATATAATTTAAAAAAAAGAAAAGGTCCTCTAAATCAACTTTTACATTTGAAGTACTAGAAAGTTCTTGAGACTGTTCCCAGATGATATTAACAGTCAATCTGAATCAAATGTTTTGCGCACATACCTTTGTTATCAGGGATGATGCAGTTCTGAATTGGGTGTTATCAGTCATGGCCAGTCATAGTTTTGTTTTTCGAAATGTAAGATAAAGATTTTTACTAAACTAGTATAATCTATGTGTATTATGGGAGCATTCAACATACTGGTGGCATATTATGGGGAAAATAGTGATAAATGCAATACTAATAATACTAGTTACACATGCAGTCTATGTATAAGATGGGAGCATCAACTCTGCTGTTTAGTTACCATATTTACTCAGATACCATACTTATCTTTCCCTGCAAAATTAGCCTTCAAAATTGGGGTGTGTCTTAGATGGGGAAGCTGATTTTCTGTCTAGAACAGAAGCATGGATATATAGTCAGATTGCTGCTGCTCCTTTTTTTCTCTTACTTCTAGCAGCATGGAAGGAGAAGTGGCATCCAGCAGAGGCAGAGTCAGGTAGGGTACACAGGTGCAGTGCACCCAGCTTTGATTCTTGCTAAACCCAATGTTTAAAACCAGCTGCCCCACAGCAGCAATGGCACTTCTATTCAGGCACTGCGCTTAGGGAGTCAACTGACTTCATGGCTCATTATAATCTAGCTCATTATAATGGCCAGCAACCTTTTCAAGCCATGGGACAAAACAGCCTGGCTCTGGTCTGACACAGACCAGGTGGCTTCTGTAATGTGCAAGTAGCTAGGGGCCTCTGCCTGCACTTTTACCAGGGCCTGTCAGCTGAGAGCTTCACTCATGTTGCTACTGCTTCATCCAGGCCCCACTACCCAGCTGGAAATTGCATCCACCTGCTGCTGCTTCTGAGCCACAGCTGAGAGATGATAGGGAAAAGTGGGGAAGGAGAAGCAGAAGCAGTAGCAGCATAGACTCAGCTTTCAGCTGCCTGGCCCCAGTGTAGTTCCTCAATGACTGGAAGCTGAGCCCATGCTGCAGCCAGGGAGAAGCTAGCAGGGACAGGTGGAAGGGAAGCAGCAGTAGCAAGGGTTACAACTCCCTGCTGCTTAGCCATGAGCCAGGTGTAGGCATAAGCAAAGCCCCAAGGCTTTGTAGACTGGATCCAGTGGGCTATATGTTGCCCTGATCTACCTGATTCCTGCTAATTGCTTTTCACTGCACAGGTGTTAAAGACCTTCTCTCCTTGCTAATGGTCTTGATGCTTCATTAATCAAGCTATCTTTTCATTGCCAATTTTCCTGTTTTTTAGTTACTCCTATCCTCTCTTCTCCTATTTCACAGTTACACTGACTGTTTTTAGTTCCTTTCAGAATCCTGGGCACACCTATAGAGTCCAGTCTTCAGCAGCCGCTAAAGTTTTAGCTTTTGGCTGAGTAGCTAAGAACTCCTGACAGTTCAGCTGAGAAAGAGTTGATAAAACTCTTTTGCCTAAGCAGGAAAGGGAGGATGAGTAGCTTCAAGATCAAGTTCTGTCCTTGCTCTATGTGGCTGTAACTCTGGGGGAAAAAAATATTTATTCTGCCTTCCACAAAACAAGGTGCATGTCTTATTTGGTATTACGTGGTATGCGAGGAACTATATGGTAGCTTTATGCTTCAAAGTTTCTTACTAGCATCACTTCTATTACATCTTATGCTGAGATAATTTATTGTGATTAAACACGTGTGTAGACGCTGACTGTGGGTGCAAATTGTGCTCTGTCAGCCTGGCCAGCTGGGGGCCAGACTCCTACCTGCCGCCTAGCTATACGGCTCCACACTTTCAACACCCTTGTGCCCCATCTAGTCCCAACACTGCCATCCAGAGCCCAGGGCTGAGAGGCCATGGCATAAACTGCTCTGCCCCAGCTCAAATTGGTGCTGTCCCAGGTGCACATGTAGATACTGCACCGAGGAGTAGTTTACTCCAGCTCAAACTGGTCCAGAGTTTATTGTTTTGTATTAATTGTATGTGTAGACACACCTATTCAGATGCAAATTGTAAAGCTATGAAACAGAGGTAGCTGATTTCTTTAGCATTGCAGTTTTCCCTTTAGTTATGAACTGAAGAAGAGTTCCACTGAAGAACCGTGTCTTTTTGCACTAGTGGAAGAAATATCATATTGTCTTTAGGGAATGGATGTAGACCATTAAAAATAGAGGTTCCAGTCCTTCTCCCAGTGAAGTCAATGCCAAACTCCCATTGACTTCTATAGGAGCAGAAGCAAACCAAGACTGTGTAAGTGGAGATATTGATTTGTTTTCATTTGAATGAGAAAATCCTGTTATGTATCATGAAAGTGCCTATGTTCATTTTTGTAGTATGTAAAGAGTATTTATATCTTTATATTCCTTTTATATTAAAAGGGAATTCAGGATCAGAAATCTTGGTTTTCAAAACCAGCTACAGTCTTATACCTCTACCACTGCTGCTGCATATTGTCAGACTTCAGAATACTTCATTATTGATGAAACATGTTTATTTAACATTCCATTGACTGAACCGTCAATGTGAGCCTATGCTGTTAATTCTTTAAAAAAATAGGAGAAAGAAATGGCTTTTCAGAAAAAAACTGATACTGTCTGCCACTATTCAGACAACGACATAAAACAGACTCTGAATTACTAACTCAGTTAAACACAATTTTGGTTTTAAAAAGGAGCAATATATCTATTCTCCAAATTACAGTAAAGTTTAATATGCATTGATTTTATTTAACCTATAGTAAATTCCTTCATTTTGATACTCATGTTGTCTGTATAGTTTAAAATTTAATTTATAATTTATGTCTGATAATTTAATTTAATTATTATGTTGTGGCTTGGTGTCTTTCTGAAATACAGTTGCATTTTAACCCCGCTGTGTTTGACACGTTTTGTGGCTTTGTCTGTGTTTATATTTAATATGTGCTTTATTAATGTATCTCAATGTTTGGACACCTTTCTTTAAAGAAAAAAAATGAATTAACTTCTATATGGAAATTATTTTAGTACCATAGTGTGATCTTTGTACTGTAATGACTTTCTATGGTTTTTTAGTGGCATTATTTTCACAGGGGAAAACCACTGAGAAATGCCTTTCTGTAAATTATTAAAGGTTGTTATATTGTGGAATTTGTCGTGGCTTCTATACTTGATCTTAAAATGAAATATCCAGATGTCACTGTAGTCAAGAGAAACCTTAGGTAGGCCCGACACCAGCAACTGGTAGTCTGATGCATCCAGGCTAATGCATGTTTTTGGTAACAAAACTAAAAGATGTTGGCTGCAAAGCATGTTGTTCTGTTGCTGTAACATTAGGGCTTAATCCTGCTTTCATTAAAGTCAGTGTAAAACATCACAGAAAACAAAGCAGTATTTTAATCTCTTTATATTGACAATGGTTTGTACAATTTCACCTATATTGATCTTTTTATTATTTAGATTTATATCAGACCATATGTATTCAGTTGTTACCGTCTCACAAATATAGCAAAGTTAAAGGGATAGGAAACACAAATATTAAATTGCTAGAAAGCCTTTGATATGAGGAGTTTTTGAAAAGATCAGAACTGTTTCATTAAGAGACTAGATAAGAAGAGATATAATAGAAGTCTACCAAATAATAAATATCATAGGGAAAAAAAACAAGCATGTCTATTTAATGTTCTTAATAATACAAAAATAAGAAAATAGTTGATTAAATTTAAAAAACAAAAAATTATTAATACTAATACTGGTTTTATACAGATGCTGTGGCCCCAAACAGGCATTCACCAGTAGAAATCTCTCTGGGATAGGAAGCAATATAACTATTCAGCTTGCAGCTGCCCCCTCTTCCTTGCTCCCCACATCCTTCTCAGGCCAGGGTAATCCTGATCTGGGGAAGGAGTGGGAAGCAGTGGCTGCTTCACTCTTCCAGGTCCCCAGGGGAGTGGAGTGGCAGGAAAAGACTCTCCTGGCCTTCCCCAGATCGGGCTCACCCCAGTCAGGGTAACAGGGAGGGAGTGGCCTCTGCTCCATTTCTGGTCTCTGGGGGCCCCTATACATGAGCAGTGGGGCTGCTCTGACGCACTGTAATTACGGCACATTGGAGCAGGCTCGATTAATTGAGCCTGCTGGAGCGTGATAATTACCACGCTCAAGCAGACTCCAGCATATTGTGTATCAGTGCCCCTGCACTTAAAAATGGCATTAGGGGCACTTTAACTAAAGCTCATTGAACAAACCTTTGTTAAAGTGACCCTGCCACCATTTTTAAATGCAGGGACGCTGATACATGAGATGTTTCATGTGGTTTAATTAGAGCAGCGCTTGGAACCACTCTAATTAAAGTGCTTCCCCCACAACTCCCAGAGTACATGTATAAACACCATGGGAATGGAGTGAAGGGAGTAGTAGGCAAACCCTCCTGCCCACTCTTCAAGCCAGGACTCTGGTCTGGGGAACAGGAAAGGGGGTGGGGGGAGGAGGGAGAACAGCTGCTCTTCTGTTCTGCTTGCTGCAGTGGGAACAGACCAAAAGAACAGGGGGAAAGCAGTGGGACCCTGGTTTGGGGAGTGGACAGGTCGTCATCTTCTTTCATATGGCTGACTTGGAGCAACAATTATAAGTCCAGTTTAAAGTTAGTTAACCAGTCTAATGCTGTCGAGGAAAGGGACTGTATCTCTGCAATGTCACTGTCAAATTTGTATAGAGGGCAGAATGTTGTTATGTAATCCATAGTTTGATCAGGATTACCACTGTCACATTTTGCAGAACTCCTAATACTGTACACCATTTGTGCATCCAGTGACTGCAGCAACTATGCCCGGTTCAGATCTGATTTAGAGCCTTCTATGTTTTTTGCGAAAAGTCAAAACCAGAAGGCTTTATTGTTGAGTTGGAAATTAGATTTTTATTCTAAATAGTGGTTTCATTCCATGTTTTCCTCCAAGCTGCTGCGCTGTCATGTCCTACAAGGGCTTGTACACATGTCCGCAAAGTAGATAGGTGAGGGGCAAGGAGCAGGCTCTGTTCTTGCCTGCTCCCCAAACTGGGGAACCTTCAGTCTGGAGAATGAAAAGGGGCTTTGTCAGACTGCTTTATTCCCTCTCCAGAATAGACTGGAAGGGGGCATACAAGTGTTCTTTCTTGTGAGAGATCTTCCTGTAGGGGTTATGTTTCCTTGGGGAGAAATTGACTGTGCATGCTTATATGCATCTAGTTTCTGCAGGGAGGGCGACAACTAACCCAGTAGGAACCTAACTCTTCTACATAGCCTAGGGCTTTTGGAGAAGACCAAGGGAGTTACATATCTACATTCATGTAAAATTCAGGGGAGCAGAACACCTAACCCACTGTAGCAGCTTTTAAAATCCTAGTCAGAATCCAGAATCAACCTGTGATTCTCATTTACACAAAATATCACTTAATGACATGAAATATTATATGTCTATAATATCTGTGGTTATTAACTATGATGACAATATGTAAGGGATATAATCACTAAAACTTTACACTATTAGACACCAAATAATTGACAGAGAAAATGTACAGGTACTTTCATAAGTGTCCCTTATGGGGGTTCTTGCTTCTCTCAGTAAAGAATCTGGTAATAATAACTAGGGACCTACTTAAATTGGGGCAAGGCAAAGGGTTTTTCATGGCCTGCTTGTGGCATGCAGAGCCACTTTCATGGGCATTTTGTGGTGGCCCCACCCATCACCTTTGAGTATTCAAGAGGCCCCAGAGGCCCATCCCTCTCCGCTGATTGGTAGAGAGGGCTGCCCTTCATGCAAATGATTGGCAGAGAGGCTATGGCAGGGAAGAGGAACAAGGGGGTGGCCACCATCTTCGCTGCTCCTCTTCATGTCACTCTACCAGCTGGCCCTTCTTCCCCCCTCCCCGCCCCCCCAGCAGGCTGTGAGGCTGTGTAGAAGCCACCATGAGGACCACTGGGGAGCCAGCAGTTTATTTTTAGTAAGTTTTTATTTTTTTCAGGTGATTTTGTGAGAGATCACAGTAAACACCGTTTTTTGCAGTGATCACAGAAACTGACATTTTTACAGTTTCCATGAAATCACAAAAGTGCAGTTTAAGTAGGTCCCTAGTAATAACCATTGTTTCATTACACAAACCACTAGACTTATTGGTATGGTCATTCCAGTGGTTCTGTGCCTTTGACTTCTGTTGAGAGGAGGAATGGGCATTTAGATTTTCCTTCTGAATCAACCTAAGCTGAAATGCTTCAAACATTTAAATGTATTTGAACACTTGGAAATTGTGCATAAGTGGGTTTTTTTTGGGGGGGGGGAATAATTATAAGCAGTTTGAAAAATAATGAAGAATATTTTAGGTTGGAAAGAAAATGGAAGACATCATAAACAGGCGGGTAAAATACTGCCTTTCTCATGAGTATACAATAAATACATTGTATTATTTCCATTTAATATTTTAAAAATAAAATATGTATTTCATAGTTTCATAGTTGGTAGGGTCAGAAGGGACCTAAGTAGATCATCAAGTCTGCCCCCCTGCCATGGACAGGAAAGAATGCTGTGGTCAAATGACCCCAGCTAGGTGATTATCCAGCCTCCTTCTGAAGACCCCCAGAGTAGGAGCGAGCACCGCTTCCCTTGGAAGTTGGTTCCAGATCCTAGCCACCCTGACTGTGAAGTAATGCCTCCTAATATATAGCCTGAATCTACTGTCAGTCAACTTATGGCCATTATTCCTTGTTACTCCCGGTAGGGCTCAGGGGAACAGGGACTCTCCAAGAGCCTGCTGGTCCCCCTTGGCCAGTTTCATAGATTCATAGATATAGAGTCAGAAGGAATCTTGCAGATCTTCTAGTCTGACCCCCTGCCCTGGGCAGGAGAGAAAACTGGGCTCAAATGACCCCAGCTCGGTAATCGTCAAGCCTCCTCTTAAAGACCCCCAAGGTAGGAGCCAGCACTACTTCCCTTGGAAGTTGGTTCCAGATCCTAGCTGCCCTGACTGTGAAGTAGTGCCTTACAATGTCTAGTCTGAACCTACTCTCTAACAATTTATGGCCGTTATTCCTTGTTACTCCAGGAGGCACTCGGGGGAACAAGGTCTCTCTCATTCCCTGCTGGTCCCCCCAACTAAGTTTATAGATGGCCACCAGGTTCCCTCTCAGCCTTCTCTTGTGAAGGCTGAACACGTTAAGTTCCTATAGCCTCTCCTCGTAGGGTCTGCCCTGCTGTCCCCGGATCATGCAAGTGGCCCTCCTTTGGGACCCTCTCAATGCTGTCCACATCCTTCCTGAAGTGTGGCGCCCAGAACTGGACGCAGTACTCCAACTGCGGCCCCTGTATGTATTGCATACAGGGGGAGGATCACCACCTTGGCCCTGCATGTGATGCATCTATGGATGCATGACAACGTGCGGTTAGCCCTACTGACTGTGTCCTTGCATTGGCGGCCCATGTTCATCTTGGAATTGATAATGACTCCAAGATCTCTTTCTGCCACTGTGCTTTCCAGCCTATAGGTATGCTGCTGGTTCTTACTGCCCAAATGCAGCACCCTGCACTTGTCAGTATTGAATCCCATCCTAATCTGATTTGCTCACCCCTGTAACCTGTCCAGGTCCAGCTGTATCCTGTCCCCCACTTCTAGCACGCCCACCTCACCCCAAATCTTGGTGTCGTCCGTGAATTTAAAGAGGGTGCTTTTCACCCCCTTGTCCAAGTCGGTAATAAAGAAATTGAACAGTGCAGGCCCAAGGACCGAACCTTTGGGGACTCCACTGCTCACATCCCTCCAGGTCAAATACGACCTGTCCACCATCACTCTCTTAGTGTGGCCCCTCAGCCAATTTGCTATTCATCTGACTGTGTAGGCATCAATATCATAGTCGCCTAGCTTTTTAATGAGAATGGGGTGGGAGACAATGTCAAAGGCCTTCTTGAAGTCCAGAAAGACTACATCCACCACGACACCTGTGTTCAATGATTTTGTGACCTGATCGTGGAAGGCAATCAGGTTGGTCTGACAGACCTGTCCCTAATGAAACCATGCTGGTTGCCCCTGAGCATCATCCCCACTACTGGCCCTTCACAGATGTGCTCCTTGATAATCTTCTCAAAGAGCTTCCCCGGGATCGAAGCAAGACTAATGGACCTATAGTTGCCTGGGTCCTCCCTCCTCCCTTTTTTGAGGAGGACCACATTGGTCTTCTTCCAGTCATCTGGCACCTGGCCAAAGCACCACGAGTGCTCATAAAGCCATGCCAGGGGCCCCGCAATAACCCCTGCCAATTTCCTCAACACCCTGGGGTGGAGAGCATCTGGACCTGCTGATCTGAACACGTCCAGCCCCTCCAGAAGTTCTCTAACTCAGTCCTCCCTGACCCTGGCGGAGGTCTCTCCTGAGTCCGTCCCGAATCTCGGTGGGGGAGTCCCAGTCCCTGCACAAAAAAATGGAGGCAAAGAAATTGTTAAAAAGGTCTGCTTTTTCCTCTGGTACAACCACCAGATTCCCTAGCATATCCTGCAGGGGCCCCACAGTACCCGGTGCCTTCTTCATACTCCCTATGTATTTATAAAAGGACTTTTTGTTGTCCTTGATCCTTGTTCCGTATCTGCCTTAGCTTTCCTAACAGCTCCCCTACAGTCTTGAGCAATGGAGGTATAGTCCTCCTTGGTGATGGCCCCTCCCTTCCATTGGGTGTACGCCTCCTTTTTAGCTTTGAGACATTCCTGGATGCTTTTGATGAGTCATGGGGGCTTTTGAGCACTCTTGCCCCCTTTGATCTGCATTGGGATTGTCGCTCTTTGGCTTTGGAGGATCGTCTCCTTAAGGAACAACCTTAATTCATACAGAATTTTAAAAGTGTTGTGTAAATAGAAATATATCTTTGAAAATTTGTGAATGCTGAAATACTGTCATTCTAATGCCACTTAATTATTACTCTTTTTAAAAGTTAAGACTTTCCAGAGCTTGCTGCTTTACAAATAGAATTTAATATAATATAAAAACAAAAATAGTTATTTCAAAATGCCTGTTTGTACTTAGTATGGAGAATTTCACAGCGGAAAGTTTGTAAATGGTTAAATGAAAGCTGGAAAATTAGAAGTAGGTTTCTAACCATCATCAGGTTGGGAGTTTAAAGGTAGAGCTTGACATATTTATGAATGAAATTCTATGAGTTGGCTACCTGTGATAGCAAGTTACTGGACTTAGTGATGCAAGAGATCCTTTTCAGTCCTATATCCTTTATTTCTATTTTTCTCTTTCTTTAAAAACTTGAGATAAAAGATGTAAGCTATTGCTGTAAAATTTTTCTATAAAGAACTAAGGTTAATTAACCCCATCTATACATAGGAGAGATGTTCCTGCTCTGAACACTTGCTTTTAACATCTAGGAATGTTGGAGATTTGAATTTCAGAGCTCATGTTTCTGAGCTCAGTTTCTGGATCTGGTCATTTCTGAACTTTGGAAAGACCATGTCAAGATTTAAACAGTGCAGTCTGGGATTATTTCTAAATTGTTCAGAAGTAGAATATTTCAGTATGTTGTAACATATGAATTACAGTTCTAATTATAGCAAACCGTTGGTGCTTCTTCAACTGACTGTTCATATAGATTTGTACATGTGCCCCATCAGCATAAGTTTAGATTCTTTTGGTTAGCAATATCTGTTGGGATCAAATTCCTGCCCCTAATATTCTACCTCCTTACCCAAGAGCATAAAAGGTAGAGTGGGTTCAATAAGCCTTATTCCTTTCTTGTTGGTCATGGGAGGCACATAGTATTCTGCAGTGTCCACCAGCCACTCTGCGCACAGTGCTAGTAAGAACTCAGTAGTTGTTCTACTCAGTTGTCAATCCAAGCAGCCAGCTTCTTAGCTAGTTCTTTGCCATTTGTCTATGTAAAAGTACAGCAACATCTCTAATTTCTTCTTAATGCCATAGTTGTTCTCTCTGATACCTTTCTCACTCCCTCTATATCATAGCTTATTCTTCTTCCTACTGGCTCTCCATGATACTGATGGCATCCTGGGGAAGTTGAAGCAAGAGCCAGAATCATAGAGTAAATTGGAAGTCTTCAAGAATTATCTAGTTCAGTACCCCACACAAATGGCAGGATTTGTTTGTCCTGGACCCTCCCATGGAGGTGGCTAACCAGCCTTTGCTATTTTTGTCTGATGGTTGTCAGAGCCCTGGCTTAGGCCAGTCAGTTTTAATATTCAGATCAGTGAATCTGTCAGTATAGGATAGCCACCAAATAATTTGTACCCAGATGGTTTCAGATGGTTTACAACCTCCTTATTTTTCAGTAAGTTTCTGAGTTAAGAATGAGCTGCTCTGCTTACCACTTCCGTGATTAGCTGGTGCTCAGCAGCAGTCCTGCACAGCTGCTCAGAGAAGCAGCGACCTTTGAAATAAAAATCACAGAAGACAGCCCGAGTATCTCAGTGGTCCTGTTAGTGTTTGCTGTGGCCCTATATAGCCTCAGATACTTCTCAAGCCCTCATTTTCACAGACTGATTTCAGAGTTCCATGTGAACAAATTTTATTGATTTCCTGGTTTTATTCCTCCTTTGCACTCAACACCAGAAGCTAAGCTTCATATGTTTAATTTAATAGGGACTTTGTCACAGAACATTACCAAGATGAAATTATTCTAAAATATACATAAATTCCTCATGACTTTTACTGAAAGGGGAAAGGGTCAGGTACTTCTGGCCAAAAAAATCTATTCCTGTCATGCAGTGGTTTCAGGTAAATGAAGCATGGAATCCACATGGGTAATGTATCTCAAAGAGCTGTGGCTTCTGTAAGGTAAGTAACTGTACTTTTTTGATTGTGATCCCATTTAACTGTAGTCAATGCCTGGCTTTTATAGACTGTGAATTAAAGAGGATCAGGCCAATAATAAAAATTTCTGAGGGAAAAAAAGTGTTCCACCTTGTAAAACCAAATAGTCACATTTGTTTCAAAATCACTTGTTTTAGATAATTCTTTCTATTGTCTCTTTATGAAAATTGAAAACTTAACTGGAGAAGGAATGTGTAAAATAATAATCGTATTGATGCTTGGGGCACTTTTCTGTATTTTCCATATTTTGTGGGGTTTTATATTATAATAAGCTGTATTATTACTGTAGCATATGAAAGATCCAGCCAAAACTGGGGTTCCAGTGTTTGAGCATAATGTAAATACTAGGAACTTTACATTTCTAAGGCCCTGAGCTTGCAAACATTTCACACATGCTTAACTGTAGGTTGATGCATGTGCTACTACTCATGTGCTCCAACATCCTTTCTAATAATTTTATATAGCATACACTTCTTTCTAAACCCTTTTAACTAACTTAGAAATGTGATGGGTTACATTTGGAGAGGCAGGAGTGGAGGAGCATGCAGCTAAGGTTTGTTCAACATTACATTTATCTTCTGGGCCATCATTTGTTGCTGCTAACATTATTGAAAATGACAGCGCACAGATTGCAGTAGGTAAGAATGCAACAGGGCAAGATTGTTTCTTTGTCTTCATATTTAATTTTGCAAACATGAGAGCTCATCTAAATCCTAATTGTCTGTCATTGTTATTGAATAGTCTGAATTTATTGATTTCTTTATTTAGTTAATTAAATAGATCCCATATTTGTTACCCTTATAACTATTATTTAATTTGTTAAAGTATGTAAGCTGTGTAGACTCTGGTGGAGGGAGGGGCAATTTTGCCTCTCTTCGCCCCAAGTTGGCACCATGGCCTGGTGTCCCACTTGCCTACCCCTATTTATGTTGCTTTCTCCACATGTAGATTGCCTCTTTTCCATGAAGAATAGAGATTGCATAGTCTCCACAGCACCATCCAGTGCACAAAGGTAGTGAGCACCATTGGTGGGTGGAGGGTGGAGTATGCCAATTGCTTCCTTTTTGAGAATATTTTCCCAAGTATATTTGTGCATTGGCGAGAGCAGTAGAACACAACTATTTTTCTTTTGCTCCTACCATGTGCTACTAGAGGCATCCAATTTCCAGTTTGTGCTCTTTTTTCCCAGGTCCACTTGTCTCTGGTGCTACCCTTTTCCCATAGTGATATCTAGTACATTTGTGGAGTGTGTGGGAGCTTCTTGAAAATTTGTGAAGTTTTATCTTTGGGGTCTACCCTAATGGAAGAAATGCCAGAACTGCAGGTGCAGAGGCCAAATATATACTGGACATTACTTAAGAGAGGCATCCTCAGCAGGACTAAATGTAGAATTCAGCTGGATCTTGATAGATTGGACAGCTGAGCTAGAGACAACAGGATGAAGTCGGGTACTGACAAATACAGGTGCTACACTTGGAAGAAAAATTAAAAGTGCAAGGAGAATGGACGTTAACTATGTGAATGGCAGTACTATGGAGAAAGATCTTGGAGTATCACAGACTCATCATGAGTTTGCAGTGTGATGCAGCCACAAAAAAAAGTGTGCCTTTACATGAGCAGGGAGGCTTCTCCAACATGCTGTAATTCCAGCGCGTCAAAGTGTGGCAATTACCATGCTCCAGTAGTCTCTTGCATCTTGTGTATCAGTGTCCCTGAGCTTCAAAATGGTGGCAGGGGCACTTTATTTAATTAAATTAATGATATGTCTAATTGATCTAATTAACGCACCACATACACACACACACACACTCCCAGAGTATGTGTATAAATGCCCAAAGTAGTTTATGCTGCATCAACTTGTCTTGGGTCCAAGACATGGGAGGTAATAGTACCACTCTGCTCAGGGTTGGTTAAGCCTTACCTAGAACATTAAGTACTGCTATAAACTCCTTATTTTTAAAAAGAATATGGAACAGATACAGGATCCAAAAGCAGGCAACCAAAATTGTGAAGGGTTTTGGATCCTCTATCTTTTCCATATTCTTTTCCAACTTCTGTTTCTGAAGTTTAAAAAAAAAAAATAGGTTAGACCAGAGATGTGAAACATGGCCCATGGTCCAGATCTGGCTCTCAAAACCATTCCGTCTGGCTCATGGGCAGTCCAGTGGGCTACTGGAAGTTGGGGAGTTTGGGGTCCCCAAACCCCAATGGACATGGCCATTGGCAGTGGAGGTGAACAAGGCCTGTGCAGATACAGCCTCTGCTTGCTGAGCTGCCACCTGCTTCTGGTCCCATGGTGCCTCCTGCTCCCCTACTGGCACAGCGACCTGCTAGCCACCAGCAGTGCTGGCTGCTAATTTACTAGGTCGGCTGCTCACTCTCCTACCTATGCTGCTGCTTCTTGCTCCCCTACCCATGGTGCTGCCCACTCCCCTACCCATGCTGCTGCTCAATGTGCAACCGACACTACTGCCAGCTTCCAGACCTGGACCCAGACCTACTGCAGCTCCACAGATCTGGCCCAGTCTGAATGTGGCCTAGAGCCTGAGGTGAGTTTGATACCCCTAGGTTAAACAAAACCATATCTAGGATGGTTTAAATGGGAATGATTTTGCCTGGAGCAGAGGGTTGGACTAGAAGACCTTCCATGATCTCTTCCAAACTTACTTTCTAATTCTATGAATTGTAATGCAAATGTATACATGACAAGAAGATTTTCAAAAAGGCTAAGTACATGCCTAACACTTAGTTCTGAAAAAGTATTATCACATTTGCCATTTATTTCAAATATAGAAGAGTTAAGGAAGTATCGATTTGCTTTTCAGTACCCTACTCTTTGTTTTCTAAGTCATTTCTTTGCCTCTAGAGATATAGCTCCATTTTATATATTGGTAAATTCAACAGTGGAAATAAACTGGTCATCTCTCTGACTATTTTATAATATATCTTATAATTAACTTCAGTGAGAATTTTGTCTAAGTAAGGGTTGAAGGTGAAATTCAATTCAAATATACATTTAGCATCTTCCAAACCACTTATTTCCTGCTTTTATAGCTGCATAGGAGGTAAAAGGTCCCACAAATGGAATGAATACAGAAGGAACATGTACTGCTTGTTGATTCTCACATGGCATCCAGATGCTGTGGATCCAAGTCAAGAATGAGTAAGGCAGGAAGAATCATTGTACAATTCAATTTTTACTGTAGTAGATTAAATGGAATCTAAAATTGGAATGTAAAATGAGATGCCCAACATGGCACATTGTTGCTGTTGAAAGAAAATATAATAGTTACCCACTCATGAAATAATAACTGCTTATTTTAAATATTAAAAACCCAGCATGATATTCAAAGCTCCTTGGCATTTCAATTATAGAGCCTTGGAGGCTATTAATGCCTCTTCTATCTAGCTTAGGGATGTCTGCAGTCCTGACAATGCTAGCTGGCTCTCCTATGGCTTGTTCTTGGCTCCATCGCAGTGCCACTTCAAAAGTGGTTGAAATCTGGAAACAGTTGGAATCCAGTGTTTATTAATTCATGCAACAAATAAAAATATAACCTGCAAAGGCAGTTATTCTGTTTCATATTGCTTCTAGATCTGACCCATTTACTATTTTTCTTCTAAGAATCACTCTCATCTTCTACCCTTTTTTGTACATTTCCTTTTTATCTTGTATCTTATTTTCATTTTCTTCTTTTCCTTCTGACCACACAATCTTTCATCTAGAGCTACCTCAGTGAAATCCCTTAGAATGCTAATGAAATAGTATTGCCGCAACTGTTACTGTGGAATTGCTCAATTTGTGGTCCTTTGTGGTATACTGTCACTAGAAATACAGTGGGTATTGGAGTTTCCCCTTCATTTTTCTGGCTGATTTTGCATTCTGTTTGGAACAAATTTCAATTTGGGGCAAAATTCAGTTTCAGGTTATGAAACTTGAATTTTGAATGTTGGGTATATTCCAAATCCCTTTTTAGGAATCATAACTATTCAGGACTTTAGATTTTTAACTTCAATTTCTCTGAAAGCCTCCTATTTATTCTTTATTACTCTACCATTTCTTTCAACCCCAGTCTTATGATGTCAGCAGTTTTCACTCTGCTTCCTGCAACAGAAAACAATAGTCACATTCAGCTGAGGCAGCACAATCACACTTCATATTAAAAAAAAAGGGGGTGGAGGGAGGGGAAAAAATCTTCATTTCACCAGAAGAAGTTGCTGGTAAGAATCACAAATCCCTCCCAACCTCTAAGTCTTGGGAGCATGTAAGTGAGCCTCTGAATTTGTTTGTGGTCCATTCCTGAGCACTCCCAGATGCTAAACATTCTCTGTGTTCTCACTGGACCACCAGGACTGCCTCAGGCTCATTTTTAGGGGTTGTTTATATGAAGCTGAGTATCAGACTTTGTTTCAGATTGAATATAAGTGTTTTTAATTAACAAGATAAATTAATGTAATTATACCAATTAGAGAACAGCAAACAGAAAATACTTTCATTTTGTCACAAAATTTTAAGTTGGTTCTAAGTGGGTTCTTTGCTTCTTGTTCTAAATGCCAAGCAACTTCATTTTCAAAAACTAGCAATTTGCCTGTTGTTAATCTGCACCGGAATCTAGGGCATCTGGGGCCAGATTCTCCCTTCAAGTGTAGTGGTTTTACACAGATGTCACTGTGTTGACCTCACTGGACAGAATCCAGATTTGCAACAATGTAAGTGAAAAGGAGGCCAGGACATTGTTGTTTGGAACAAAATACTAAATCACCATATTTCAAGTTTAAGAAAATGCTGATTTGCATGCTCAGGAGCTTTATCTTGTTATTACTCTTGAGATCCATTTGTATTATGGGCTATACCTGCCCCTATTCAAATCAGTAGCAAAGTTCCCATTAAATTCAGTGGATTAGGTCGCTAGCTACCTTTATAATTCCATGTTCTGGAGCCAATCTGTGCCAGTCTTGCATGTTACGTCATGTGGCAATTGTCAGGGTACAGATGCATGTTAATTGCACCTCACTTCTCCTGTCCTTGCCTGCTATTTTAGCTGCTAGAACTGCTAATAGTGGTCCTGTGCCACTCAGTACAGGCAGTCCTTACACTTACGGTGGGTTACGTTCCTGGAAAAGGCGCTATAAGTCGAAATGATGTAAGTCGAATCTGATTTTTCCAATAGAAACAATGTTATAATAGTTGATTACATTCCTGACTAAGGGCCTGATGCCCAACTTTTTATAGAAATAACCATAAACACCATATTTAAATCAACTATTTAATTTTATTTAATCAGAAGGTGAAGGAACACCTTCACCAGGGTCATGGAATGGGCTTCTTTGGGGAGATTTTTGGGGAGACTTAGGGCCACTTACGGCAATTCACACTTGCGGCGCTCCAACATTTACAACCATGTTATTACTTAGGTGCTGGATCCTCGCACTTATGACATGATGGCATGACATTTGTGTGCTGCCTGAGTTGCCATCATGCTGTAAGTGCAAGGATCCAGCGCTGTAAGTAATAATATGGTTGTAAATGGCAGAGCGCTGCAAGTGCAAATTGCTGCAAGTCAAAACAATGTACATCGAGAACTGCCTGTACTGTTTTTTTCCATGAGTTCTCTAGATGCCAGATAAACTGACTTTGACACAACTTTGCACCAGTAGACTAATACTGGAAAATCAGACCCAGTGGGATTCTACAGGCATAAATAATTGCATAATTTTGTGGCACTGTTATTACAGTTGATGAGAAACATGAAGCAGTTAGCCCAGATTGATTTATGGAGCATTAGTCACAATTGCCTCCACCAGTTAATATTTCTTAAAATTTAGAAGACTGATCAATAATATACAATTTTCTAAGGAGATAATGCCATCTAGAAAGATAAGGAAACATATTGTCATTTGATCCTGTAGTTTAAAAAAGAAAAAAGTTTCAGCAAGTTTAATAAAAATGAGAACAATTGAAAAAGCATCTATGAAGATGTTATCTGATATGGTATTAATTTTTTTTTTAAATCAGGTTACTTTGATTCAATTAAACAAATCCTTAAAGAGATTTGGGTATAGTGAAATATCCAAGAAAATAAAAATCCTATGGCAATATTTAATGAAAAGATTTTAATTTTACATTTTCTTGCGGTAATATTTAAATTGTTATGGGTATCCAGTTGTTGTAGCAGAAGCAAGGTGCTTACTCATGGATACCATTGAGCATTTATACACAGCTTTTAGAATCTAGCCTCCAATGACTCTGATTTGACTTTAAATATTGGATTCCAATAAGGGAACCTCATTACTACAAGGCAATACTAATTAAGAAGGGACAGTGTATATTGTTTTGTGGGGAAAGATTACATACTGTATTTACTCAAATCCAAGTACAGAATCTAATTATTGGAGGTTTGCCTTGAATTTGCCCCCTACCCACAGCTACAGCAGGGAAAATAAATCTGGGGGATCAGAGAGGCCCTGCAATCCCTGTCAGCTTTTTCCCCCCCGCAGTCCCTTCTCAA
>NW_005841847.1:2923901-2961284 GCF_000455745.1 Alligator sinensis | reverse complement strand
CCCCCCCCCGGGGCCCCTTTTACTGTTGGACACTGCAATCGTTGAATGTATAGAAGTGAGGGGAATTTTGAAAACACTGACTTTTAAATAAACATATAGTAATTTGTATATAGGCAAATTATTAGAGGTACCCATAGGCTTTGGTCATCTGGAATTGATGCATTTCAAATTTTTGATGCATTTCAATTGCTGCAAGTTTTAGCACAAGTACTCCATAAACACACACACACACACACACACACACACACACACAACGGGACTATATATAGATAGAAAGATAGATCTATCTACATATAGATGGATAGATCTATATAGATAGATAGATATTGCTGTGCTTCACCTGCTAGTCCAAAACACACTTTTACACTTACACTGTTCTTAGTCCCATTGTAAAAACCACCATGTGCCCACAAGCCCATTACTATCACCTGTAAACCATCATAGTTACACAAAGAACTACTTCAGTACCCTCCCCCTCCCCCTCTCCCTTCCCTGCCTTCCCCAACTCCCCTACCTCTTTGCCCAGTCCTTTCATTTGTCATTATATTTGTTGTTTGCATCATCATTTTCACCCTCATCGTCATTATCTTCATTGCTTTTTTCAGAGGGCTTGCGTCTGACCAGTCTATGCCAGTCCCATCTCTTCCATTTTTGACACCAAGGGGAGGATGTTAGGGCTGGCTCTGGCCCTCTTGGTGCCGGCCTGATATTGCAGTGCCTCCATGCCTGGTGCCAGTTCCTTGTGGACGGAACACCTGCCCATTTTTTTTTTTTTTAAGGGCCAAAAAAAAAGTTCCCATGAGCATTTTTGGCACCAGGGGAGGGTGCCTGGGTTTGCTCTGACCTCTCTGGGTGCTTGCCTGGTGGTGATCTTTCCCTCTTTGGGGACCAACTGCCCATTATTGTAGGGGCCACACACACGCACAACATTTTTTAAAGTTCCTGTCAGCATGTTTGTCCTATATGGGCAATGTTTTTTATAGTTTTGCTCAGTGTTGGCTGCATTTAATCAACTTCATAGTTGGTTTCCATTACTGAGCGCATGCTGCTTTTGGCAACAGTTTAGTGACAGTGTATTAAATGAGGTTTCTGTGTATGTGTTTAAAAGACATGGGAATTTTTCCCCTATGCTGATTGGGCCGAAAAAACCTTGTCTTACATTCAAGTAACTATGGTATATACTTTGAACAGTGTACATAACAAGGAAAGAGAAACTGAAGTCAAAGGAGATGCACATTGAAGTAATGGTTCAAATAAAATTAAAGGAATGGTTAGGAGAAAAACTAACGGTAAGATTTATCAGAGTGAAGAATAGACATAAGTATGATTTCTGCAGCTAAAATTTTGCTCTGTCTTGTAACTCATGTAATATGACTGACATAGGGGCAGTATCAAATGAGGCATCCTTTTAAATTCTGTGGTCAGTATTCATATGTGATTTTGAGGCAGTATAATTTTTCTTTTGTTTGTGACTCTGCTACCATTTAAAAACTACTAGCATTTATTTGAATTGTAGAGTGGGTAGGGGCTCTATTCAGGAATCAGAATTGCAGCTTCTAATCTAAGCATAAAATCATCCTTGCACAAAAGCAGTGGCTTTTGTGCAACAGAGACAACAGTAGGATAGTAGTAATTAAATTGATAAACAGTGAGTTATATCAGTGAGGCATCCAGCAGAGGAGAGGTATAAGAAGGTGTTACAAAGCTTTTAGCAATTTGTAGAATTAATTGGGACTTTGCAGTCATAAATTAAAATCTACTTCTCCAGGAGTCAACACCCAATGAAGTTACATAAAGTACAAAAATATGTCTTGCTAAAACTTTCTAACTATCGTCAGAGCATTGAAAGCAGCTACTTAGGAAAGTCCTGAAATCCCTATCTTCAGATTTTTAAAAGAACAAATTAGGCTAGTCAAAGTATCTGTCAAAATGTACTCGATCCTGTCACAGGCATGGGGGTGGACTAGATAACTTTGGCACCTGGGGGCATGAGGGGAGACCTGGGTTATTGTTCTGTGTGTCAGTGTTATTTCTGTTTTTACCTATAAGCCTTCTAATGTTGAATGATGTCTTGAAATCTAGGACTCTCCTGTCCCAGGGGACTTTCCAGCCATACTCCAGATACAAAAAGAACACTCTCCACAACTATTGCATTATTGGCTGCCAGTGCTCCACTGCCAAAGTGAGGGGAAGAAGGTAGCCACACACCCTTCTGTAACATAGGGATTAGGCCACTCTCCAGGAAGGTTAGAGATTTGGGTTTGAATCCCCTCAGGGTGAGGAAGGCATACAGGCTGGATCTCCCACTTCTTGGGTAAATCCTCTAACTGGTAAGTTATTTGCAAAAGGAGGGCAAACCTGTTCTGACTTGTGACTGGGATTAAAGCTGATCCCAGCTACCCGCTTCTTACCTAACAGGCCACCAACATTAGGATGGGAGATATATCAATTTTCTGACACCTATTCACGCAACTGGGACACATGCTCATTTGAACCCTGGCATTTTACAAGCCTATGGTCCAATTTATTGCAATTTGTGTACATTTTTAATTTTTGAAACTGCTGGACCAATCAATACAACCACACAGAGACCTGCAAAAGTAATAGCAGTAGCAGCAGCAGCAGCAGCAGCAGTAATAGTATTTTGTGGGGGGGTGTTTTGCATTACTGCATGTTGTTAAATATATTATTCTCTTTAGATACTATTTTTCTATTTTTGACCACAGCCCTTTTAAGGGTTAAGCCACTTGGTAGCTTATAAAAGCAGAGTGGGAACTGCTTATGTGCATCTAAAAGCTTTATAGTACAGCTTTTCTTGCAGAACAGTACAACTGCAAGCTATTTGAAAATAACTTTAATTTGCTAGCAATTGATGATGGTCCTTCCGTATAAGAATTACCTTGTACACAATAGTGAGTGCCAGCTGCTGTATCAGGCTGATGATTCTCACCAAATTTTATTACTGAAAAATAAAAAATAACAGATGAATCCTAGTTACCAGGGCTACAGAATTACTTTGAACAGTATTTATCAATTCCAGCATTTCACTGTAGTTTTATAATATTTTAAAAGGAATTTGCCATCTGGGAAGCATTACTTCAGTCTATATTGAGACAAGAGCTAGAATTTCAGTATTAAACACTTGAAGAATGGGGTTTTTTTCAACTTAGATTTACTTTTAAAAAGTTCACATTTCTTCTGAGATGTAAAGTTCTTGAGGGAATTCTTTCTGTATGTGTGATCCATACCATACAGAAAAATGCACTCTCTATGCATCTACAAAAGTAATTTAAGCTTTTAATCAATAATTAAAAAATTACCAAACTTTTCAAATTAAAGCCTTTTACATGTGCTGAGCTCTAAGAGCCAATACATGGTCAGCTGTTATGCAGTCACTCAAAATGGAAAGAAAGCATCAATAAATGGAAGAGCCAATTACACTTGCAGTCCTTGTATCTAAGGGAATTAAGTGACTTCTCTAGTTCCTAAAGATGCTACTTCTACAGCAATTCATAGAACTGAACTGGCATCACACAGTGATAGGGGTAAACCACACAAAAGGGCTCCTCCTGTACATCAGGGAGCACAGGGAAGCATGCAGCCTTCTGTATAAATGGCATAAATAAGCTTTACAACAGTTATGCTAAATTCCAAGTTCTTGAACTGATAAAGCACTTAGGCACCTAAATGTTTGACACTACAGTGCCTAAGTACCTCATCATGGGCAGATATAAGATTTTGAAAATGGCTATGTAGATGGTAGGATGAATCAACACAATGAATATTTTTCTCCAGTTAAAGAGAAACTAGAAGATTTACTAGCATGTGAGGGGCCCACTCTTTATTGGAATGTATGGTAATTTGCTACATTACAACATTAAGTTTAAAAAAATGCAACAAACTAGGAAATATAATAAAAAATATAGTTGTATTAGTCCTGAAGTTATCATGGTTAAATGTGCATCACTTATTCATTCAGATTTGTAATACAAAATCTAGCCTTCTTGAGTATCTTGATAGTGCACTTCACTGTTACTCATTTTCATACCCGAGTTGTTGTTTACCTAAGTTAAAATAACCACACTTGAATTAAGTTTTTAGCTAGACCTAAAAACAGTTTGACGGGCTGTGAAATAGAAGAGAGATCACCAGGAATGGCTAACAGACAGCAAATTTGCAGAAGAAAGGATAGATTTATTAATAGAGCAGCAAGATCCTGAAAAAGAAAGGAGGGTCATTAACATCTGTGGAGCAGAGAGATTGCCAGGAATTAGGTAGATTATAGTGAACTGTGAGGTTGGTTGACCTCTTCTGCACTGCCTGAATAGAAATGCTACTTCCCTTCAGAAGCAGTTGATTTTGAAGTTTGGGTGGAAAAGGAATCAAGGGTGGGAGTGGGTGCACCTGCACCACTGTACCCTTTTTGGATCCCCCTCTGTGCCTGGTCTCTGGGGTGAAAATCAAAACCTTATGGGCACGTCTACATGGGTGCTTTAATGTACAGTAGCATATTTTACTGCACATTAAAGCAGCACGTAAAAAAACATGCTATTACGCTAATGTGCAGTAAAATAGTCTACTGCGCATTGTCACCTAAAAAGTGTGTGTGGGTGCTACTGTGAACTAGGGCAGACTAATGCACATTGATTTATTATCTCATGTTGGAGGTACTAAATTTAATGCACATTAGGAAGAGTGCATTAATACACACGTAGATGTCCCCTTTGTGAGGTGTCTGGGCTCCCTGTCAAGTGCATGAGGAAAGCTAGGAAGAAGATTCAATACAGGCAGCATGCTAAAGATGCTTAAAGTTAGCATGATCTGCATGCAGCTGCAGAGAACCAGAAAAGCATTGAGAATAGAGGGGCAGGTCTTTAATTCTGTCTCCCAGAAGCCTCACATAATCCACAAACTAGGACCATCTCCTGGAGGTAGGTGCCTGTCTTTTCTTTCAAAATACTGAGCAGGGCTCACTTTTTTTCTTTAATAAGATGACCTGTTAGTTGTGGTCTGAGAGAACTTCAGAGGGAGACTGGCAGATAAACACTAAATTTCTGGCTCCTGATCAGCTTTTGATGTGAAGTAGGCACCGGGCTACTTAGACCAGTCAAAACTTGGGGGGCTTGAATACGCAAGTGGAACTAAAACTTCATGGTCACATTCTGTGGCATTTATGGAACCAAGATACCACCAAGGTTAGGTGATAGCTGAATGAGGTTTAAGAGTCACAGACATGGACTTACTTGCCTCAATGCCACCAAAATTCCATTTTAGACACTTAAGTCTTTTCTTGGATTTGGTCCTAATAGTTAGATCTAAATTCCAGTAAAATCACTGAGGCCCCAATATGTTTTGGTGGGTTGTTTTTTTTTTACCCTGGGATCTATATATATTCACCCTCCTAAAAACATTATATATTCTATATATATAGAAGCCTAAGTCTATCTGTCTGTCTATCTGTCCATAACACTTTATTTGCACTCTGATTGGTTGTCTGAAATAACCAATCAGACTGTTCCAAGAGCATTCGGGACAGAAGCCAGCAGCCAGAGCTGCCATGACAATGGGGACGGAGTGGGGGGTAGTACTGGCCTCACCACCACCCCCCCTCCCTGCTCCTTGGAGGTAGTGGTGGTGGGTGGAGTGGGCCCAGACCCCAAGTGGTGGTGGAAGCGGGCCTGGGCCTGATGCGGGGGCAGGGGGAGGGGAGGAGTGGGCCTGGGCCCAACGAGGTGGAGGGAAGAGTAGGAGCAGACCTAGGCCCATTGGGGTGGCAGGGGGAGAGAATGGGCCCAGATGAGGAGCATCGGGGGGGTTGACATGGGGCTCTTTCCCCGCCCACCCCCCTGTCATTTGCTTGTATGTATGTATGTGTGTATTATATATATATTAGGGCTGTGCAAAGCTTTGGTCACCGATTCAATTTGGAGGAGACTTGGCCAGATTTGGCGGCTGAATCTCCAAATCTGAATTGAATTGGGATACCCATTAAAAGGTCCAAATTGAATCCAAAGCCTCTGAATTGATTCAGAAAAGATTCACAGATTCGGATCGACCGGGAGCAGGCAGGCACAGCTGGGTGGCTGAAGGTTCTCTGTCTGAGAGCTGGCGTGGTTCAGCCCCGGTGGCCGAGCAGTGCTCAGCCCCAGTGGCCGGAGCTCTTAGACAGCACACGGCACCCTGCGAGCTGCACTGCACCCATGGCATGGGGCAGCTGCCATGCGGGTGCCAGGTGAGGGGCAATCCCTGCTGCCCCCCACTGACCTACACTGTGTGGTGGGGCTCTGCCACAAGCCCTCAGATGTGGGGCAGTTATCAGGGGCAGAGTTGGATGGAGGGGGAGATTGGAGCGGAGGTTGTGTGGTGGTGGGGGGGCTCTGAAATGTGGCCCCAGAACCCACACAACCACTGCTACTGCCGGTGAGTGTGTGTGTGTGTGTGGTGGGGGGGGTTGATTCCCGGACTGCTGGGACTGAGCGGTGGGGTCATCAGGGGTGAGGCTGGGGGGGACAATTAGGGCACGGGGTCTGCATAGGGAGCCTCTGCCAGGAGGCTCCAGAGCCCCCACAGCCCCTGCTGCAGGCAGGGGGGCTTCTCCAGTGGCTCCCCCCACCTGGGGAGAGAGAGGCACAGTTGGAGGAGCCGCGGGAGATCCTACAACTGCCCAGCTGTGCCTGCCTCTCCCTGGCTGATCCTAATCTCTGCCGTATCTATCTATCTATCTATCTATCTATCTATCTATCTATCTATCTATCTAATAAAATCAGGCTGTTATAAGGGAAATCTATTTAAATGCATATTATATTAACACTAATGAACAGTAATTGGCTCTATAAGTATTCAAAATTTTATTAAACATTTTTGCTGTATATAGAGAAGAACACAAACTATTTACATACGCAGTAGAAGAGTTGTATTGGCATTTGTGTGTGAATGCAGTAAGAAATTTAAGAGTAAGCTTTTGGGATGTAAATACTGATTAAATAAATATTTATTTAACCTGTTGAAGTTACCACAGGTTAAATGATTAATTGGTTGGGTTCAGGGATGGGAACAGGCATGGCAGTGTTAGGCTCCAGCCCATGGTTCTGCGAAGTTGGGGTGGAGGGAGCTGCTGAGCCCTGGGCTGGCGCCTGCTTTGCCCCACTCTGCTGTGGAGGAGGGCTACACCCTCCTGCCCTGAGCAGCGTGGGGAGCCAGAGGCCAAAGGAGCTCCACCAAGGAGGTTGCACAGCCCAGGAAGCCCTGGGGAGCAGCAGCCAGCAAAGGGCTGCAGCCACCAGCATGTGCGGTGGCTTCCTGGGGCCAGCTGCAGCAGTTCAGGAGGGAGGTGGGAGGGGAGAGGCAGGCAGCAGCCAGTAAAGGGCTTTACCAGGCCACTGCAGCCACCGGCACACTGTAAGGGAGGGAGCAAGCAACCCCTCCCCTCCCCCCTCTCTCCCTCCTCACCTTCTCACTCCTCTCTCCCCACCTCCCAGTGCATAGCCTAGCTATTAGATATTAGTCACCCCTCCCCCATCCTCTCTCCTTCCCTGCCTCCTGCCCTGCCATCTTATGGTTTCTGCTGGGGCATCACAGGACTTCCTATGTCCCCCCCGCCCTTCCTCCTGGACTGCTCCGGGCCCCAGGCAAAATGATGACTGGTAAGCTAGAACCAGTTATCACTGAACTGATTGGTAAAACAATTAATCATTTAACCATTCACATCCCTACTATACTTACCTAAGTGTTCTTTGCTGGAGGAAGTTCAGAGAGGAAGTTCTGCTGGAGGAAGTTCTGTAAGCAGAGACTGCTTAGATAACAGGGCCATTGTTCATTCAAGAAACAGGATTACAAGTCCCCACAAGAATGAGGAGATCTGTGTCTAGTAGGTTTTGGAGATTAATACTTAGCAGATGAAAGCCATTAGGGGAAGAGGGGCATCGCGCCATGTGATTGTGGTAGCTCTCTAGTGTTTCACATGGGGAAATTAAGTCATCTTGTGGTGCATTAAAGTTACAATCTATTAATAAAAAAAAGCGGGGGGGACTTCAGAATTTACATACTGCTTCGTACATTCATCTCTATGACATACTGGTAAAGACTTAAAGGATACTACCCTTTATTTAGATTAGAATTAGTATTTTAGGTTTTTAACTATACACATTATCTGTGAGATGCTTTGATGTCTAAATCCTCTGAAAGAAGAGCTAGCCTTTGAAATGTCTGTTTAATTGTATAGATGGAGAAAGCTGCAAGTCTTTTGGCCTACATCAGTCTTAGATAAAGAACAAGAAATCATTTAGATGCAGTAAATAGTTTCACACAAAGCATTTTCAGCATTTCATCTTTTCAGATTATCCCAGTTTTAATGAAAAACATATCTATAAGATTACACGTGGAATATTCTAAAACCATAAATTGAAAGCGAAAATGTTGTTGAAGGGGAAATGTTTGATCTATAAGTATTCCCATTCACTTTAGTAACTGCATGTTAGAATTGTATGTTAGTTGTGAGACAAGCTAGAGGTCTTGTTTTATATAGTCAACATAGTCAGTTATAGGACATAAGGGGACATAAGAAAGCTTATTATGTTTAATGAATGCAACTTATGTTCTGATCCTGCAGGTATTTATATATATGCCTAACTTAAACCGTATGAGAGGTCCCATTTAAGCCCAAGTGCTTGTACATACATGTACACAATTTTAAGCACATGCATAAGGGTTTTTTGCAGGACCAGAGACAGAATGAGCAAGATAAGTGCCATATTTACTTGAATCTAAGATGACCCTGAATACAAGACAACCCCCCAATAAATAAATAACTCTGCCATAGGATAGTACGTGTGTTGGGTAGTACTGTCCTATGGTAGACTTAATTAGTTGACTCCGGCCTAATAGTGTTGCACATGTAAACGATGATACTTTACTGTTGAGCTAATTAGTCAACTGCAGTAAAGCACACATGTAGATGCTCCCTTTTCTGCACACTCCCTAGTAGGGTAAAAGGAGCCCTGCTAAAGGTAAATACACACACACACATATATCTGTGTGCATGTATGTATGTATTCTGACTTCTATATCTGCTTTTAAATAAATAATTCCTAATGTTTCACAAAAGATCAAAACTAAGGCAGGTCCCTTCAGATTCTTGGGTTTGCTTGACACTTTGTCATGGGAACCTTGGAAACTGAGGATTTTGTATTTTTTTGATAAATTTTGACACATTTGTCTAATCCATGTATTTTACATACAGAATAATCTGCTATATAGTTATTTAAAGTGGAAAAGAGAATTGTTGTGAGATCAAAATGTTGACAATTTTATGTACTGGCATCTGATCGCATATATTTACCAGACACTTAACTGGTTATCCAGGTCCTGGCCAACAATTAGTGCTTTTCATTAGGAAAGAACTTTTGTAGTAACTTCCAGCATCTTCAGTACATACTATTATACAATATAAAACTGCTCTTATTGATTTGTGTTACCATAATGTGATTGGTTATTGCATTTCTACTTTTCATGTTAAGTTAAAATTCTAATAAGAACAATGAATAAAGCAAGTCTATTTCCCTTTTTCCAGTGTTCTGTTTCCTGTGGAAAAGGTTTGAAGTACCGTGATGTACATTGTGTTAACAGCTTCCAAGTTAAATTAGAGGAAGAAAACTGTAGACATTTGAGGAAGCCACGAACCCACAAAGTTTGTAGAACTGGTAGATGTCCTGCATGGAAGGCCAACAGGTGGATGGAGGTACGTACAGTTCACTGTAATTATATGCCATTTCTTCTTATGAGCAAAAGAAAAAGGCCATGTTAATGACATACTGCTTCAGTTAACAGGCAGAAGTTGCTTTTGATGTGCTGCACCTTAATTAAATCTGTTATTTAATTATAAAGTGGTTCTCTCCAAAATGTTGCTTTTATCTTTAAACTAAATCACAGAAATGTCTGTGAAATCTGATTTGGCAATGTGCATCTGCTGCTGAATAGTGTCATGGGGATCTCTTTTTGCAAGGTGGTCTATTCTTGCAGGAAATGTAGCCTAATTTGTAATCTATGAAGCAAATATGTAAGGTAAACATTTATATCTTGCAATTTTTAACCAAAGTGGTATACCTTTTAAAGATTTTTTACCAGTATGTAAGGGTTTACGTGGCAAGCTGATTAGCATTGCTGAGTAATGGTGTCTAGATGCAAATAGCAGCAAGCAGATGAGCACTGAGAGGACTTAAGCAGTTATGTGAATGTTCAGTGGTGGCTGACACTTAAAGGAGGACTTTACCAGTGAAAACCTAAGCACCAAGAGAGTTTGAGCCTACAAGATTAGGTGGGAATTTTGTGAATGCTAGTTAAGCTAGATATTAGAAGTTAGGGCCTAAAACAAGCTATAAGTCCCGCTTCTGAATCTACTTTTGAAAACCCATAGCCAGGTAAAACAGGTTAGTACACCAGTCTGCTCTGTCCCTGGCCCAGCACTATATGGAGAAAAAGGAAGTTATAACTAGTACCCTGATAAGTCCCATTCTCTGTTGTACCCAGCAGAGAAACTGCCCCTGACTATACATACATATGTCTGTGGCACAAACTGGTAATGTATGGTACGTAGCCATCCTATTCTTTAACTCCTCTTTCTTATAAATTGCTATAATATTTTATTTTTCCAATTCTTCCATACAGAGGGCACTCATTCCACCCTCTGTTTCCTATTTCCCATTCTAAGATGATAATTAATAGGGCTGTTTGATGCTTTGATCGCTGATTCAATTTAGAGGACTTTCAGCCTGATTTGGTGGCTAAATCTCTGAATCCAAATTGAATCAGGAGACCCATTAATCTTTCTGAATCAAATCAGAAGCCTCCAAATTGATTCAGAGAGATTCGGAGAGATTCGATGATTTGGCCATAGACACAGCTTTATCTGTGTTTTCTACATACCTCAAGATACCAGGTGAATGTTGAGATGGTGGGGTGGATGGAGTGTCCCATGGGAGCGCAGAGGAGGGGGGGGGTCCCCTGTGCACTCGGCGGCAGACCCAGAAGGTCTACTGCCAAGCGTGCAGGGAACACCCCCTCCACCCCCCGGCCCAGCAACTGGTGCCTCCTGGGTTAGGCGGGGGGGGGCACCAATCGCCAAGCTGAGGGGGTGCGGAGGGGTCCTCTGTGTGCTCGGCAGCGGACCTGGAAGTGGACTGGAAGTAGATTTAATATATTTCATAGACATTAGGGCTGGAAGGGACCTTGGGAGATCATTGAGTTCAGCCCCTGCCCCAAGGGCAGAAAGTCAGCTAGGGTCAAAGGATCCCAGCAAGATAAGTGTCCAAATGCTTCTTAAAGGAGTCCAGAGTAGGTGCTTGCACCAAGGAAGCCTATTCCAGTCCTTGGGGGCTCATACAGTATAAAGCCCAGTAGAGCAGGTCAGCCATTCTGGCTAAGAAGAGCTTCCTCCCCAGTGAAATGAGGTAGAGGTCATCTTTTCCAGTACTTCTGGTCCACTTCTAGGTCTGCTGCCAAACATGGGGGGGTGGCCCCCCCAGGCTCCCATGGGACCCTTCATCTGCCTCACCATCTCAGCATTCATGAGCCGCTTCTGGTACCTTGAGGTACGTAGAAAAAACATATAAAGCTGTGTCTATGGCCAAATCGCTGATTCGCCGAATCAGAATTGAATCTTCAGATTCAGCCAAATCAAATCGGGACAGTGATCCGAATTAGCAAATTGAATCACTGTCCCCCAAATTGGGCCAAATCTGAATCAAATACTGCCTGCTTCGCATACTCCTAATAATTAATCAAGTAACATGAGCAATTCCATTAGTTAAATTTGAAAGAAGAATGTAGGATTCTTTCGTAAAAGCTAAAGATATATTCAGTTTGATGTTTTAATACCCCAATATCAACCTGTCAATGCAAAGTCTCTTTAAGTTGATGAAAATGGTAGTTTGTTCTAGAAAGAGCATGGAGCTCTGAATAAGTCATTGAATCAGTGCTAGATGTTGCAGTGGAACTAAGCCTAATTTGTGATATCTGTATTTTTTCACATACAACACACCTTTTCCCCAAAACCAGCCACTGGGATTTTGAGTGTGAGTTATATGAAAGAAACATGATAAAAGCAGTTTCTGTTGCTTACTGGGCAAAAGTGGAAGTAAAATCTCCATGCGATCTGCAGGGAGCAGAACAATGAGCAGGTTTGGCTCCTTTACTGCTAATAGACAATTACTTACTACAAAGGAAGATTTTTTTTCTTTGTTCTGCCTTTCAAAAACAAAATGTATATCTTACTCCAGGGCATGTTGTGTGAGAAAAAATACAGTAGTTTAAAAGATCACTAGTGAGGCAATTTATCGTTAAAAGAAATAGAGATAGTAAGGGATTAGCTATTATTACAGTGCCAGGAACAGCTATTGTATGGAAGTTTGGGAATATGTTCCAGTATTAGACGCACTATGAAACGTTTTATTGCTTGGGTGTTAATAGATGTTTTGTTTTGCACCTTAAATTGAAATAGTCTGAGTCATCTTTGGCAAGTCTACCCTAGTCATGCACCTTGGTGAAAATAAGTTTAACTGAATAACAGCATTACTACAATATAATTATGCACCATAAATAATTTCATTTCAGTACTTTTCTTGTATTAGAACATAATTAAAGGTAATATCCTAATGGTTTGATATACTAAAACCAAAAATATTTTCTAAAGAATTATAAAGGGGCAAACTTCATTTTACCAATTTCTCTCTTTGCTGTTGTCTGAAGTTAATTGCAATTTACCTGATGATCATTGGATGATGATGGATACTCCAAATAAACAAAATTTACTATATAGACTCTTCTGTCCTCATACTTACATATAGACCCCGGAAAGTTAATGATTGTGTTGCAAAAGTGTCTGGAAAATAAAACCTTCAACTTTGCATCTGGGATTTTCAAATAAAATGAATAAAAAGACTGTGGGATGTGCCTTTCCTATTCAAATTGCATAGGGTTATTTATATCTCTCTAAAAAGTGGACATTTCAGAACTCTGCTGGGTATATAACTATGACTATACCCAGTCGGTATATTAAAAGGAAATATGGATGCAGGGAAGGTAGAAGAATTGCTTCATATGATTTAGTGGTTGCTGACGTCTGGAAAAGATTGGATGGAAGTAGTTAGATGAATCGTTAAAGAACATCTTTTCCTCTGCCTGTGTGCATGAGAGGGAGAAATAGAGAAGAAAAGAGACAGAGAGAGACTTTATTGTTAATTTATAAAACTGTATTATAAGAAAGTTAAAACCAAAGGTGAAAGTACATAGTGTATGTCCTTCTTCTACCCAGGACCTGAACATGAACCACTTGTCATGTACAAAACACCTGTATTACCAGTTAAAGGAATCCCCTTCCCCCAACACCATTCATGGAGTTACACAGTTAGGGCTAGCCATCCATTTTTCACCTTGCAAAATGGCCCCTTTATGACCCAGCATGACACAAACTGGTCTACATTTTTTTGCAAAGTGAATTATCCAAGTTGAAAGGAGAAATATACCTGAACCAGAAAATGACAGAGTTGTAAGACATTATAGGACATTGTCACAAGTGGCCCCAGCAATATGGTTTATCTGTGGCTTTTCAGAGTCACCGTTTTGGCCTGGGCCACTGGGAAACTGACCAAGTAGGTCATGATTCCCCTTGGCCACTCGATACAGGATAGAGAAAATATGCAGTCTTAGAGAAGCCCAAGTCCAGTGCACCAAAGAGGGTGCTAAGGAGAGCAAAGAGCAGATGCAACCTGGGGAAGCCCAGCAAGGTGTGGAGGGGAGAGAGAATGAGCAGAGAACGAATATGGAGAATGAACAACGAAAACATGCACATGCTACTTAGACTGACATGTGACTGAATACCTATAGTGACTGCCATTCTGCCACATACCACAACTGTGTGGGAACAATGACAATGTGAAATGTATGAGTAGAACCTTTTCAATTGTTTTTTATTTCCTGTTATAACAGAAGAATATGTGTAGATCTGAAACATGTACTTATTCTTAGTAATTATGTCTGAAGTCTAGGATTACATTAAATTTTTAAAAATGGCATTAATGAAAGTAATTAAATATTTATTTTAGCATGGGTCCCACTAGGCAGTCAGCCTCAGAACTTTATGAATATCAGTGTTCATTGGAGTTGTACCTGCACAGACATGGTCTCCTGTCTCTGTCCTGGGGGCATAAATGCAGGTGGTTGCAAATGCCCCCAGTTCTGTCTACCTGCACATGGTAGTAAGAATGAGCAGTACTGTCCCATCTGCTACCCCCTTTACCTATCTTTAAAATTCTTTTGCTCCTCATAATTTACTAAGTGGAAACTAAGAAAAGTGACTGTTGGAGATCTGCTTCCACTTTCATCTCATGACAGGTTTAAAGTCCTTTGGTCACAAACAAATTTAGATCAATAATTAGAAAGAGGTTTCTAATGTTGGAGTGATGTATCTGTGATGGTCCAGGAAATACGTGAGAGGCACAGATTGTTTTGGGTGATGCCTTTAATTGGACTAACTGCATCATTGGGATAGACTTGGACACACTTTCAAATGAAAAGCATTCTTTATTAGGTCTGAGGAAAGAAGCAAGCACAGCAATGATTAGAAACAGTGTGGAGGGTTTTGAAATTGAAGAAAAGAGAAATTCCCAGAGGTAGCAGACAAACAGTTAACAAAGAGAAGAATGCTTGATTAGATCAAGAACTTTCAAAAGGGAAAAAGTTTCCAAGCATTGGAGATGTGAAGTTTTGGGATGGTCTTCCAACCAAAGTATTGGGGTTGCTTAAAGATGAAACTTGATAACTTGGTGGAAGGGATTATATTATAGGACAGAAGTGTTCTTGGTTTATAATTGAAGTATGTGATATGCAGCCTCAAGTGCTTAGTATCACCAGGTGTTACTTTGTGCCTGATAGCCTCTGTTATGTTGCAGAAACCCCAACTCAGTTTCTCTTGAGGGGATTGATGTTTGCAATTCTTATCTCTATTCCTAAGGAATGCTTATCTGAGTTCCTAAAGACTGTTTTTCCTAAAAGCAATGCCATTTATACATTTTAATTAATAGTTTAAATTGCCTAATTTGGACTGCCCTAGTCTGTATTAATTTTAATCCTCATACAATGAGGATTAGTTAATTTGGACTGGAGCCAATTTTACTTCGGACTATAAATGCCCACAGGTATATAGTGATGCCTGTAGTAAGGATTAAGCCTAGAAAAACATAATGTCTGTAAATGGCTACATCTCAGATATCATGATGTTATAACCATTAGTTTTAACTTCTTAAAATGGTGATCATTTTGTGTTGTGTTCCCATTTTCTTTGGGAGGAATATACTATAGCTGATGTACTATGTATCCACAAAATAAATAAAGAAATAAAATAGATACTGGCATTTGAGCTTAAAATGAATACATTAGACTTTATCACACAGCATCATAATGTAAGAAAATGTTAGTATATTTAATTACAAAATTAAAAAAAAGAGTCTTCATTGTCATCGGAATTCGCATCAAGGGCATCTTTACATGTGCTCCTGGGTGGGGGGTTTGATGAGCTTTAGTTAAAGTGCTTCCACCACCATTTTGAAATGCAGGGATGTGTAAATACATGGGACACCAAGGCTGCTAGAGCATGCTAATTAGCACCCTCCAGCAAATTTAATGAATCAAGTGTGCTCCAACATGCTGTAATTACAGTGTGTCAGAGCAGATGTCCTGCACATCTCCAGGCACCCCAAGTGTCCGGTTTTCTATAATTCTGCAGAGTTGCAATTAAAGTTCATGCATTTAACGACAACAGCATACCCGTAATCTTTAAAGAATTGAGCAAAATTAAGTGTATCCCTTTAAGAGAAAAGTTTATGTTCTGTGTTGGCTATCCCATTTCAGTGAAAGAGCTCAATAAAAGCACCCCAGGATCTGGATGTAACATTGCTGGAATAAGACAGTTTCTACCTTATAGTTGGTGCAAGCAGTATCTCTAATTAAGTAGTAATACTGACAATTGTTCCTTTCATAGCACTATATTCCACTTTTAGTGTGACCTAATATTGAATAATCATAAATGTTTACACTTCAAAATGTTTTATACATCATTCTCTAAAAAATAAATGGAGACATTTGATGTTTCAAAGATGTTATATATGTATATATTCATACATATTAGGGTCAGAAGGGACCTCAGCAGATCATTGAGTCTGACCCCCTGTCCCAGGCAGGAAAGAGCGCTAGGGGCAGATGACCACAGCCAGGTGCTTGTCCAGTCTCCTCTTAAAGACCCTCAAGGTAGGGGAGAGCACCACCTCCCTTAGAAGCCCATTTCAGATTCTGGCAACCCTTACTGTAAAGAAGTTCTTCCTGATGTCTAACCTGAATCTGCTCTCTGTCAGTTTGTGGCCATTGTTCCTAGTTACTCCAAAAGGTGCCCTGGTAAATAGAGCATCTCCTATCCCTTGCTGTTCCCCCCTGATTAATTTGTAGGCGGCCACAAGATCACCTTTCAGCCTTCCCTTGTGGAGGCTGAAGAGATTCAGGTTCCTCAATCTCTCCTTGTAGGGCCTTACCTGCAGACTACTAACCATATGAGTGGCCCTCCTCTGGACCTTCTCAAGGTTATCCACATCCTTCTTGAAGTACGGCACCCAAAACTGGATGCAGTACTTCAGCTGTGGCCTTAGCAGTGCCACATAGAGGGGAAGTATCACCTCCCTTGACCTGTTTCTGATGCACCTTCTAATGCAAGATAAAGTGAGGTTAGCTTTACCGATCACTTCATCACACTGATGACTCATGTTCATTTTAGAGTCAACTATGACTCTGAGATCCCTTTCTGCTACAGTACTGCTGAGAAGGTCATCCCCCCAGCCTGTAAGTGTGTTGGTAATTTCTTCCTAGATGCAGCACTTGGCATTTGTCCTTGTTGAATTGCATCCTATTCTGTTCTGCCCACTTCTCCAACCTGCCCAGATCTGCCTGGATTCATTCCCTGCCCATCAGTGTGTTTACTTTATCCCATAATTTCATGTCATCCATGAATTTGGACAGAGTGCTCTCCACACCCTCATCCAAGTCACCAGTGAAGACATTGAACAGCACTGGCCCAAGGATTGAACCTTGGGGAACTCCACTGTCCATATCTTTCCAGGTCAATGCCGACTCATCAACCACTACGCTCTGGGTGCATCCCATTAGCTAATTTGCCATCCACCTGACTGTGTAATCATCCACATCACAGCCACTCAGTTTATTTATGAGGATAGGATGAGATACCATATCTAAGACCTTCTTAAAATCCAGGTAGATGACATCTACCTCCTTCCCTGTGCCTAAGCATTTTGTGACCTGATCATAAAAAGACACAAGGTTAGTCAGGCAGGATTTACCTGTTAAGAACCCATGCTTGTTGCCCTTCACCATTATTTTTCTTGCTGGACTCCCACAAATGTGATCCTTACTAATTTTTTCAAAGGTTTTCCCAAGGAAAGAGGTGAGGTTAACCAGCCTATAGTTACCCGGATCCTCCTTCCTCCCCTTCTTGAAAATAGGGACCACACTGGCCCTTTTCCAATCCTCTGGGACCTGACCTGAGAACCATGAGTGCTCAAACAACCATGCCAGTGGTTCTGCTATGACACTAGCCAATTCCTTCAGCACCCTTGAATGAAGATCATCTGAGCCTGCTGAATTAAACACATCCAGCCCCTCCAAGTGTCCCTTCACTAAGTCGGCATTAACAGTTGGTGACCTGGTTTCCCTCCTGTGTTCACGTATAATACAACTGGGAGATTTGTCCTAATCTGTGTTCAGGAATGTGGAAGCCAAAAACTCATTGAAGAGCTCAGCTTTGTCTGTCCTATCTGTCACCAGTTGCTCTAGTCTGCCCTGTAGGGGTCCTATGTTACCCTGCACCTTCTTTTTGCTCCCTATATACCTGTAGAAGGACTTTTTGTTGTCTTTAATTTTCATTGCCAGCCTAAGTTCGATTGCAGCTTTGGCCTTTTTAACTGACACCCTACAAGTGAAAGCCAAGGAGGTATACTGCTCCTTGCTAGCTACACCCTGCTTCCACAGCCTGTATGCCTCTTTTTTTGCTCCAAGGCTTTCCTGGATTTCCCTGTTCAGCCAAGAGGGTTTCTTGGCCCCATTGCCCTCTTTCATGTGCAATGGGATTGTCTCCTTCTGCGCCTGAAGGATTACTCCCTTTAGGAATGACAGCCCCTGGGGTATATGTATATGTATATGTATAAGGTATATGTATATGTAGGCCTGACTTTAGAAAGTTCTGTGCATATGTTGAACTTTGCATGTGTGAATAGGGACTCTTCCCATTGTGACTTAAGTTACAGAATCACAAAGGGTGCTGGTAGACATGCAGGACGCCTGCTCTGACACACTGTAATTACAATGCATTCCAGCAGACTCAATTAATTGAGTCTAATTAGTATGCTCTAGCAGCCTCGGAGTCTTGTGTATTCAGCATCCCCACACTTCAAAATGGTGTCGGGGCACTTTAACTAAAACGCATTGAACGAACTTTACTTAAAGCTCTCTCAACACCATTTTGAAGTGTGGGAGGCTGAGTACACAAGACACTGGGGGCACTTTAATTAGAGCGGCTCCTGAGAACTGCTCTAAGCAAATCCTCTACCCCAGAGCACCTGTAAAGTTGCCCAAAGACCATAAGTCTTTAGAAAATAAGGGTCTTTACTTTTATAAAACTTATTTATTTTATTATTTAAGATGTATTTTAATTGTAATTTTACATTTTGATAGTACATTTTCAAACATAAGTGAAGAAGGTTTAAATAAACATTGTAAATGATGTGATCAAAACCAGTAGAAACTATATATGTGTAATACTGGTAATATGCAAACACTGGTTTATCAGTGACATGAAGTAATGGAAAATTATATAACATTTTGATGAGTATCTTGTTTCATGTTGTCTTTGATTTTGGCCCCCCCCCCTCTATTTTAGTGCTCTGTGACCTGCGGGGAGGGAATTCAACAAAGGGAGGTCTACTGTAGGCTGAAGGGCAGGGGTCAAGTGAATGAAGCAATGTGTAGCCAGGATACACAGCCTCATAGCAAGAGACACTGTTGGCTGCCATCCTGCATGCAGTACCAATGGCTGGCAGATAAATGGCAAGATGTAAGTATGACTTTTCAATTTGAAAAAGCTGTGTATTATTCCATTGGCATCTCGGGCCACCCTGCAGCTGTCATGCATCCTGATTTGTGTATTCCTGTTCTTCCTTTATCATACAAGTGTTGCACCCTCTGGTGCTTGAGGTACCTGATTTCCTTTCCTAGCAGTACTGTGCATCTTGTATTAGTTCATGTATCAGTCATGGCTCTAGTGAGGCCTACACTGGTCAATGCTTTATCAAAGCCTTTATGTACTGATATATATTAATCGATGGCTGTACTAATCAATGTTCCAGCAAGACTTACGTAGGGAATCCTGATGCTTACCTCCCTCCATTGTAAGAACCGAGATAAACATACTCTTTGCTTCCTGTTCCTTAACTGGTTCCTGATCCACAAGTGGACCTTTCTGCTAGTTCCATGACAGCCTCATTACCTTAAGAGTCTTTGTTGACGGAATTGGTCAAAATCTTTTTGTGAAGTCCAGATACACTACATCAACTGGATCATCCCAATCCATGGGCTTGTTGATGCCCAACAAAGAATGTCAGTAGATTAGCACATACCTGGTACTATTTCTGAAAAAGAAAAGGAATTAATTTCTTCAGTGAAGTACCAGCAACTAATTGAACAAGAGTCAGATAATATTGGAATAACTTCAAAAATTCTCTATAATTTTGCAAGATGGTGGGGGGAAAATAGGAAGTAGTAATTTTAAAGTTACCCTCTGGCACCTACCATCTGCCAAATCTGTATGGAAGATCCACTTCTTCTCAACCTGTTTCTAAAAAGCCGATATCAACCATATGGATATTTCTCTTTCCTCTGGTGGTAACTGTGGCTAGCAATAGTTATAGCAGTGGTAAGACCCATCTCATTCCTTATGACAATGAAGAAAAATGTTTGGCTGTCAAAAGACAAAGAGTAGTTTTTTCACCTACTCTTAGTATCAAAATATTGAACTACAATATACACCTTACCAACTTCATGTATGGGATATTGACTAGGTCAATCCAAGAGTAATTGGAGGACTGGCACAAATCAGCTAATTGGTTTTAATAAAAGGTCAAAATGTGGGAAAGTCTGCTCTTAGATGGTAAATAGTTAACCTGAGTAGTGTCATCTTCTGTCACCATTTCTGCTTAAGGTTACCTGCAATTTCAATTGAAACAAGGCTTAAACTAGATCTTCTTTTTGAAAGATATAAGCTGTTTAGCAACACAAGAGATTAATTATTAGAGAAGTTCTAAGATCATATAAACCTAAAAAAGGTACTAGGCAAAATCATTGGCCTAATTCCTTCTGCCAGATTTTCAATCCTGATGTTCAGAGATCATGAGCAATCAGCTTTATTATTTCCAAAAAAGAAAGCATGTAATCAACAGCAGTTTGTTTCAGAAGATTAGGAAGTCATTCTGACAGTATGTGAGAGAGAAGCAGCAGCCAGCTTCTACCTCAACTGTGTTGTGAAGGTCAAGATGTGTGCTCTGATTTACACTAATCCTCCCCACTGATTTTTTTTTTTTAAACAGGCTCCTTTTTGTGGACAGGCAGAAATGAGTAATATCAGAGAGTGGATACAGGACATTACAGAAATGGAGTATTCCATTTAGCTTAATACCTTACCTCTACCCAACCTCCCCCAAACACCATTCCTATTCAGAGATTCCTCTCATGAGTGAGTGTTTGGTATTGAAAATGTCATCCCTGATACTATCAGGAGAAATAGAGGAGGTACCAAAAGAGCTAGGAGAATCAGGTGGACCCAGAAATATTGAGTCTGTTTATGGCCTGCAGGGTGTTTAAAAGTCCTGTCAGTTGTAACAGTGCATCTGAGCAGAAAGAACTTGTTTGTATGCCCCTATCTATATGATTGGCTTTTACAATCAAAGACTTGTGAAGGTCTTCTAAAAATATTTGACATGTAACTTCACTGTTCAAAGACTTTGGTCTCTTAATAAATGTAAGTTTTGTTTACACCCTTTGCAAAGGATCTCATAACAGAATTCATGGACTCTTTGGAAGGCAAGGCGTTCTGGCAGCTGACCAATTTCAGTCTTCAGACATCTATATTGTACAAGAGTATGCAGAAGACTGGCTATTTTTCTAGATTTTTTTGCCTAATGACACAAACGACACTTGCTACTCTGCACACTAATCTGCTCATCAGAATTTTACACTAACAAATGGCTACCACCTGGAGACCTTGTAACAGCATAAAAACATTGCTAACTATATTAGAGAATGTAATGAGGTAGGTCTTTGATTTGGTGGACTCAGTGAGTTCAAGTGGTGAGAGCTATCCAATCCTCTGGCCCTATTTGTAATGATAAATCAGGAAACATCCAGGAGCAGCTGTGGTACATGTATGAAGAAATATCAATGATATTGGAGCCCATTCAGTGTAACATGGAGATGCCTCAGCTAAATACCTTGGGTACTATAGGATGTTTAGCTATGGGAACATGTTGCTTTGGAGTGCAGTACAGGCTGATTTATCTTTTGAATTTACCTCTCCATTATATTGCAGGTACTGATACTGGTTAGTATTGAGTGTGCTGCGGCCCTGGCACCTTATGGCCTTATAGTATATTACCTAAAATGGTTATAAATGTGATATGCTAGACAGAAGTTGTAGAAATTCTATACACAGTTCAGAAATGCTTAGAACACTGATTGTTTTTAACAGGAAATACACATACTTGAAGAGTGAATGTGGATTTTCCTTTCACACCAAACATTTCTATTTTCTGTCTAGGTATTCAGAGCTCTCTATTACAAGCAGAAATGCTTTTGTATTACTGGCTATTCCTGATAACATATTCCATATGTTTGTTACTATTTGTTTGAAGTTCTATTGTTTAAATTCTTGCCCTACCCATTCTTTCACAGTTCTGGAATACTATACTGCATCTCCTGTAGAAATGGTGGGTCTGCACATGCTTGCCCATATGTATTCTACTCTGGGGACACTTTACACCTTTGTGTTTGAGATTGGATTTTTCTGACCAGCAATGTGCATTGGGCTGTCTCTGTCTGCAGTGCACTTCTACACAATTTTTATTAATGTAGCATTTAGTCAGTTCATCAAGATTTCTTTATAACCTCATGTTTTCAATATATTTTTTCTAAAGACTAAGTTATCTACTCCATGTTGCTGTATTTAATTTTATGCCTCCCAAATTTAAAAAAAAAAAATCTTGTTTTTGGAAGGCAGAATGAAAACAAGATTTTTCTTTTAATTGAACTGTTCAGAATCAGTCTCCTTGTTCAAGGTATACACCCCAGTTTTCAATGGCTAATTTTCAGGGGACAAGGTGAATGTGGTATGTAAATAAATATTTTAATTGAAATGCTTTTTGCTTCCTGTTCTTTTATACAACGTAGTCATTTTCAGTCACCCATTATTCTGGTCTGACATTTTGTCATTTTGAAGTTTTAGCTGACTTTTTTCAGTGTAGTGCTGGTATCTGAACTTTGCAAACAAAATTAATTGTCTGGAGTCTGGGCATATTCCATGCTGACATACAGAACAAGCATCACTAAAAAATTCTGTTTCAAGGTTTTATTTCATAAATAGATTTGTTCTATAAACAGTTCAAATGAACAATTTGTTTTTGTCCTACTCAGTGCTCAACATCATGTAGAAAAAAAGAAACACGTCGGAAGGTCAAGTGTGTGGATGAAAACAAAATTGAAGTGAATGAAAGTTTCTGTGATCCTATCACAAAGCCTCCATCAGCCAAGAAATGTTTGCTTTCTCCCTGTAATTATATTGTGATTACCGGAGAGTTATCACAGGTAAATGAATTGTATCACTATCAGAATTTTTGTCTCGCTTTATTCATCAAAATGTATTATACCAGTATAAAGAATACATTATGTGTAAAAAGGTGGTGTTTTAGTTCAAACCAGAGTTATCCAAATTTTTTCCAAGTGGAACATTCATTTCGGGCATAAGTTCTTGTTATGAGTCTAGTATTGTAGTCCTGAGTGGTCATGTCCCATGACCCTTTGCAAGGATTATGGGGATTAGATTTTCAGTAGGAAACTATATCTAATTTTAGTGTGAGATGGTGCTAAAATAAGGGAGTTGCTTTGAGTAGGAGGAACATTGCTGAGGAGATAACTGACGTTTGAGCTGTGCTACAGCACTGCTGGGTGGAACTAAAGTAGCAGTAAATAAGCAACCTTCTACTGCACCTTGTACTATACTAGGTGCATCTACATGTGAAATTAATGCTCAGTGATAAACTCCAGAGCTGTTTCAGCCACAGTCAACCGCTCCCAGGTGCAGTGTCTATACATGTGCCTGGGACAGCTGGCAGTATGCTCGGATGGTCAGTCACAGGCTCCAGGTGGTGGCAGAGGGGCTGGCTGGGGTATAAGGATGCTAAAGGGCAGGGCTAGCACCTTTGTGTCCCAGCTAGCCCCTGTCACTGTTTACATGTGCATTTCAGTGGAGTAAATGACTCCACCATAAGCTAGTACAGTCCCCAATAATATTGGCAGCTAATTAATCTACTGCACCCTAATACCAACACTCATGTGCTAGCTGGGTGACCAGGGAGCCAGTGAACAGGGACTGCAAACAGGGTAACAGTTTGCAGGCAGTTGCTGGGGGCAAGAGGAGGAAGGAGGAGAGAAGCCAGGCACCAGATCCTGCCCAGGGAAGGTAAGTGATCCAGCTACCTGTGCCTTTTGGTTTTTCTGAGTGTTTGTTTGGTGGGCTATGTGTGTTTGGGGCATGTACTCGGAGAAGCTGGGAGTGATTGCTGATTGTCGAGTGATTGGTGAATGATTGCTGCCTGGGCCAGACTTCCCCAGGCGACCAGGGTGCCATGAACAGGGACTGCAAACAAGGTAAGCCGTTTGCAGGCAGTTCTCAGGCCAGTTCCTAGACCAGTTCATGGGTAGTAGCGTAGTCTATTACCATACAGTGGTGGGGACTTGTCCTACCCCATGGCTTCCTGTCTTGGCCCCAGCTCATGCTCCATCCCCCTCTCTACCTCGCATCACTGAGGCCTCCACCCAGATGGAGCCCACAGTTCTGGCCTCCACCCAGACAGAGCCTATGGCTTCAGGCTATGGGTGCTGCCTGGTACCACTGCCAGCATCTGGGAATGGGAGCAAGGGCACCCCTGTTTGTGGGGTATGCTCCCTAGTGAGGTCTCTAGAGTGCGAGTTGAGGGAGCTCCAGGCAGGGCCCACCATCAGGGCCCACAAGCAGGAGATTGATGATCACTACCAGGCCCTTCACCTGAAGAACATAGAGGCAAGAGCACAGAAGCCCATTAGCAGAAAGAAGGCCAACAAGGAGACCGACCTAGAATCCCATTCTGGATTTGCCTGCAAGGCGGTCATCTCTGGACCCAAGGCATGCAGCACCAAGGTTACTTCTCCCCTGGAACTGAGAAACAGGTATGCACTTCTCACAGTGCTGGCAGAGTTGTCGGTAGAAGCACCAGCTGTGGAGGAAGTAAAGCAGCCAGCTCCCACAAAGAAGAGACACAAGGCGGTCGTGGTGCACAGCTCCCTCCTGAGGAGTGATCTGCCACCCCAAACCCCTAATCTGTTACATCTTCTGCCTCCCACGGGCTTGCATCTGGGATGTAGCTGAAAGGTTCCCAAAATTTGTCTGGCCCTCCAAGCACTGCCCCATGCTCCTCATCCACACGGGCATGAATGACATGGCCAGGAACAATCCTAGCCAGATCATGAGAGACTACAGGGCTCTGGGGCTGGGGTCAAGGGGTCAGAAGTGCAGGTAGTTTTCTCCTCAGTCCTCCTGGATGTGGGTCATAGGTACAGGAGGGATAGATGCATAGAAGAAGTAAACAGAAGACTCTGGCATTGGTGCTACTTTGAGGGCTTTAGCTTCTTCAACTATGGCACACACCTCTGGGACTTCACCCTGTTGGGAAGGGATCATAGAGACCTGGTGGGATGGCACCTATGATTGGACCACAGGCATATGGAGATAAACTCTTTATAGGAGGGATCATGTTGGGTAGAAGGGCGGTGGAGTTGCGCTGTATGCGAAGGAACATTACATCTGCCTGGAAGCGAAGATTAGAAACAAAGGAGGGCGACTTGAGACCCCCTGGGTCAAGATACAGGGAGAATACGGGGAAGAGGATTTGACCATAGGAGTTCATTACAGACCTTCAAACCAAGAGGAACAGCTTGACCAGGAATTCTCTGGAGAACTGGCTGTATGCTCTCGGAGCATGGTTGTCATAGGTGATTTCAACTATCCAGACATCACATGGGATGAGCACTCAGCTAGATCCAGTCACTCACAAAGCTTCCTCACTTGAGGAGCTCTAACAAGAAGTCCACGGGCCGATCCAGGGCAAGGCACTCCTAGACTTCGTTCTGGCCAAAGGGGACGATCTAGTGAGCAACCTCAGGATCAAAGGGAAACTGGGTGACAGTAACCATGAGATGATTACTTTCTCTATCCACTGTAAGTCAGGGAAATTGGCCAGTAAAGTAGAAATCCTTGATTTTAGGAAAGCCGACTTCTGCCAACTTAGGAGATTGGTTGGTGTGGCCCTGCAGGAGCATTGTCCAATGAGGAAGCGGGTACAAGAAGAGTGGTCATTCCTCAAGAACGTGATCGTAAAAGCTCAAAGGAAGTCCATTCCTTTTCATAAAAAAGGCAGCAAAAGGGCTGGGAGACCCCCTTGGCTCAACAGGGAAGTCATGGACATCCTGAAATTAAAATGGGAAGTCTACAAAGGATGGAAGTTAGAAATAACTACTAAAGAGAAGTACTCAGCAATAGCCTGCACCTGTAGGGAGCAGATCAGGACAGCAAAAACACAAACTGAATACAGATTGGCAACCAGAATCGAGGACAACAAAAAGTCCTTCTTTAGATATATACGAACTTGGAGAAAAAATAAAGGAAGCATAGGGCCCCTGATGAATGAAATGGGACAGCTGATAACCAACACTCAGGACAAAACCAAACTCCTGAATGAATACTTCACATAGGTATTCCACCAGTCCAAGGATTTTAGCCTGCTTGACAAGATACAGGATCGTCATGGTGGGGGTGACTCCCTCCCCCACCCCCCCGCCATTGTTGGCATAGATGTTGTGGGAGAGCACCTACAAAGGCTAAATATCTACAAGTCAGCAGGACCAGATGACCTATACCGGAGGCTGCTAGAAGAACTGGCTGATGTCATTGCACGACCAATGGCAAAGTTATTGGAAGACTTGTGGCACTTGCAAGAGGTCCCAGAAGAGTGGAAGAAGGCTAATGTGGTGCCTATCTTTAAGAAAGGGAGGAAGGAGAACCTGGGAAATTACAGGCCAATCAGTTTGAGCTCAATCCCTGGTAAAATCCTGGAGAAAATTATCAAAGAATCCATTACAGACAGGCTAGCAGAAGGCAGTATTCTGAAGGATAGCCAACATGGCTTCATTATGGGCAGGTCATGCCAGACCAACCTAATTTCCTTCTATGATCAGGTTACTCACCACCTGAATGGGGTAAATGAGGTTGAAGTCATATCAAAGACTTCAAAAAGGTCTTTGACCTGGTCTCCCATGAAGTTCTCATGTTAAAATTGGAAAAATGTAGCCTCAACTACTTTACAGTCCATGGTAAGACCCAAAGAGTATTGATTAAGAGAACTGAGTCATCATGGTGGAGGGTGACCAGTGGCATCCCTCAGAATTTAGTACCTCGACCAGTGCTTTTCAACATGCTCATTAATGATTTAGATTTGGTTATTAAAAGTGAACTAGCAAAGTTTGCTCATGACATCAAACAATGGAGGAGAATGGTCATGCTTGAAGACAGGCTGGCAATACAGGCCGACCTGGACATGCTTTTGACGGGGGCAAACCTCAACCTATGTCATTTAATACGGAGAAATGTAAAGTGCTCCATCTGGGGAGAAATAATTCACAACACATTTACAAGCTCGGCAGTGCTATGCTTGCTAGCACCACTTCTGAATAAGACCTGGGTGTCGTGATAGACAACAAAATGAACATGAGTCACCAATGCAATGCTGTAGCTGGCAGAGCTAATCAAACACGACCAAGGAACCTCGAGCAAGGCTAAGGATGTCGTCCTCCCGCTCTACTTGGCCTTGGTAAGACTGCAGCTGGAGTTCTGTATCCAGTTCTGGGTGCCACACTTCAGGAAGGATGTGGAGAAACTTGAGAGAGTCCAAAGGAGGGCCACACACGTGATTAGAGGTCTAGAAACCAGGTCATATGAGAAGAAGCTAAAAGACACAGGACTGTTCAGCCTGGAGAAGGGAAGAGTCAGAGGGGACTTGATGGCAGCCTATAAGTATATCAAAGGCATACATCAGGGCCTGGGGGAGAATGTGTTCACCAAGGCCCCTCAGGGAAGGATAATAAATAATGGGCACAAGCAGATTAAAGATTGCTTCCGGCTAGACGTAAAGAAAAACTTCTTTACAAATCAAGTACTGAGAGTTTGGAACAGGCTCCCCCCCAGAGGTGGTACAGTCATCCATCCTGGTGATCTTCAAAAGGCCTCTTAACGGCCATCTTGCTGGAGTCATCTGACCCCAGCAGTCTTTCCTGCAAAGAAGGGCTGGATCCAATGATCTGTAAGGTCCCTTCTAGCCCCTAACAACTATGTAGCTAGTGACACTTTACTTTGAACCTAATTAATCAACTCCACAGTAAAGCACATGTGTACATGTACCCACTGGGAACTGATTAAGCCTGGGGTGGGAATGCAAGCAATGGAGGTTACAAAGTAGGGGTGCACCAATAAAGATTTTCTTGACCGATGCTAATAGCTGATTATTAACCAGCCATAGTGGTCGATACCGATCTGATAACCAATTTACAGGTATGCAGCTGGGCAGCATGGAGAGCAGCTCCCTGCAGGTAAGTCTGTGGAGGAGAAGGGGCACGAGGGAAGGAAGAGATGTGGAGGGGGCAGATCGAGGCCCTCACAGTGAAGGAGGGAGTGGAGCAGGGGCTGGGGCTGAGGGTGCTGCCCAACCAGGGTGGTGAATGGTATCTGGGGCCTGGGCGTGGAGCAGGACAGAGCCATGGGTGGCTCGTCCAGGGGATCAGTGTCCTGGTGATTAAAAATGGCTGCAGAGGTGCTTGAACTAAAGCTCATCAAACAAGCTTTAGTTCAAGTGCTGCCATCACTGTTTTTAAGTGTGGAGACGCTTTTAAGCAGTCAGAGCTGAGCTGAGTAAGGGTGGATGTGGGCTGCCCACTATGGGCTCAGGGCTCTCCACTCTGCTGCCTTTGGCCTGAGAGCCCCGTGCCAACCACACATCCGCTGCCTGCCTGGCCAGTGAGAGATTAAGATTTAGTGGGGCCCTGGGCAAAAAGAAAAATTGGAGGCTGCTCACGAGAAGAGGGCAGGTTCCCTCTGTGCCCACCAGGGGGCTGTGGTTGGGCCCACCCAGCCTTCTTGGCACATCTGGGTTGAGCCAGGGGGCATAAGCACTTCTGAGGTGAAGGCAGCCGCATCCCCAACCCAGCCCAGCCTCTTCACACAGTGGGTGTCACACAGCTGGGTCTGCAATCCCCCAGCACTGCAAGACAGGCTGGGGCTGGGTTCATGGGCTCTGTGCCACCCCTCTGCCGGCCTCAGCAGGGGAGGGCTCTCACTTCTCATCCTGTCCCAGCAGCACTGGTGCCGGAAGCCACCCACAGGTGATGGAGAGTAGAAGTGGGGCCTCCCATAGGGCCTCCTGGCAACAGACATCCCTGGGAAGCTACCACCACCCACATGGAGCCCCATGCCCACCCCTAGCCTCTGGCCCTGGCTCAGCTGGAGGGGAGGAGGACTGTGCTGCCTGCCCCAGGTACCCCGGCCAGGATGCCTGCCTGGTCTGTGCTGCCCACGGTGCCCCAGGGGGCCTCTGATTGGCAGGGACACCTGGGTCCGAGCCCCACAGGCCCATGCATTAATCTGCCCCTGCACCTGGCAGGGGGGGGCACAACTTACTGCCCCCACTGCTGTCAGGAAGGCAGCCAGCAGGCACGCAACTGGTGCAAGGCTCCTGAAGGAAATGCATCAGAGTGGAGAGCCCCAAGCCCACAGCAGGCAGCCCACATCTGCCCCATGCACAAATCTGGGGAACATATGCTCCCTCATGCCTCCCCTTGGCGATGCATGCAGTGGCAGGGACCCAACCCCCATACCCACTGGATGAACCACCCACAGCTCCATCCCACTCCTGGCCCCAGGGCCCATTCACCACCCTGGCTGGGCGGTGCCCCCAGCCCAAGCTCCTTCCCCTGCCCCACTCCCTCCCTCACTATGGGGGCCTCGATCTGCCTGCCCCCCAATGCCTCTGCCCCTCCACAGACTTACCTGCATGGACCTGCTCTACCTGGCCACGTACAGCCATGTACATGCACGCAGTGTCTGGGGACCCTGGCCAGAAGGCATAATTAATTACATTTATTGGTGAATATTGTCAGCTACACCGAACAAAAAAAAGCCAATAGGTGATAATGTAAATTTCCCTTTTATCAGTGCTAATCCCATATGCAACTGATGTATTGGTGCACCTCTATTAACAAGTCCACTCCACTAGTTCTTTACCACCTTTATATAGCACTTCTTTGGAGCAGGCTGAAGTAGATAAAGTGAATGAGTAACATGACATATGGGAATGAAATGTCATAAACAGAAAGCTCTTTCTTTCTCCCCTCTAGTTTGCTCCTACTTCTTTGCTAGTGCTGAAGCATTTTACAGATTTTTACCTTTAGCCACTGGCAATTCCCTGATTACCCATCTGAAGAATGTGACTGATAGTTAGGGAACAATGGTTTGGTCTTTACCACCAGTGTTGTTTATGCACTCTTCTATATTCATATTTTATCTATCTTATATTTTAGTTTTTTTATTGTAAGACAGCGTGAACCTTTCCTGGAGAGAGTGGCATATAAAATCTAATAACCAAATAATAAATTCCTTTTTTAAATAGCAAGGAACTTCTCCTGGAGCTTAATTCAAAGCCCAGAAGTTAATGTGCTCTTCCCCTGGTTCCCTCCAAACCTGAACTGTGAGAGGGTAACAGCAGATGCTCTCTCGTAGGAACCAGTGCGGGCCGTGCTGTCAGGAAGTGGCTGTATGGGAATGGGAGGTGGCATAGCTCCCACTTCCACAAGGGGTCCAGAGATCCTGTATGCATAGCTAATGTTGAGCTTCTGTTCTGTACTCTGCTTGATCACCACTAGGCTCTGTTAGATGGCATATCTGGGAGTATGGGCTACTACACTGTATAGTCCCATAGAAAAGAGGGTCAGGTTTGACTTTCCATTAGCGCTAGAAACATTCTCTCACAAAATACATATATTTTTGTCTGTGGGGTCTTATTTCAGTGTTCGCCCAGCTGTGCACTTGATTACCAGCAGAGGATCACATATTGTGTTGGAATCTATGCTATTCGGAATAATCGTGCCTTTGGTCTTCGACCTGTAGCATATCGAGAATGCCCAGTAGTACCTTCCCATCACATTTATAAATGTGATGTCAGAGGATGTTCACACACAGCTACTTGGAAGGTGGGGAAATGGAGCAAGGTGAGTGTTAATGTGCAAGCTAAAAAATCATGGCTTCCTCAAACACAAAATTTATCAGAGCAAATTTACAGATATTAATTTTAATGATTATTTTCTTATGAAATAACTTTTGGTTGTTATCTGTGTGTAGTGCTCAGTGTTTTGTGGAGCGGGGATAAAAGAAAGAAGAGTAGAATGCATGACTGAAAATGGATTATCCAGTGACTTGTGTCTTTCACGTTTAAAACCAGCATCCAGGAAGATCTGTCATGCAAAAGAATGTAAGAGGCTAGATGCTCTCTTTCATTGTTTTTATAGACAAAAACCTGTAATTATTTTTGAAACACAATGATTTGCCAAGGAATTGCTATAATGCAACTCTCTGCCAACAAAATGTTGATATGGCTTGTTCACTCATTTTTAAGGTGAGACTCTTGTCAGCTGCAAAGACGTCCAAATTAAGAAAAGAATTAAAAAAGACGGTGAATGTTTACTTAACATAAAAGGAAGAATGATAAAGGTATTGCTGCTAATTTATATGATGGGATATTTGTGTGAAACAAAATTTATTTTTTATATTAAAAAAGCATGCTAATATGCTGTATTTTCTTTTTTAGATATATTGTTGGGGCATGCAGTCAGAGAATCCCAAAGAATATGTAACACTGGTTAAAGGTGAAGCAGACAACTTTTCTGAAGTATATGCATACAGGTACAAAAGACTTATTTTCAAAGGTGGTGGATTTCTGACCTTAAATTCTATGTCCATTCCTTGAAAATAAAAAGCAGACTTTTTCTTTGGGAGAACACAGTCCTGGAAATGTAGTCATAGTAATATCATTAGAAATTTGTATGCTCCTGCAGTAACTGAGCATACCAATATTTTATGATTTCAATAGAAGAGACATTGGATTATTCTAAGACTGCAGTTGGCCCAAAGTAGATGAAAGTCTTACTGTTCAGCAGTTGTATGATATTCTGTCTGTAAAATAAAATGATTTGATTGTTTATCAACCTGGTACTACATATTAGAATAGAGTAAGAATAGAAGTAAGAATAGAAGTAAGAATAGAGACTACAAACTAACATATTCTCTTCTAGGTTACAAAATCCATATGAGTGCCCTTTCAATGGCAGCAGAAGGCAGGATTGTGAGTGCAGAAATGACTACCTTGCAGCTGGCTACACTGTTTTTCGCAAAATAAGAGTTGACATAATCTCTTTGCAAATTAAAAGTAAGTATTTATGTATTATTATAGGAATATAATGATATAAGAAGCCTCTTTCAGAATTTGAAATGGTAGTAACTACTGTAAATGCACACTTAAGAACCAATTATGCCATTTATATACAACCCCCACCCCCTTCTAAATTTTAATGAGAATATCATACACAGCTTCAGAAGTTCAAACCTTGAACTTTCATGGGAGTCTTACATACTCATGCATAATTTTCAAATGAGTGGAAGCTGTTGTGTATCTGTATTTGTCAAGAACATAAATATCATAGAAAATAGTTTTGTGTTGGAGGTCACTTGAATTTGTTTTTGTTTTTGTTTTTTTTTAATCCAGAAATATTGTTGAGGGGCCTGTCAAAGCTCCTTGCTTTAAATTTTTTCTAAATTGGTACAGAGGTGGTTAGCCTCATTACCCTGAAGTCAGATTGAAGGTAAGGCAGGGTGGCCCCTTATACCTAAGTGCCAACTTTGTTTTTTGCCACTGGGTGCTTGCAGACCTCAAAAAATAAAAAAAAACACAGCACTTTACTTTTAATTCAGCATGTTCCTGTGCTAAGCCCCACGCATGCCCAGAAGAGGCAGCGTTTTTCTTCTACCCGGCTCTGCAGCATCTCTAAAGTTCAGTCACTTCAGCGGTGCTTTTATCTTATAGCTGATTGAATCAGCTTTAGCTAAAAGCACCAAAAAGTCCCACTGAAATGCCCAATCAATATAGACACTGCAGAGCCAGGTAGAAGTAACATACTGCTGCTTCCAGTAAAGTGTGTTTTTGTTTGTTTTGTTGTTGTTTTGGGGGGGGGGGTTGGGTTGTTTTAACATCTGCAAATGTGGTTCTGTGGGTACTGAGTGCCTGCTAATTTTTTTTGGTGGGTGCTTAAGCTCTGGAGCATCCACAGAGTCAGTGCCTATGCCCTTAGATATTGGCTGGCCTAAAGAAGCATGAGTTTTCCAAGGTTGCAACCTATTTCATCAGATGCTATGAATGGTCCATTCTTAGCATTTGACAAAGTAGGTTGTAAAAATTAATGGACTGTTTCTAGGATGAAGATTGGTTGTTGTCTATGACAGATTCTCCTCCTTTGAACCATTTAGTCTCTAAGGCAATGGACAGGCATTACATTTGTAATGCTACACATGCTTTTTTAGCACTGCAAAAACACAAGCATACAGCTGTTCAAGTGGTGGGTAACAGTGAAAACATGGCAAAAACACCTCTTTTAAACAGGAACTTCTTGGCAGTGTGATGTTTCCCAGTGCTGTGTGTAGCACCTATGCAGTTACTGCTATAAGGTGTGACTCAGTCCTCCAGCATCCCAGAAGTCTTCCCCCTCCTAATCCTACAATTGTTCCAGGGAATCTATATCTGATTTGACACTACTCCCTCATACTTGCCCCAGGATAAGAGACTCAAGTTCATATGCTGCCACACTGACTTGCTTCAATACTGAATAATTGTCATGTTTGTTTACTAGCTACAGACCTTCTCTTTGCTCAGACTATATATGGAAGAGCTGTTCCTTTTGCGACAGGTGGAGATTGCTATAGTGCTGCCAGATGCCCACAGGTATTTACTGAGTTTTTTTCCCCAAAAAGTGTACAAGAAATCATCTATTTTAATATAAATTTTCGTTAGTAGATGCAATCGTGTCTGTCTGTCTGTCCCTCTCTCTCTTCAGCATTTGATATTGTTGCACAAATTGCTAGTTTCGTGCCCCTGGAGGCTTTCTCCAAATACCTCAAGGAGGGAGTCACACACTCAGGCCGGGTCCATTATAAGTTTATTGATTGCGCAATCGGTCGACAAAGGGGTTAAGTAACCCAAAGCAGAGTCGACCCCCAGTCTTTGTCTGAGTGTCTTTTATAGCTTACCTAAACAAAGAACTGTAGCGTGTCTTATAACTATTGGCAGTTTCACAATTTTACCGTTACGTCTAAGTTTCCACAGGATGTCAGGACCTTTTAAGTTAGGCTCAACTTATTATGGGATAGATGAAGGCACATGCGTGTTGGGGAAGCTGTGGTAAGCTCAATGTCCTTTAGTAACCCCTTATCTTCGTGTAATTCTAGGTCATTGAACAGGTGCGACTGTGAAACTCTGTGTGTGAAGCTGCCTTTAGCCTATATGCAGAAGCTATTGGCAAGCCATGTTGAATACAGAAGCATATTGCAAAAATAAAGCATCATGTCTAATTTTAACCCTTATGTCTAAAATCTAATGTATTTGTACTACAATATGAAGCATATAGTCGGAGACAACCCAAGTAGGATGTGGGGCCTGGGGCAAATCAGCCTGTGCGAGGCCCCACCCCTGGGTGCAAGGAAGCCGGCAGCAGATTTGACTGTGGGAGGAAGGGGGTGCCAAGCAGCTGGCCATGCTGGATTCAGCAGTGGATTCGGGGTGGGGGCGTGCTGCTGAGTGGCTGGCTGGCCAGCTGTGAAGCCAGCAGCAGCATGGAGTCACCATGGCCTCTTCACCTGGCTTCGCGGGGCCCCACAAAGTACGGGGCCCAGTGCAGTCACCCCGATTTGCCCCCACCTACGGACAGCCCTGCATATAGTATATACCAACAGTGCTCCTGAAACTTTCCTTTTCTGTGACCCCATAAGAAGCCTCCTTTCCTAGCCCTTCTCTTTCTTTTCCCTTTCTTTAGAACCCCTTTGGGGTAGAAACATCATCTCTCTCCATTTTCTCTATCATGATTTATGTGGCACAAAATATTCACTTACATAAAGAGGGGCAGAGCTGAGATGTAGATGTCAACATTAGCCAGCCGCTAACTGCTCAGCAAAAAAAAAAAAAAGCTTCCTAACAAGTATTTGGGATAGCTTTTATAAACTGGGGAACTCATGAATGACACTGGAAAGCACCATGAAGAAAGCGAACAGAAGTCCAGCAGTCTCAGGTGCAGAAGGGTGCCAAATATCATCCGTTAGCCTCAGTAGCATAAAGTGAGATGAGCAAGTGAGAAAGTGTTCTGTGAGGGGGGCCACCTCACTCTCATTACCTGCTTCATGTGCACTTTCCAGCAATGGAGACATTGCAATACCATGGGCGGTGTGTGTCATGGAGTACAAGCCACTCTGGGAATTATAGTCTTGTAGAGCAGCAGTGGAGTTCACTGCTGCTGGGGGAATGGGAGAAATGACCCTATATTTTGCTACCAAAATCAGCAATTTTTTGTCCTCTCAACATGGGCCTTGGCAGCAAAAAAGAAAAAAGAAAAAAATGGGGTGAGTTTCCTTCCAGCAGCTGCAAACTCTGTCACTACAGAGAACTGCAGTTCCCAGAATGCCTTTCCATGATATACATTGCTGCTGCTGCTGCTGCTCCTTCTTGCTGCCTAAAGGGAGAAGGATGAGAAGGAACTGCTCTTGGCACATTCTTTGCACATTATGCCTCTTAACGTAACCACAAAAAACATCCTGTGGATAGGTTCAGTATGCTAAATACTAAAAAATAAAAAATGCTCTACAGCTTAATCCAATACTGTTATCAGTGAGCATAACTTCATTCAGTTATATCTATTTGTGCCAGTAGGAAAGTGATCCATAATGATGGTTGGAAAATGAGTCGGCTAAGGACGGACATATTTTTAGATGCAAGTACACATCTACAGAAGGTATACTAAAATGAATGCTCCTGGTTTCTTTCCATGGACATGCATCACTTCCTTCACACTCAGTCTTTTGAATCCTAAACCTGAACATAATGCATGACAGACAGCTGCTCTGGCATCTGTATAAGCTATTTTCATTTATTGCTACAACATGAAATCACTGCAGATGAAGTCACTTTATGACATAAGTATGGAATAGGACTATGGAATGGGTTGATATCATTTGTATGAATTTTCTCCAGATGCTTTTTGTCATGAAAGAAATGTCTTCCACTTCATTTGGTACTCAGAGCGCCACCTTCCCCATACATATCAGTGTGTGTCAGCATAACTGAGTATCTGGGTGCTAAATATGCATAGCACTATACAGAAAATAACATATCAAACCTGTACAATATACAGTTGAGTTTTCATTAAAGTTTTTAAGCATCTCTGTTAATCCTGGAAGCAAAGTTCGAATGGTTTATATATATCATGAGAACAGCAAGGCAACAACAGCCCCATCTGAATAACTGTAGCACTTTGCAAGGGATTTATTTTGGTAAAACTTAAATATGAGGATCTGTGAAGTTCTGTATGTGCACACTGGCAGAAACTTAGACATGGGGAAATTTAGGATCTACCAAGTTAGATGGCACCCAAGAATCTGAGTAGTGCCTTAAATGTCAGGCACAGGCTCCTAAAATGGCAAATAGTCACTGTGGAGCTAGCTCTTATTTCATGACACTTCATAGTTTCCTAGTTGGTAGGGTTGGAAGGAACCTAAGCAGATCATCAAGTCCCAACCCCCTGCCACGGGCAGGAAAGGATGCTGGGGTCAGACACCCCGGCTAGGTGATTGTCTAGCCTCCTTTTGAAGACCCCCAGGGTAGGAGCGAGCACCACTTCTCTTGGAAGTTTGTTCCCGATCCTAGCCGCCCTGACCATGAACTAGTGCCTCCTGATGTCCAGCCTGAATCTACTCTCAGTCAGTTTATGGCCGTTATTCCTTGTTACTCCCAGTAGTGATTGGGGGAGCAGGGACCCTCCCATTGCCTGCTGGTCCCCCTTGGCAAGTTTTTAGGCAGCCACCAGATCCCCTCTCAGCCTTCTCTTGTGGAGGCTGAACAGGTTCAGGTCCTGTAGCCTCTCCTCATAGGGCCTACCCTGTTGCCCCCTGATCATGTGAGTGGCCCTCCTCTGGACCCTCTCAATGCTGTCCACATCCCTCCTGAAGTGCGGTGCCCAGAACTGGATGCAGTAGTTCAACTGTGGCCTGAACAATGTCACATAGAGGGGGAGGATCACCTCCTTGGACCTGCTTGTGATGCATCTATGGATACATGACAAGGTGCAGTTAACCTTCCTGACTGCGTTCCCACATTGGCGGCCCATGTTCATCTTGGAATCAATAGTGACTCCAAGTTCCTTTTCTGCCTCTGTGCTGACAAGAAGGTCTAGCATGCTCACTTCTCCCCACATCTTAGTGTCATCTGAGAACTTGAACAAGGTGCTTTTCACCACCTCATCCAAGTCACTGATGAAGATGTTGAACAGTGCAGGCCTGAGGACCGAACCCTGGGGGACCCTACTGCCCACAACCCTCCAGGTCAAAAACAACCCATCCACCATCACTCTCTGGGTGCAGCCCTCCAGCCAATTAGCAACCCATCTGTGTCAGCATCGACCCCACAGTTGCTTAATTTTTTAATGAGGATGCGGTGAGAGATAGTGTTGAAGGCCTTCCTAAAGCCCAGAAAGACTACGTCCACCGTGACACCTGTGTCCAAGGATTTTGTGACCTGGTTATAGAAGGCCACCAGGCTGGTCTGACAGGACCTGCCTCTAATT
>NW_005841847.1:2918450-2919940 GCF_000455745.1 Alligator sinensis | reverse complement strand
CCAACTTATATACTAAAAATCTAACATCCACAATAACATATTTTAATTTAATTTTAAAAAGGTGTTTTTGTCCTGATTTGTGTGTGTTTGCATCATGTATGCAGAGGTGGTTGTGTAATAGCTCAAAATGAAGTCTTACTCTTGTCTACTGTGGGAGGTATGGAGGGGTGAGGAGGAATGGGTGGGTGGGTATGGGGTTTGTTGGGTGCTGTGGGGATGTGTGGATGTGGGTGGGTATGAGGGGCTTGTGGGGGATGTTTGTGGGGAAGTGTGGGTGGGTATGGGGTTTGTTGGGTGTGTGGAGAGGAGAGTGGCTAGGGGTATGTGTGGCTGGGTGTGGGTGCTTGTGTGTGGTGGGGTGTGTATGGGTAGTAGTGAGTGGGGCTTCCCCACAGACCCAGGGGTGTGTGTGTGAGGGGTGTGGAGGAGTGTTTGTGGGGGGGTGATTGTGTGTGTGTGTGGGAGAGTGTAGTCATGGGATTTCTGGGGTAGGGTTTGTCAGTATGTTGGGATGTGCATGGGAGCCCTCCCACCCCATGTGCCCCCCTGAGCCAGTCAGCACGTGCCCCCACCCTGCAGCAGCCCAGAGCCCATGTGCCCTGAAGCGTCTCTGTGCCATCACCAGCAGCATGCAGCCCCAGCACGCCCATGTCTGCTCCAGACTAACCCCAACAGGAGTGGATCAGCTAGAGGCCCACACAGCCCCAGCCCAGCCCCTACGCCTGCTTTGCACCATCTGTCCATGGTGCATCCTGCCACCCCCTGGGCACACAGCAGGGCTGGGGCAGCTCCCTGCTGGACTGGCTTTCAGCCTGGAGGCAGCAGTGACAATGCAGGGCTGCCCAGTACAGGCTTCGCGTGGCTGCTGCAGGAAGCATCAGGCAGCACTGAGGGGGTTAGGCCACTTTTCCCCCAGACCGAGCACACTTCTGTCCCACCAGCGCTGCTGCTGCTGCAGCTGTTCAGTGTGAGCAAGTGAGTCTGCAGGAGGTGCGGGGTGGGTCAGGACTGTGCGTGGGTCCCATCCAGTACTACGGGGCTGGGGTCAGCAGCTGCCACTGCCTACAAAGGCAGTCCAGTGGGGAACTGCCCCACCCCCACTGCATGCTCAAGGCACAGCAGGGTACACCACTCTGGGATGATGCCTGAGCCAGGCAGGACTAAGGGACCCACCACAGGCTGGACAAAGCCCCTCTGGAGGCACAGGCTGTATTTTTCCCACCCTTGTGCTATCCTATAGTCCTCCCTCCCATCCAAGAAAGTTGCGGAGGAGGAAGAGCACTGGTTCCCTAATAGCCTGTCCTGGGGCAAGTTGCCCAGGAGACATGTGGGGACCCTGCCCTGAAAAATTGCCCTCCTGCTAATCAAATGATTGATGAGGCAGCTTCTCCTTTGGGGGGAACCCTCCTGGGACAGAATGTGAGAATGTGTCCCCCTCTGCCACCAATCAGCTGATTCCCTGGCCTAGGAAGAGGGTAGGCTGTCAATTG
>NW_005841847.1:2862036-2918419 GCF_000455745.1 Alligator sinensis | reverse complement strand
CGGCGAAACCGCCGCCCCTGCCATAGAAAACTGGAGAAGGGTTCCAGCCCCAGGAGAATGCACCCCCTTCCCCATCCCAACAACCAGGTGATTGGCAGAAGGTTGAGGGGAGGAATTTTCCTGTGGAAATCTTACTGCTGTGGCTCCGCAAGCACAGAGCGGGAAACTCTCCTAGGAGTTACCCCCTCTTCTTGTACATGACACCAGGGGTCACAACATAATAGGCATGCAGGCACCTAGCATGCTTTTCTCACTGCCACCTCAGGGCCAAGGTACTACACGCAAGCAGAGAGAACCCCTCAGGGAGCTCCCCACTCTGTACTTGAATCTCAGCTGTGGGATTTCCACATTCTCCAACATGGGGGCTCATCTGCAAGCAGGGCTTTCCACTTGCAGATGTGTACCCCAGGTTAGCACCTGGGGTCCTTTCTCTCAGGATAGGGCCCCTGGAGCCCTGGAAGGGGAGGAAGACTGACCCTGGGGGATGACAGCTCTGGCAGTGTCTATTAAAACATCTGTGAAGGGCATCAGCTGTGCCATGGCTGATCATGCTCCAAAGAGGATGTCTGTTTCTCACCCAAGACTGCAAAGTGTACTACACAATGTTAATCTGCAGTGTGGTTTTAAAAAGTCTCACACTCTCAGGGTGCAAAATACAAGTATTTTTGGCCCTTATGGGCACTTTTACATGTGCTCTGGGGGCAGGGAGAGGGGCAGCACTTTAATTAGGGCAGCTCTGAGAGCCATTCTTATTAAAGCACCACAGCGTCTCATATCAGCATCCCCATGCTTAAAAATGGTGGCAGGGGTGATTGAACTAAAGCTCACTCAAAGTTCAAGTGCCCACACCACCATTTTCAAGCATGGGGACGTTGATGCATGAGATGCAGGAGGCTGCTGGAGTGCAGAAATGACCATGCTCCAATGCACTGTAATTACAGCGTGTTAGAGCAGCCTCCACGCTCATGTACAGGCACCCTAGGTGTTCATGTTAATTTGATCTTCTCATGTGTGATGTATTAAAGATTCTGATGACTCAGAACATTAAGGAACTGAATTGTGTAGCTGGTACTTTAGTAGGTTTTTGTGATTGAGATCCCTCTATTTTTGCCTCTGTAATTTTCAGGATGGTACTAAAATATATGGAAGATGTGGAGGATTCTGTGGAAAATGTGTCCCTAATGCAAGCATTGGTCTCCATCTTCAAATACAGTAAAAACTGTGATATGGTCAATGCATCAAAAACAGGAAACTCTGTCTTTAAGGTGCAAATTGTAGGTGCTGTAATATTTTCAGTTTTTCATCTCTGTAATGTTTAATTAATTCTAAGAATTCTGTCATGTTTTCATCAATGTTAATATCAGGGATGCATATAATTGTTTTATCATATGTTTGTGAGTACCTGCAACTAATCAGTGCAAATTTTTATGAAGTGTTAAATAAAATACATATGCTGTACTGGTTGTGTCAATCAACTATATTAAAATGTAGAAAGGAAAACTTATTGACAGATAGGGACACAAACTAATAATTTCAACTACTTTCAGCTTTCATGAAACCAGCTGGGCATTATGATCTGCCAAAAATTGACATCAAAAGAGTACAAAAGCAATATACTTTCTTCTGATACAGTTTGTATAGAATTTTATGTTCTTATGTCATTGCAAACTTTTTATTCTCTTCTTTATTTTTGTGGTGCTAAATTAGTAGTAGTAGTTCTGGAAAGAGTTCTGTAGTCTCCATAGAAAATGTTTAACATCAAGACACAGTTTTGTTGTGGGTACAAGAAAATAAGGAAACACATTTTTGGACATCTTATTTTAAAACCCTACCTCTCAGCCAAGTATACTGTAAAAACAGTATATTGCTTGTGTTGTATGATTTTTGTATGCAATTTTATAAATACATATATTTTCTTAAACTTTGTCCATATACTTAAGACGTTTTACTTATAACTGGCCAATGGTATATAAATGAAAGCCATAACTTGCTTTCCTTTCACACCCGGAATTCCCATTGACTTGAGTTTATCAATTTCACATATCATCTAGTTGTTTGATTTGTTTTGTTTTTTGGGGTTTTTTTGTTTAGAAGAACTCCAAGTCTAGAAGCAGGGAAAATATGTATAGTATAAAGTTATCCTGGTTCAGGGCAAATTCTCAGGTAATCAAAGTAAGATTTTCTTTGGGCATAACACAACACAATGGGTATGTCTACACGTGTGCTTTAATGTGCATTAGCCTATTTTAATGCGCATTAAAGCTTCACAAAGAACTGCTCTTTAGCTAATGCCCATTAAAATAGGCTTATGCGCATTTTTCTAGTACCTCTCAATGGAGATACTAGATATAATGTGCATTACCTAAAGCAAATTAATGAACCCGTATATACACCCACTATGTACTAGATAATTGTAAGTATTTTTCTTGGTAATATCTACTCTATAAACCAAATATCAACTTACATTTATGTGTCAGTGCCATTGGTAGTCATATGGCAGCTATATCTTAATTTACCAAGAAAATGTATCCATGAATCAGTAATACAGATAAATTTAAAACTATATTGTATCACAGAAATTTAAGCATTTACTTTTAGATAACACATGTAGGTAATTATTTTGTGATCTCTGTATCAGAAAAGTATTGTTGCACTGTGTGCCTCATATTAGTTGTAAACATTAATAAGAAATATATAACACTATTTTCCTAGAAATGTTTACATTTATTAAAATCTTATAATTTATCAAATATTTATATAATAAATATGCTTGTGTGATTTGACATTTGAGTACTTTGTGTTTTTTTCATATCAGCGACTTATTTGGAATTTCAATTAATTTGTTTAGCTTCAGAATAGTTAGTCAGCATTATTTGAACAGAAACACAAAGTATTGTAGAATAACTGCCACATAATCAGTTTTATCTGTTGTACAAGTGAAGAATGGGAAGTAAATGAAACTTACTTTTTAATTTTTGTAAATATGTTTTAAAAAATAAACTCATTTTTGCATCGGATGGATTAATGACTGAATCCTAAAACTTGTAAAAAAAACCCACTCTTGCGGGCATTAAGGAAGGCAGAAAGTTAGTGGCATGTCTATGAAATATTAATGGGGCAAAGACCTTGCTGTATTTGGTTTTGTGGAAGAAAGAACTTATGTTGTAGTGTCAGGAAAATGCTAAATAAGGGCCAAATCCTGCAACATCACGACCAACTCCAAGATCAAATCGGAAATCCTGGCCCTGTTAACATCAGTAAATCTGTCATTAGCACAATCCCTAAACCATAACAGATACTGTTTAAATTTGTTAGGATTACCATATGTCCGGGTTTTCCCAAGCATGTTCAATTTTTTGATCCTCCAATCTCTGTCCAGGTTTTTTTTTAAATCTGATCAAATGTCCAGGATTTTACTCAGCTCGGCTCTGTGTGTGGTGGGGGGGGGGTGCCTGCAGATGCTGGAAGAAACTGCCCAGGCACTCAGGCTGCAGCAGGGAACTGCATGGCTGCCCAGCGGCAGAGGAGATGTCTGAAGGGTCCTAGCACCTACCAATTTCATTTAGCTTCTCTGCCACAGCAGAGAAGGTGCCCCCAGGATTCTAGCATCTACCGTTTTCTCTCCCTCTTGCAGCAGCATCTGGTCACCCTGGGATGGAAGTGAGGCGCATCAGCATGGCCCAGGGAATGAGGGGCACCAGCAGGGCTGTGGGGTGGGGGGCTGTGGCTTGGGAATGAGGGGCAATGGAATGAGCAGTGCCAGGGCACCGGCACATCACTACCCCTCACAGTCATATTTGCCAACCTCCTCCCAGTGTGCGGCAGGTGTTCTCTTTTCTGGAATGGGATATATGGTAACCCTAAATTTGTAGAATGCCATTTGAAAAGACATACATATAATACCAATGTCTACCTTCAGATCTGATTAGCTCCCTTTTGATTTAAATGCAGAGATTATGATGTGATTATGATGCAGAGATAGCTGTGACCTATCATTAAGAAGCTTTACTTTGGAGCATTACAATGGTCCTTTGTTTTATACATGATAATGCATTGTGCCTGAACTTAAAAAAAATATTCTAATCTTTGTTCTGAGCAGCATAATCTAGGTATAATTTGAAGAAGATTGTATCCATTCAGTAGTTTTCAGCACAGCTGTGGTCAAAGATGGCAAACACATCAGTGTCCTGAGAGCAAATTGTGAGACCATGAAGAGAAAAGGCCAGATTCTCAGCTATTTGCATTGCTTCACTAAAGTCCATAGACTTTTGATAATTTACACTAAATAAAGATCTAGCCCCCAGGATTTATATTTACCAAACAAGGTCATATGCTGTGTTGTTAATTAGTCCTCTATTAGGAATTCTAAATTTTATTAAGATCAGGCGACAGGAGTCTATTACTACCTCTTTACAAAGAACATGGTTGCTCAGATTATGGGCTACTATATTGAGTACAGAAACACAGATAAGCTGTTGGTATCCTTAGTAAATATTTTAAAGTTCTTTTAGGTAATGTATTTTTCATTTACATTGTCCCCAAATGTGGGCAATGTAGGTAGAATTTAGGTCCCTGAATCCAAAGGAATGAACCACGTAAACCCTGCTTAAACTTTCCAATGCCTGAGAGTGCAAATTTATACCAGCAGCATATATATGCAGCACTGGGATGAAGCTTCCTTCCCTTCCCTTCTCCTTCCCTTTGTTCCCTGTACTGTACAGGCAGTGGTTTATGCCATACCTTTGGGGCTATTATTGGACCAATTTGAGTGATTTGGATAGCTGATTGGCACTCCTTCCCTTAGTAGTGATAAAATCCCTCTCTTCATAGTAAGCAGTATTTTGTGTTTAACTGCACTCCTTATATCCATTTCTAAAAAAAAACCTGTTTTTCATGTGATGAATAAAAAGCTTTCCATCATTAAATAAAACCAATGATCCAAAATCAATCTCTGCTTCTCCTAGCCCCTGCTGGATTTAGTCCTATTCCTCTTACATTGAAAAGACTTCCATGATACATTCTATGGTTGGATCTGCTTTGAAGTTTTACCGCTAATCAAGAGATGGCCTATTTTTTGTTTTAGTTTCTTATGAATTTCGTATGGAACATACTCTCCCTGTGCCTGTAGAAGGGTGTTTGTACCCAAAAGCTTGCAAAGAACAATTTGTCCAACTATTTAGTTGGTCTAATAGAAGATACCGCATTTACCCAAAGAACCATGTCTGCTTCTGGAACTTTAGAATTTTGATTTTATTTGGAGTGGGGGGTAGGGTTTCATCAGACATTTGGTGCAATGTTGCTGCTTTTTAATCTGTGAGGCATTTAAAGAACACACAAGTCACTGAATTGTTCTGATGAATTTTGTTATTTGATTTGACATGGAATCATAAAAAAGCAGAGCTAGAAGGCACCTCATAAGGTCTTCTAGTCCACTCTTCTGCTCAAGGCAGGCTCACCCAGACTAAACTTTCCTTGACAAATATTTGTCTAAGCTGCTCTTAAAAACTTACAAGGATGGAGATTCTAGAACTACTGTAGGTTTTTTCCAGTTCTTGACCACCCTCATAGTAATACATTTCTTCCTAATAGCCAGCCTACATTTCTTTTGCTGCAATTTAAAATGATTGTTCAACATGCTGCAGAGGGGCTGGGTTCTAGTGTGGGGCCAGCCAGCCCCGGTCATAATCTATATGCATGTTGTGGCAGAGTAAATAACTCTGCCATAGGATAGTACTTAGGTTGGGCATGAGTTAATGGCAGAGTTAATTAGTTTATTCCAGCCTAATAGCGCCACGTGTATATGGTGACAGTTTACTGTGGGGCTAACTAGTCAACTTTGCAGTAAAGCGCATGTGTAGGTTCTCCCACAGTGCGCCAACCCCCTGCTGCCACTCAGCTGTCCAATCTGGCCCAAGTTCCACATTTCACATTTTAGTAATGGCATGCTGATACTTTGCTGCTGCCAGCAGTGTAACACGGGGAAGGTGAATGTGGCACCAGCCTCAGGAGCCATCTATGAGGGGAGATGCCAGCAATCCCCTCCCTCCTGGGAGGCTTTGCCATGGCAGGGCCACCCTGTGCTCTCCAGCACCCATCAGTGCATCTTGCAGGGGACGGGGATCAATGGAATTGTGTTCCCCCTGCAACTCAGTTTTTGTCACGACAGTGAATGAGCTTGCCAGTGAATGAGCTCGCTATGCCTCTGGCTGCTGCCCAACCATCCCTGCGCTATGCAAAGGGCTGATTCCTTCTCCCCCCTCCCTCCCCACCCCCAACTCCTTTGCTTACCATATCCACTGAATTAGCCCCTCCAAATTGCTGCTTGCTATGCTTTTTAATAGCATATATTTTAGTGGAGATTGCATTATGGGGCAAGAGACAATGCTGCATATGCAGTAGGGATAGCCGGGGCAGCAGCAGGAGGGAAGCAATGGCCAGGTCACAAGCTGTGACCTATCATTAGTAAAGGTTGCCAACTCTGGTCTATTGCCATCCTCTTTATAAATACCCATCAGGTTATTTGAAGACAGTTATGAAATCCCCCTCCTTGGTCTTTTGTTCTCCAGCACAAATAATCCAAATTTTTCTAGTCTTTACTCATATGTCACGTTCCCCAAGCTTCTAGTAATTTTTATTGCTCTCTGCTGGACTCTTCCTCATTTTTCCACATCTTTCTTGAAGGTTGGTACCCAAAACTAAACACAATGCTCGAGGTGAGGCCTCACTAATGCCAAACAGAGTGGAAGAATCACTTCCATTGATGTGCAAGTAATGCCGTATTAATACAACTCAATATGCTGTTGTATTTTTTTGCAAAAAAGAGCACACTGTTAGCTCAAATTTAGCTTATGGTTCACTGTAATACCCAGGTTCTTCTTTGCAGTACTGCAGTCTTGCCAGTCATTCCCAGTCTGTATTTGTTCATGGGATTGTTTGGTCCCACATATACATGTTGTACTTATTACCAAATTGCAATAGATTTAAGTTTGGAAAATGTCTTTATCAAGTTCATGCTGAATCCATAACCATACTCTTCAAAGTATCTGCAGCTCCATACAACATGGTGCATTCTGCAAATTTGCTCAGCGTGCACTCAATTTCATCATCTAAATCATTAATGAAGGTATTAGATAATACAATACCAGACCCAAAGCAGACATATTTGTGGTGGTTTGATGTCTCATGTATTGAAATGAAAACCATGGGTTGTTTCTAATTTGCTTTCATTTCCTTTAATTGACAGCACAATAAGGTTATACTACAATCTGAAGTCAGTCCCATACTAAATAATATCCCAGGCCCTCTTGAAAGTATATGTATGTACAGAGCTCCATCTTCTGGCTGTGAGTTGCATGTAGTAAACTATAGCAGCTCTTGAATTTTGATTGACTCTAAGAGTTGTTGTGTCAGGGTTGACGGTAGGTTTTTCACAGAGTTTAGATTACAGATTTGTATAGAAAGGTTTGGACAGGGATGACCCTGCCTCAGACAGGGGGTTGGATTAGATGATCCCTGGAGGTCCCTTCCAGCCCTGCTTCTCTATGGTTCTATGAAGTGAAACACGGGACAGTCTAATACCACTGTCAGTTTATTTTATGCATTTTTCTTTTGATGCTAAGGTTAAAATATATACAGTTTTATATAAACTAATTTAAAAACTGATTGGAAAGATTAGAAAAATACTTAAATAATCCCCTCCTCCAAATCTCTATAAAATGTGAAAAACAATTTATAGAAAAATAACTAAGCAATGTATATGGGGAAAAAAAAGTGTGAGTCCTGACTTGGGTGATGGCTGTATTAAAATGTCTCTCTCTTTTATAATGGAGAAAGACATTTTATGTAGATTTGCCTTTTCCCAAAGTTATGTGATCCATAGCTATTTATATGTTAATCCGAAAATGTTTATTCAAGGATAATTTCAAATATACCATTCTCATACATAGCAGCACTATTTTTCGGCAATGATGGGAAGATAAACTAGTAATGTAGGGCTAGATTGCAAATACCTGCTTTGCAGCCTTGAAGTATGTGAGGAGAAAGAATCTTGGTCTATCCTAGGCCCTTATCCTCCATGTGTGTATTATATAAGGGTCACCTAACACTCTAGCCCAGGGGAGTCAAATAGGGCTGGATGAAGGATATGTGGCTGGGGCTGGGGCAATCATTGTAATCAGCAGACTTAAGGACCTGAACTAAGATTAGGTTTAGCATGAGCAGGCCAAAAGTCAAAGTATAACTTAATATAACCACAAACAGGAGTTATGAATATATATGTATCCATCATAGTCACAAATACTAACTGCAATAATGATATAAATGCTTATTATATTACTGTTAAATTAATATTTAACCTAAAGAAAGTGGGGACTGTTAAAGTGCAAAAGTCTAAAGACAAAAGGGAAATGTTCCTAGTATAAATGTACATACTTCAAAGGGGCATGTAAATAAGTGAACAATGCTTGCATTACGTTGGAAGTAATGCATTATCTGAACTTCTACACAAACACTACAGTAAATGTATTTGATTGTGTATGCAGGCCTATGTGTGCATGTGCCCAGAACTCCTTTTCTCTTGGGTCCATGTAACACCATAATTTCTCACATACCATACGCTCCTAAATAATATGCACAACTTGTTTTTAGAAGGCAGAATGTAGGGGAAGAAAAGATTTTTCCAGAGTCATGGCCCACTAGTGACCCACTAGTGACAGAGAGTAACTCCTCCTGGAACTAGTGCATCCAGAAAATATGGTTGGCAACCCAGGAGCCAGCCTGGGTGAGGCAGCAGGAACTTCCTGGTGTCACAGAACTTCAACAGTGCTAGGCCCCAGACTCTTGCACTGGTAGTAGCAAGCCTGTTAACTTCTTTACTGTAAACAGCTTATAAATTCTTGTAAATAATAGTGTCTTGTTTCCATACCACAAGTCTTATCAAGATACGACAGAGTGTATACAAGAGTTCACTTACCCTCAGCTGGCTCACCAGCATTTGTGAGAGGGCTAACAGTGGTCTCCACCCCCTGCTGTTTGCAGACCAAGGGACAAGTGGCAGTCATGATGAGTTACAGTGCCCGTTTGTTTTATTCCATCCTGCTTCTAATCCAGCAGAAATAAATAAATAAATAAATAAATAAAATAAATCAGCTTCCCTGCTTAAGACAAGTACCTGTTTTGGAGGTCTGATTTTGGGTGGGGAAGACGCATGTGGCATGCAAACACATATGGTACTGTGAAACTATTATATGGTACTACTTCAATACTACTATTGAAAATATGGTCAAATTTTCTGAGTCACTGGGTTTCTAGTGACAATAACATTAGGAAGACATTTTTTTCTGACTGATGAATAGTACTAAAGTTTTAGGACTTTTGTCCTCACTTCCATTTGCAGCAGCACTACTCAGTGGCTGTTTGAACATGAGAACTTCACATCCCATCTTCAGTTTCTCCATGGGAAAAATCAGGATAATAATAATAATAAAGCAGTACCTCAGGTGGTGGGCTTCCTCATGTAGTTATGAAATATTGTCTCAAATAAACATATTCGTACTTATTTCTTATTGTTGGATGTGGGAAAACAGACTGGATTAGAAGACATTTGCCTTTCACATACACAGCCACAAAAATGTTACTCAAGATATTGTTTTAGATCTTGACAGCTAACATTATCTAGTGAGCTACTTTTATCTATGCCAGCAGGCAGTAGTCCACAAAGAAGTGTATGCCACCACAGAACATTTGTGCTCCTTTGCTGTGCAGGTATCAAGGGAACTGGATATACTGGTTCTGGTCAGCTTAGAGTTCTCCCATCTTCAGCTAAGTCACATCTGGCCAAATCTGGTTACTCTCTGGCTCCTTTATGCTACCAGAGTGCTTACAACAGACAGAATGATACCTCATACATGGAGATACAGAGAGATGGTTAGCCAGGTTAGTTGGCAGGCAGAAGTCAGGGCAGGGTAGCAACTTAAAGACTGTAAAGTGGATAGAAAAGTGGCTGGACCATCAGGCCCAGAGGGTAGAAGTCAATGATTTGAGGTCTACTTGGCAGCTGCTATCAAGTGCAGTGGTTCAGGGGTCTGGGGCTGGTTTTGTTCAGCATTTTCATCAATGACCTGGAAGATGGGATAGAGTGCACCCTCAGCAAGTTTTCAGATAACAACTAGCTGGGGGAATAGTACATACAATGGGGCGTAGGGCTAGGATTCAGAGAGACCTAGACAATTGGAGGATTGGACCAAAAGAAATCTCATGAGGTTCAATAAGGAGAAGTTCAAAGTCCTGCACTTAGGATGGAACAATCTCATGCACCAGTGCAGGCTGGGGACTAGCTAACTAAGCAGCAGCTCTGCAAAAAAGGACTTGGGGGTTACAGTGGATGATGAGCTGTATATGAGCCAATAGTGAGTCTTCATTGCCAAGAAAGCTAACAGCATACTGGGCTGCATTGTTAAGAGTGCTGCCAACAGATCAAGGGAAGTGATCGGCATTGGTGAGGCCACATCTGGAGTACTGTGTCCAGTTTTGGGCCCCCCCACTACAGAAAGGATGTGGACATCATTGGCGGTCCCCCAGCAGCCAATCACAGCGACTGGGGGGGGGGGCAGGATCCCCCAGCAGCCAGTCGCCAGGGGTGCCAGTGGCACAACGGCAGCGGAAGTCCCAGCACTTCTGTATGTGGCATGGCAGCGGTGGAAGTCCTGGGACTTCTGCCACCGGTAATTCCACCACCAACGTCCGGCCAGCAAAGCCAATTTCGGGCAAGGCACGAGCGCTCTCTGTGCCCCCCTACCAGCCGAAGCGCTTGCTCTCAGGGAGGCACCAGGGCTCTCAGGGGGGGCATTTGCACCCCCATGCTGGCCCTATGCGTACCCTATAGTGGAGATATTGGAGAGAGTCCAACAGAGGGTAAAGAAAAGAAGGGGGCTGGGGCACATGACTTCTGAGGTGAGGCTGAGGGAGCTGGGTTTATTTAATCTGGAGAAGAAAAGACAAAGGGAGAATTTAATAGCAGGCTTTAGCTACCTGAAGAGGGGTTCAAAATAACAGAACAAGGAGCAATGGTATCAAGTTGTAGCACAAGAAGTTTAGGTTAGATATTATGAAAAACTTTCTCACTAGGAAGGTAGTAAACCACTGGAACAGGTTATACAGGGAGGTTGTGGGGTCTCCATCCTTGGAGGTTTTTAAGACCTGACTAGACAAAGCCTTGGCTGGGATGATCTAGTTAGGCTTGGTCCTGCTTTGAGCAGGAAGTTGGACTAGATGATCTCCTGAGGTTACCTCCAACCCCAATTTTCTGATTCTATAATTCCAAGAGGCCTGAGCCTTGTAGACTATTGCCAATGAAAACTGATGATTTTCTGATCCAGTTAGTTTCTAAGGTGCTACCTTCCCTGCCTTCTGCATACTGTCTGCAATAAGCCAGTCCTAATTTCTATTAGAGATCTTAGTTTTTTATGATCAAGTATGTGTGTATACCTGCATGTCAGATAAAGAAACCCACCTGAGAAATCAGACAGAAAAGACATAAACAGTCAAGGAGGGATTTGAATAGACCCAGGAGGGATTTTTTTCCCCCGTTTCTGTGCTCTTTAATAGTTTTAGCACAACTTATCTATCTGATTTATTAGGTTGACCAAATACTGTTTGAAGTTCAAAACTTATATAAAGTTATTGTTATTAGTTTTATTGTGGGACCTCTTGCATCCAAGCAGAACTATACTGTGCTCTGTGCCCTGCAAACACAGAACAAAATCATAGTTTCTTCTCCAAAAAGTTGACAATATTAGTAAGCAGTTATTGTCTTTACTTGCATTTGCATGTGTTTAAATAAGATTTTAAAGGAGATCTAGAGATTTTTTAAGGTTCTGTATGCAAACAAACATGTGTTCCCCAAACTAATGTCCAGTTGCTGTGCAAGAAACTTAAAAATTATTGTTACCAATTTGAAAATCAACAGAAAGCACTGCAAATGTAATGAGAAAGAAGTTCATCTAGACTGAGAAACCCTCATTTATAAATGGAATTATTTTAAATAGGATAGCACATGTGTATAGTACAGGGGTCACCAATGCTTCAGAAGCAGTCAGCTGAAAGTATAAAGCAAGGTCAAAGGCAAACCAACACTTCTGATCTGGCCACCACTACCAGTATTACTGCTGCTTCTCCCTAGTGCCTGGCCACTGTGAGGGAAAAGCCTCTATCACTGAAACACTGCAGACGCCCTGACTTCACAAGCTAGATAGAATGGCTCCACTGCCTGGATCTGTCCTGTGGGCCATAGGTTGATAACCCCTAGTAGAGTACATAAATAGGATCTCAGGAGTGGTTTTACAGTAATCTGCTTCTGAAGCAATCCTAAATTTTACCTTTATATATAATTATTGTAATGAAAATGATTTCTGATTGTACTTCAACAAAGGACACAAAAGCATTTTCAAATATGAGCTCACACAACCCCATCTTCATGTTATGGATGGGGACCCTGAGCCATGAGAGCTTGAGGACTGGATTCTGACACACTTACGCAGAACTTTGTTCACCTGATTCATTTAAAAACATTAGTTGGTGTGAATAAGGGTGGCAGAATCTGAACTAAAAATTTGCTCAGTGTCACAGACCTGGGTAAAGAGCTCAGGTGTCCTCACTGGCAGCTTCATGATCTTGCTTCTTAGGCCTGCTTTGCTCTTCAGTGCTCTCTACATTTGGCTAAACCCCGGTGGTTTTTCAAGATGGATTTCATTGTATGTAAACAGGGCTGGATTAACACATTGGCAAACTAGGCATATGCCTAGGGCCCTAAGTGAAGAAAAGCCCAGTTGTGTTAATTTTACATATTATAATTATTGAGTGAAAAAGGTAATATAAATATACAGTATTAAGTAGAGGCCCACAAGTTTGTTTGCCTAGGGCCCACTAAAGGGTTAATCCGGCCCTGTATGTAGGAATTAAACAAGAGAGGGGGATTTTTTCACTGTTTCACCAGCCAGTCTCCCTTTTACTGGTTTTCTTTGGAAATGAGCTGAATAAATTGTAGAAATAGGATGATTCTTGTTTTAGAACAAACTATTTCCTGGAAATATTAGCTTCATTTTAGACAAAATAGCATTAGTGATTAGCACTGTGTGATTAGAGATAGCAAATAGCACTCAAGAAGCAAAAAACCCACCTTCTGCATTTTATTCAGTGGAAGAAAGAGCTAGCTGATTTGGAGGAAGTATTTGACATTATATCTTCTCATATAAATAAGGTGGTTTTCTTTTCCCAATCAAGTTTATTTTACCAGTCCATAGTTCGGAGAAGTTCTTCTTGGTTTTGTTTATCCTGGCTATAGAGAAGGAGTCTGTTCTCTGTTTCTGATAAATTTCTCCTTGTGTTCAGTTATGTCAGATATTCCTTTGAATCTGGTGTATAAAAATATTGTGGAACTAAAGCGAAGCACTCTGGCCATATTTATGTCTGTATTCTGTCCTTAAACATGAACAGCTGTGCACACATTCATCTGTCTCATGTCTAACTGCACTGCAGTTCAGAGCTTTTTTCTTTTTAATACAGAAACAAAAGTTCCCTTTTTTGTGGCTTATCTCTGTGCCCACAACAAGGTTTCTTGGGCCACGTGACTTTTTTTCAAATTGTATTTATATAATTTTCAAATAACACAAAATGGGGAGAGTTCAAGATGTAAATGGTAACTCTCCAAGATAGAGATAAAATAAGCTATTGCTTTCTTGCAAGCTATTGCTGTTCTATTTAAAAAAAAATCCTGCATTTATGAATAATGAAAGGCTCTTTTTGAAAGAATTCTATGGTCTAATTTTACAGTCTGATTTACACAGGCAAGGGACATTCAAAGAAACCTCATGAATTTTCCATATGCAAAAGGCTGCAGTGATTCATAGTAGTACTGGATATTGATGCCTGATAGGACAAAACCCTTTTTGCATTTGAGTCATCTCTTACAATTGTTCATTGATTATGATAATGACATGCAGGGCCAGTTCATCATCCTCTGTGAACTGTTTGATGGAGTGCTAGAAGTCAAAAACATTAACGCTCTAATTGTGTGGCGCACAAATTGGAATTTATGCCTGTACAACCTAAGACAGAGCATTTTCATTGTTTTGTTTTGTTTTTAAAATGCACTCCAGAAAAAGCTGATTGTAAGAAGGTTTATTTAACACTTCAGGAAAAGAAAGACAGCAGTCCTAGTTATATTTTTGTAGCTTCTAGATCACAAAATCCACAAAAAGCTGCTGTTCCATATCACCTTTAATCAGGGATACAATGACAATTAGTAAAGAGAAGTCAATTGTCCCTGTTATCTTTTTCTGTCTTAAATATACATAGAGAAGAGGGTGGTAGAAAAGACTGACTGACTAAAAAGCAGAGGCTGTTATTTTTACTAATTCCCTTCCTTCATGTCAGGATTAGAAATGTCTGAGCACTCTTTGTTATAGGGTCAGATGTGTGTTTGGAATTATACTCTTGAATGAAAGCTCGGAGGGACTATTTTGAGAGAGATCTATGAAGAATGTAGGGAGGCAGGCATAAAAAATGCTTCCTATGGCTTTAGGAAACACAGGCTCCTTCTGCAGTGTGTTTGTCTGGCCAGTTGTCGACAGTGTTGCTACACATGGAATTGAAGCTTCAGAATATTTTCAGAATGGCAGAGAAAAAAAACTCCATAGCAGTCATTGCAAAGAGCAACTCACACATCTTTCTAAGCAGATGCATAATAAAAAAGTTTATTCCCAGTAAGGAAAGAGATTTTCAAGTCTGGGTACACCTTACCTGATACCTCTGATCAAAATAAAAATCAGCTTGTATCATCCATTCACATGTATTAATGCCATAATAAACCAGAAGCATATAAATCACTTTCACTGAAGAATCCTGTGCTAGCAATAAAAATGATGTCCAGAGAATGCATTTCTTGCAGCACTTTTCCAAATGAAGTAAGATTTTTATACTAAAAACATGTTTTCCTTCTTTGGACGGGAGGGATCCCTCAGGACCTTTTACATTTTTCTTCTTGAAACAGTACCTAAGAGACCTATTTTGACAGTATTTTAGCTTAACAGAAGCATGCACACACAACTCCCATCAAAGGAGTTGTTTCATGAAGCACTGAGTACCCTGTTTTGCTCAGTGACACAGTGAGGTTTTAATCTAAGGCTGAGCCTTTTGCTTATTGTCAGCATTTGCCACTTCAAACCTGAGGGGCATGTAATTTTATTGAGGAAAAGTTAAACAGCCAAATTCTACACAGATACATGAGCACACTCATATGACTGGAAACTGCATGTGAATTTCCAAAAGCAGAATCTGATTCTAAGAAACAATCTATGATAGGAGCCAACATCCCACGCTGTTTATTGTTCAATCCAATCAAAGAAAACTGTCTTTCTCTTCATAACTGGGTTCACTTCCAGTTATGAAGTACATTCTCACTTGCAGTTGCTGTATGGATAGAGTTGCAAAGACATATTTGCTACTCATGTGCACCTTTGGGACTCTCTTGTTATCTGCATATGTACTCACCATGATATAAGAACATTTTATAGAGAACCAGGTCTGGAATACAATGCTTCACAAATGATGATTAGTGCCAGCAGACCCACAGTATTTTCAGACTGTCCAAACAATAGTACTTTCAAGATGACCTAACTGTATTGGTTGCAATGAATTTTTCCAATAAATACATGTAATAATAGAGAATTTGAGAAAGTTGTTTACACTAATATAATGCTTTGCAAATACCAGGCATGTTAGCCAAGATCTGCAAATGGAACTGGACACCTGTCTGTCACTTTAGATACCCAACTCCAAAACTGTAGATCTTTAAAGCCCCCATTCAGCTGCAATCTAACCCTCAAGCTACCTAAATCCTTTAATTTTCTATCAGTCAGTAAAGTCCTGTAAACAACTACATTGATGATTCAGGGAATGCACACAAGTCAAGACCTGTCCCAGCAGGGTTATCAAACTGGATGTTCACCTACTTAGCTTGCCTCTACATCCCAATCAGTAGGCTTACCTTGTAATAAATAGGTAGGCTCACATAGGGCCAAAGACTGAGTTGGCTCTGTGCTCAAGCTATAATGAATGTAAATAGGCTTATGACATACCTACACAGATGACTGTCAAACCTTCCAGGGACCGCATACATATACATGTATGTGCACATCTCATATATCACTGATCCCTATGGACCAAATGTTGCACAGGGAACAGTGCATACTGCATGGGAATTCTGCCACAAACCTTGCATTGTCAATCAGACTAGCCAGGAGGATGCTCATATCTCCCATTGATGATTGTTATTATAGAACCCCAACGTAGATGGCCAGAACACAAGACAGATGGCCTAATGTCTGGATGAGGCTAAACTCCCTGTGGGCTGATACTTTGGATTTTCATTTTGGAGGTGAGAATTCTGTCCAGTGGAAATATGGTTAAGAACTGTGGCTTCTTTTGTCATCAAAAGCCTTAATAACAATAATAAATAGTACTAATTATGCTATATCATTCCACATCTCCCTTTTTTTGTACCCCTTCTTGCTTATCACTATGCTCAGGAGGGGAATAGCTTGAAATACATCTTGACTTTTTGAGAGGTTGCAAAAAGATTTGTAATTCTGGCAGATTTTTAAGCAGAGGAAATTTGTGGTTTTGAATAATATGAAGTGGCGCCAGCTCCCCTCTGCATTTATTCCAGGGCAAATTTTATTAACAGAGTTGGGAAATGTTATCTGACTCCAACTTTTTCTATCACAGAACTTTCAGATATGAATCCTTTGGCTAAGAAGACCATGCCATGAGGTTCTTCTGTAAAGCATTCATAAACTGAGTTGACACAAAGAGATTACAGTAATGAGCCCATGCAGACTTGGCAAGTTTGTTAAGAGCATGCAGAGGGGGATGTTTATTCATTACAAAACTGTGTTACTGTGAAATGTGCCATACGATGAATCTGAAGAGAACATACTCAGTACTCTGGGGCAACTAGGCTCTTTCCAGCAGACAACTATGAACACGGCATGAACAATAGCATAATTGGCAGAGCACCAAGTGAAGTCAACAGACCATGGTAATTAATCACCATTTGGACTTGAACATAAGGAGAGAATAACTCTGCAGTTGCAATGACTTAAAATGAGAAAGCATTTATCTGAGTGTTTATGGATATGGCTCTTCATACTTTTGCAGCCCCAAGGATAACTAATACTATAGCTGTACAAATATATTAGCAGGTAGGTCCATATGTTACTGAAAATTTTGGAACATCTGGTTCATATTTATCCCCCCAAAAAGTTTGACTCAAATCCCAATGGCTTGAATTGATATAGACAGAAAATGTGTTTCTAAATATCTTCAAACTGAGCACAGCTTCTGCACTTGTTGCAATAAATTAGGCCTTCAGGAATATCTGAAACCAAATAGTTTGCACAAGGACATTTGTTGACGCAAATGCAAAATTTTTTTTCTTTTGTTTTGCTTTACCTTTTTAGTGCCAAATGTTAAGGTACTTTGCAAAATTTGAGAGCTTTATTTAACACAAGCTTTGGCAAAGTTCTTTCTGCAGAAACTGGTTCAAACCTGTAACAGAACAGATGTTCAGTGCACATAAACCAGTTTGAAAATGGCTGAAACTGGTTTGAGATAAACCTGGTTGAATGTATTATCAGACTTAATTGATTTGGCTCAAACTGGTTTATGCAATGTCTGTCCCAGCCCCCTTGTTGGTTTAAGATAAATCAGACTCCCCCAGCATCCTGGCATGCTCTTTGGGATGGGAGGGGCTCTTTGCTTCACAGCAAGACTGGCCTGTTCCCCTCTGCTCCCTGGCTGTAGCTCCGGCAATACTGTGGGCTGCTCCCCCCCCCCGCTAAGCAGGAATTAGACTCTCTTATCTGCCTTGCTGAGGAGGTATCTATGTATTAGCTAGAAGACCACATTCTGGCTACAGTCCATGCTAAATCAACAGGCAGAATCAACAGGTAGCTGGTAATGTCCCTCTGTTGTTTTCTTAATAGGGTGATAAAAGCTGTTATCAATTCCCTGCTGGGCTAATCAGAGCATCCTGCTGGGGCCTGGCCATACCCCCCTCACCTCAGTGTTCTACAAGGGAAGAGAGGGCTGCTCTAGTGCCCCCTGGCTTCTAGCCTGAGCCACTGCAGGCATGCGCCTGCATTTCTGGGGTGTCTGTCTGGCTACAAAACTGATTTAGCCTAGCCAAGTTAGACTAACTTGCAAAGATTGAATCAATTCAGGCTCAGGCTTTTTGAATTCCCTAGCCCAAATCTCCATATACTTCTATACCATGTAGCTACATTAAGCTCCACTGATGAAACATTTTTGGAGTACACCATATTTACTTTCTCTTAGCAGAGAGCCAGGGAGCAGTGTGGGACCCAGCAGGGAGCCAGAAAGCAGTGGGGGAATCAGCATGAAGCCAGGGAGCAACAAGACGAAGCGTGCAGCCAGAGAGTGGCAAGGCAATCAGTGCTAGGTCCTGCACTGCTTTCTGGCTCTGGGCTTTTTCTTCCATCACTCCTTGGCTCAGCAAAGAGTCAAGGATCAACACAGGATGCTGTGGGGAGTCAGAAATTAGTAAGGGAATTAGCGCTGGGTTCTGCACTGCCCTCTGGATCCATGTTGATTGCTTAGCTGCTCCCTGGTTCTGTGCTGATTCCTTCATTGTTCTCTGGCTGTGTGCTAGGTCCTGCACTGCTCCTTGTCTCCCTGCTGAGGCAGGGGGCAGCGCAAGACCCAGTGCACAGCTAGGCTAGGGACAGACATTATACATAAACCAGTTTCAGTGATCAAAACTAGTTTAAACCTGTAACAGAACAGATGTTCAGTGCACATAAACCAGTTTGAAAATGACTGAAACTGGTTTGAGATAAACCTGGTTAAATGTAGTTTCAAACTTAACTGATTTGGGTCAAACTGTTTTGCAATGCAATGTCTGTCCCAGACCCTTCTCTGGTATAAGTTAAATCTTATTCCCCCAGAATACCAGTATGCACTCTGGGCCATGCTTTCTGCTCCATAGCAGGACTAGCCCCTCCCCTCTGCTCCCTGTCTGGAGCTCCAGCAAAGGCTGAAGGCATCTGCCTGGCTTCCCCCTGCTCTCCCCACCTCCCCTCCCCTCTGATTTACACAGACACCTCTCAGCATTAATTAGCATACCACATGCTGGCTATGGTCCATGCTGTGGGAGACTGGACAAAGGGAGACAGAACAGGCTTAGGGATCATTGGAGCTAATCAACCGGTAATTGGCAATGTCCCTCCTTCCTTGAAACAGGTTGTTTAAAAAGAGCTCAAACTAATGAGAGATCTTTTTGTTTGGGTGATGGGGTGATAAATGCTGTGTAAACCCCTGCTGGCTCCCTTGCTGACCAGCGAGTGGGGGGAAGCCGTCCGTAATCAGAGCCTCCTGCCATGGCCTGGCCACACCCCACCCTCTACTCAGTACTATGGAAGAGAAGGGAGAGATGCTGTAGTGCCCCTGGCTTCTAGCCTGAGCCACTGCAGGCATGTGCCTGCATTTTCTCAGTCCAGAGAAGATGTCTGAGCAGTTACAAATTGATTCAGCCTAGCCAGGTTAGACTAATCTGCAAGGATTGAATCAATTTAGGCTCAGGGTTTTTGAATGCCTGTCCGTAGCCCTAGAAAGCAGCAAGGGATGAGCACAGAGACACCAAGGAGTGCAACATGCACCAATGGAGGGGGAAAAGGGGATAGGCAGCAGGGGAGCATGTGGCTGGACGCAAAGGGGAGAAGGTACAGGGGACAAGGTACAGTAGGAGGCAAGCACAGGGAGGGAGTGGCAAGAGGCCAAGGTGCAGGGAGGCAAAAGTCTGAGTTCAGGCTGCTTGCCCCCTTGCTACTTGCCTCCCTACCACTTTCTCCCCACCCCCCATTTCCCTTTGCTGCTGCTTTCCCTACCTCCATGGTGAGGGGAAATTTAAGACAAGTCTCCAAGAATTAAAATGTATCCATGGAAAAATATATAAGGAACTTCTAATTTTCCATGTACAGGATCTAATTTCTGGGCTGCCACCTTATATCTGAAGTCTTCTTGGATTCAGGTAAATCTTTAGGGGCACTGGTCAAGTATCTTTAGGGGCACTGGTCAATTCTTTTAGCTACTGTTGACACTGGTTGATTCTCTTAACTACCTGTTGTTAAAGTTCAGTAATAAATAATGTGTTGTAATTTTCATGCCCAGGGAGTCACAGTACCACACGAGGAGCTCTTATTTTTTCTAGTCCATCCCCCAGCAAGATTACGTTCCACGGTATACTTTCTAGCCTGGTGTTTCATAAGCTCTCTTCTTTCTAATATGAGGGCACAATACTTACTTCGGGAATCAGGATTTAAAAAAGAGACCGACCAGATTTGGCACTTCAACAGGCACTTCAACAGGGCCAGCAACATATTGATGAAGCTCCAAACCTGTAGGGTCAGGAAGAATGGAAGATAGGAACTGGTCTCTATATTAGCGTTTGTGTATGAGGTTTATGTTTTCTAAAGTGACTATGACTACAGAACGTCAGCAGAACTACACTACAGAATTTAGCCATAATCTTCAGTAACATTAGAGGGAGAGGGGAGGAGAAAGGCCCTCCTCAACTCACCCCATGCCCCCCCACCCCCGCAACTCACTCTGATACTCACTACAGGTGCAGCAAGGAGCAACAGCTGGGGAGAGATGCAAGATGGCAATATCAGGCATGGCAGTTTTGGAGCTGCCTAAGCCTGCAAATCAGTGAGGAAAGGGGGCGTGGCCAGAGAGAGGTGAACCAGTTTCAGCCATTCAAAAGGCAGTGAAAGACACAGCTGGAGAATGCCGGGGAAAGCCAAGAACCCGTGGGGAGTCACCGGCAGGCAACCCGGGGAAATCAAACCCCAGGAGTGGAGGGATGCCAGGGAACATCGCCAAGGAGAAGCGACTTGCTGGGATGCCAGCACAGGCAGTCCGGTCTGTGAGGGGAGACCCCGGAGACACTGTGGAGGATGGCATGGAGGGGCCACCGGCACTCTTGGGCAGTGCGGTAGGTGGAGCGTCATGGACTGCCATGGAGCACAGCAAGGGAGAGACTCCAGCTCAACTAGGAGCCTCTCTAGAGAGACAAACTGGGGGAACCATGGAGTGCGGGGAAAGAGAGGTAGGCAGCACCAGGGTTGAGGGGTGCGGGCAGTGTGTTGCTGCTTCACCGCACTGGCAGAGAAATCCCAAGAAGGGACAAAGACCAGAGATGGAGTCAGGCAGCAAGACCAGCAAGACCCCACCTGTGAGGTGAGGATGTAGGGCTATGACAACATGAGACCTGAGTCAAACAGGGAGCCAGCTTGAGCTAACCAAGCAAGCAATGGGTGCTCCAGCTTGTGTGACCCAGACAGCCCAGCGTTAGGTCAGATGGGGCTGAGGTGGGAAGGGGTGTGGCCCAAAGAAGAGCCCCCCAAGAGTGCTGTCAGGGGCCTGGCAAGGTGCTGCCACACCTCCCAGACAACTATTAAGCAAAAGGGAGCCAAGAGACCCCAAGCAGGGTGGCAGGCCAAGGAGACAAGGTCCCAGGGACCCATCAGCAGGTGCTGACCTTTTCTGTTCATTATATTCTTAAGTTTATGGTTAACCCAGGAGTGGGGTATGTTTAGTTGTCAAGACCACAGTCCTTGGATGAAGGACGGCCTCCAGAGGACTGATGGCCAGAAGGTTGTTGACCCTTGGAAGCAGGTGGTGCAGATGAGACAAGATCATCCAAGAGCAGGACCTGTGGAGAGTGGAGTCGGCTATGGCCGTGGATGTGGTAAGGGTGGAGTAAAGTCAAAGCTGGAGCCCCACAAAGAAATGCAGGGGTGAGATTCCCATGGGCCACCTCTCGGTAACTGTCTCCCTAGAAAAATAAAATAAGGTGTGGCAGGCGAGCAGGAGCGGCAACCAAACCACATAGGTGGTGCCAAATCTGGATCTCACCCTGACGTCGCTGGGGTGCAAGGCACGTGTCAAGAAGGGGCCTACAACACCTACCAGCAACAATTAGGGTTAGATTGAATGAATATCACAGGCTTTGCATTGCAGATACCTGCCATGAGACTGCAAGGGAAGAAACATTCTAACTGTGGATCCCTATAGTGGAAAGCTAAATCAGATTAAGTCTGCTGGTAAAATTGTCACAAGTCTCTATTTTACCTTAAAGCCTAAGGGCCAAATTTTTAAGGGTATTTAGGCACTTAACCCAATTGATTTCATTGGGATTCAGGTACTTCAATACTTGTAAAAAATATCAAACCCTAAATCCTATTTTCAAAAGAAATTTAAGCATTTAGGTGCAAATTTAAAGTCAATCACACTTGAGCTTTTAAGTCTCTTGGCACTTTTGAAATTTTAAAGTCCATCTTCGGCATCAAAAAGACATTTACCATGACTTTCTTACTGCAACTTATGCAACAGACTTACAGAACAGATGTAGCATGTCTCTGGAACCCTTATTATTTTCATATTATGTATGAAATCTAGTTATATTTAAAGTAGCTCAAATACATCATGCTGAAATACCACTCCTGGGAGTAAGAAATCTAATCAATTATAAAGGCACTTTTTAAATACAGCATCACTGACAGCAGTTCTAACATTAAGGTTTGGAAGGGCACATTGCCAAGAACTGACCTGAAGAGCAGTGACTTACAGCTCTGATTATTTTTATAGTCAGTTTGTTTGTTTTGTAATGAAGTGGTCCCATCCTTAAGGCTTTGTTCATCAGCAGTTTCTAACATTGATGCAATTTAATTATTACACCAGCTGTTTGAAGCTATGTCTGTTCCCAAGAAATTATCCAAATTCTTGGCTCAGTTTGAATACCTGGGAAGGTTCTAGCTGATTTCACATGTAAGCAACAAGAATGACCCTAGAAGAGATTGGAAGGGGGGATTCACCCACTTTCAGACCCTTTGGATCTACTCCCATGTAAGAAGATAGGTGCTCAAATCCACGTTTAGGAACTAAACACAGCCTCATTTTCAGATATAACAAGCATCTGCAGTTCTGGAGATATCAGGGCCTAAACTTCTGTGCCCAAGTAACATTTTGACTTCTGTTTTTAAGCAGTCTTAGTCATTAACAGAACCAGAGAGGTAGAAACACTAGAAGTAAGGCAGAGCCAGCTGCTGAGGTACCAAATGGAAAAGAGTAAGGCAAGGTACAAGAAAATCAGTCAGAGTGAATTTCTGGAAAGGGGTGAATGGAAGGATCAAGCTGCAAAGTAGCTGGAAGAATAAGAGAAGGCAGAGCTGAAAAGTGAAGTACACGGACAGAAGAATATAAAGCAGAACTAAATTTAAGCAGGGTAAAACAGAAGAAGAGGTTCAGGAGAGATGCTGGGCACTGCGAATCCATCAACCAAGTTGATTTCTCATTATTTATCTACTATACCAGCCTAGGCCCTTGGGGAATGATGTAGAGCAGCGATTCCCAACTTTTTAGACTGTGGACCGGCAAACCGAGGATCAGAAATGACCACGGACCAGCAAACCAGGGACTGGCAAACTGGGACCAGCATCCTGCAGACTGGAAGTGTCCGGCTTACTGTGGATCAGCAGCCAACCCTTTTTTATACGAAGTATACAGTGGTGTTTCATTTCACAAAAAACTCAGGATAAAAAAGGGTTGGCTGCTTGTCCGCAGGATGCCAGTCACTTCCGGACTTCAGGTCCAGCAGCTAACCCTCCTGCAGACTGGCAGCCAACCCTTCACAGCTGGGTACCAGGCCATGGCCTGGGGGTTTGGGAACCTCTGATGTAGAGGAATGACTACAAATGGTCAGAGGGAAGGAAGAAAAGCAAGGGAAAAGGAATGCTGCTCTTTGTAGAGCAACATATAGCTGTTTTAATCCCAGAACTGAGAAGCAACTCCGCAATCAATAACAAGAGGTTTTCTATCTCAAAGCAGAACATGCAGAGGAGCATCCCAGGGTAATGTCTGCTTTTCACTAACTAGGTCTTTGTGTTTAGAGTTACATGGCACTGACACTGACAGATGTATTCTATAGTAACTAGCATGTCTCTGATGAGAAAGGTGCCTGTCAGTTATAAGGCTGACTGCATCTCATGGTCTTTTTGAGTGTACTCCGTCAGGTTTCTAAACGTTAACTTTCTCAGGGTTGATTCAGTGAGTCCACCACTCAAACAAAGCCCTGAGCAGACATCCCCTGTCGTAACTGCTACTACTTCAGCAGGTTGAAGCTGAGTTTATATGCTGACATACACAATTTCAACTCCCTCCATACTTCTTTCCATGTTTGTCCTTGCACAGGGGACAGAGATCAGCCTCCTTCCCCATTTAACTTTAAAACTGGGCTGCAAAAAGCCCTGTCAGCAGCATTTTGGACTTTTTTACCTTTTTTTTTTTTTAGATAAAAGGCTGCTCCCTGAGCTGGCCGGAGCAAGCTGTTTTCTCAAACTGCCTCTCTTTTATCCCATTCTGAAACTGCAAAACATTATCGCATTTAGGAACACACAGAGGAAAAGCACTCAATGCTGGCCTAATGCCATTTTTGGCAAAAGATAAAAAGAGAGAATGAGACACACATACGAGCAGGAAGAGAGGTTCTCAGGGGCACAATCATTTTCAGTTCATATCTGTTCCAGGCAGCAGGAGACTGACTGTGGAACCATCTCTGCTGAAATAAAACCCCAAGGGGGGTTTTAAAAAGTAACGATTAAGAGCCAAATCCTCCACTGGCACAAGGCAGCAAAGCCCTAAGTAGTTTGAAGAATTGGACAAATAGGGCAAATGTAGGCTATGCACATAATACATTATGCACATAATTACATTCACATTTGTAATAGAATTAGCTTCAATTGTATCTATAGAACTCACCAAAATACAGGTTTTCCAGGTCATGAACATTTTCCGCTTTTTTGACATTTGGTTCTTGTCCAAATCGGGATAAACCACAAATGCTCAAACTTTCCTATGAAATGGAAATTGCATTTCAGCAATGGTGCACTCTGTATGCTCTCCAGGGTCTGCAGCTGCTGAATGTACTCACAATATTGTCAGCTTTACCACTACTAAAGGCAGCAGACAACAATGCCACTTTCACGGATCAGTCCTATGGCAGGGAGGTTGGAAGATCACAGACCTGGCTAAGATTATTAAATCCACTGGACTCCTGTCTGTGGTCCAGCAGCCTAAACCCTGAAATCACTGGCTACTGAAGGATCTTCCAGTGCACCTGAAAACCCTGGCTCAAGCAAGGGCTGTCAGAGTTTCAAGGTTCCTTGCTGTGTAATTGGGAGTTGAGGCCCACAGAGACCTCCTTTCTTACTTTCACAATGGAGGGGCAATAACCCCTGGTGTGGCCAGCTGCCCTAGAGCCATGGAGCTTGGAAAAACCACCTTTCCCAGTAGCCCACTAGGAATATAAGTACATTGTTATAGGAATCCTCCCTTTTATCCACAAACTGTCCATTGAACCCAAGACATTCAGATAAAAAATGTTAGGTTTAAAGAACTGGCAATGTTTCAGACAAAACATTGTTTCCTGGGAAACTTTTCAGTTTCATTTATTAACATGTTTTTGCTACTTTTCCTTTTTGTAAGTATTCACAAAATTCAGTGTTATTGACAAAAATGCCAGCAGACAGCATTTCAAAGTTGAAAGGAAAGTGAAATTTAAACTTACAGATGAGAATGTGTTCCAGAAATATATCATGCACACACAGTCACAGGACAGAAATGATACCATGCATCTTATCAGATACAACTACTTGATATTTTAATATTTGAATATTAAACACTCTCTCTAGTGGCATCATTTGTTTGTCTTTTTTTCTTTTTTAAAATCTAGGACCTAATGTTTTAGGACCTGATTTAGGTGTCAAAAATTACACTAATGTACACCTGGAATAGCATCATTATTACTATTGTGCCAGACAATGAGCTGCTCTGCCATAATTTAGAAACAACCTTTTATTGACCCTTTTTGATATTTATGGTAGAATCATAGAATCAATGGACCAGAAAGGACCTGGAAGATCATCAAGCCTGGTCCTCTGTGAAAGACAGGAGGTTAATGAGCTCAAACTAGCTGAATGAGGTGCTTATCCAGCCTAGTCTTGAACACCTCCAAGGATGGTGACTGCACCACCTCTGCTGGGAGTGTGTTCCAGGTTCTAGTTACCCTCATGGAGAAGAAGTTCTTCCTTATGTCCAGTCTAAATCTTCCCTCTGTTAGGTTGTGTCCATTGGTCCAAGGGGAGCCTTCCTGAAGAGTTGCTCCCCCAGATCTTGGTGCTCCCCCATGACATACTTGTAGGTGATATCCAGTCACCTCTCAGCCTCCTCTTACTCAGACTGAACAAGCCTAGTTCCTGGAGTCTCTCCTCATATGGCCTGTCCTCTAGGACCCTGATCATGCAGGTGGCCCTTCTGTGCACCCTCTCAAACTTATCTGCATCCTTCTTGAAGTGTGGTGCCCAAAACTGGGCACAGTACTCCAGCTGTGGCCTCACCAATTTTGAGTAGAGAGGGAGAAGCACCTCTCTGAATCTGTTGGCAATACATTGGCTGATGATATTGAGAGGTTTACCGTATTAATGTTTTGGTTTAATGAGGATGCTAGACCATGGCTCTCTGGCACATAGCCAGCATGGGCTGTGTTTGCTTCCTCTTCCTGCTGGCCACAAGATTTCTGGGATTTGCAGTTCAGAATCACAGCAGCAGGACTCTTCAGGGTTGCTCATCACTTCCTCTTCCTGCTTCCAAGTGCCTCTTGGATTTGTAGTCCACAGTCGCAGCCAACAGTAAGTTTTCAGCTGGGCAGGGCAGTTCTGTACTCAGGGAAAAGGAAGTTTAACCCCCCCACCCTGGCTCTAGACCCCAGCTGGGGTTTGCCTGGAGGGGACAGTCCATGCCTGTCCCCTCCTTCCCCCCCCCCAACCCTTCTCTGCTGGAGCAGACAGCCTAGCCAAGCCCAGGGCTGGAAAGCATACTGGGATGCTGGGGGACTTCAATTTAACTTGAAACAGGAAAGGGTCTGAAACAGAAGTTTCATAAACCAGTTTGATGCAAATCAGTTAAGTCTGATACTTCATCCAACCAGGTTTATCTTAAACCAGTTTCAGCCATTTTTAACTGGTTTATGTGCACTGAACTTCTGTTCTGTTACATGTTTAAACCAGTTTCTGATTACTTAAACTGGTCTATGTGTAACTTGTGTCCCAAACCACTTTTTCCAGAGGTCAGGTAGCTGTTGCTGAGAAACTCTACATGCTTCCATGCCTACATAGACATTCATGGTGATAGCTGATGAAGTGAGGCTTCCCTCGGCTGCATACAAACATTCAGTTCTAGCAGTGGAAAATTTCCACCGCTAGACATGATTCCAGGAGAGGGAGCAGTACAGACAGACATTCAATCTGTAGCATCCCCCTCTCCTTTACTCCTTGCACCTTCCTGAGAATGGGGTAATCCTAGTCTGAGGAAAGTACATGCTGCTTCAGTCCTCTGGTTCTTGGGAAGGGGAAGATTGGAACAGTGGGGCAAAGCCCCCTGCCTACTTTTCACACCAGGACACTGGTGCCCAGCAGCTGGCCAAATAGAGCTGTGTGATAAAGTTCTTGCTTGCTTCTCTGGAGTGAGAAGCCGGCAGGAGTTCAGAGCTGCTGCTTCTCTACTCTCCCGGTCTGTAGGAGGAGGGGTAGGAGGAGCTGCCCCCTGTGCCTTCTCCAGACTAAAGTGGCCCCAGTCTGGAAGGCATGGGAGCCTTTCCCCCAGGTCCACTCCTCCTGGTCCCCAAAGGGTGTTAAACCAGGGGAAAGGGTGCAGAAATTCATTCTCCTAGGGGACACTCTCCTGGGGGTGATTTCTACTTCATTGTTATTGGGTTATTTTTCTCTCTGAGTGGCGATTTTTGCCCTGGGAGAAAAAAACTTCAGTGTCTGCACACTTTTGATTGCTACCAGGAAAACAGTGATTCCCCCAGTAGAAATTGAACAGCCTAGACTTCCAACAGGGAATAGTAAGATGCACGTGTATGTAGACTCTTGTTTTAAAATCCTTTTTCCTTTTAAGCTATGTCTCATTTCAACTGTTAGGCTAGGGACAGACATTACATATACACCAGTTTAAGTGATCAGAAACTGGTTTAAACCTGTAAAAGAACAGATGTTCATTGCACACAAACCAGTTTGAAAATGGCTGAAACCAGTTTGAGATAAACCTGGTTTAATGTAGTATCAGTCTTAACTGATTTGGGTCAAACCAGTTTATGCAATATCTGTCCCAGACCCTTCCTGGTTTAACTTAAACCAGAGTCCCCCAGCATCTCAGATGCTTTGCAGCTCTCGGCTGGGCTCTCTGCTCCAGAGAGTGGGGCTGCCCATTCCCCTCCCCCCCCCCGCCCCCTGCTCCCTGGATGGAGCTCCAGCAGAGATGGCAGGCACAGCAGCATCTGCCTGGCTTCCCCATGCCCCCCCCGCTCAAGCAGAAATTACCTGCTCCCCTTTCCCACACCAGGGAGCCGGGAATCATGTGGTATTCTAGCTAATGCTGAGAGGTGTCTGTGTAAGGCAGGCAGGACAAAGGCAGAGAGGACAGTGTCCACTTAGGGCTTTTTGGAGCTAATCAACAGCTCAGCTGGTAATATCCGGAGGGACATTCCTTGGAATTCCTTCCTTGGAAAAAGTTATTTAAGAAGAGCTTGAACTAATGACAGGCATTTGTTTTCTTAATGGGCGGATTAACACTAAATTAGGGGTGATAAACTCTGTGTTATCAACTCCCTGCTGGGCTGGTCAACAGGGCCATCCCTAGTGGGGAGCGAATTGGAGTGACTGCCCCAGGCCCCGTGTTTTGGGGGGGGCCCCACAGACAGTGCTGTACAGGTCCTGCTGTGGCCACCACACGCTGCTGCAGTGCCCCCTCTAGCTTCTAGCCTGAGCCATTGCAGGTGTGTGCCTGCATTTCTGGGATGTCTGTGCAGTTACAAACTGGTTCAGACTAGATTTCATAGATTTCATAGATTTCATAGACATTAGGGCTGGAAGGGACCTCGGAAGATCATCGAGTCCAGCCCCCTGCCCAAAGGGCAGGAAGTCAGCTGGGGTCATAGGATCCCAGCAAGATAAGCAGCCAGTTTCGTCTTGAAGGTGTTCAATGAAGGCGCTTGAACCACCTCCGGTGGCAGGCTGTTCCAGACCTTGGGGGCTCGGACAGTAAAGAAATTCTTCCTTATGTCCAGCCTGGGTTCAGCCTAGCCAGGTTAGACTAACCTGCAATGATTGAATCAATTCAGGCTCAGGCTTTTTGAATGTCTGTGCCTAGCCTTATAGTTAAACAGCACTTTGGTTTAAGAAGGTGGTTTGCTGACTCCATTCACCACTAGTTACAAACTCCCAAAAGGAAGAACTACAGGTGGATCTACAGGATTTGCAGTCCAAGTTCCAGCCTCCAAACAGGAAAATCACATTACTGCAGAAAAGCTAGACCTGGTATCTAAGGAACCAGAGAGAAGACAGAGGTGCACTTGTCCTGCAATAATGATGATCATTAATAATAATTGGTATTTTTTTAGCCCTTAAAATTAAGGCCTTCAATAAGATTAGGATCCCCTTGCACTAAGCACTGAATTAAGTCCATTCTTTGAAGACTGATGTTCTAGGTAGGCAAGATAAATAGTTCAAAGTGCACAGAAGCCCAGGGAAGTGACATGACTTTCCCAACATCATAAAGCAAGTCAGTGACTACCTAATGAACTGAATGCAAGACTGCAGAGTCTCAGACCAATGTCCTCCTTGCTGCTAACCCAATATCTCCATTTTCAGACATAACAGTTTAGGATACATACAGTTTATTGTAGGAAATCACAGTTTCTGGAATATGCACCGATATTCCAGAAAACATGAGAGAGAGAATCTAGATTTCATAGATTTCATAGACATTAGGGCTGGAAGGGACCTTGGAAGATCATCAAGACCAGCCCCCTGCCCGAAGGGCAGGAAGTCAGCTGGGGTCATAGGATCCCAGCAAGATAAGTATCCAATTTACTCTTGAAGGTGTTCAATGAAGGCGCTCAAACTGATAAGCACCCCTTGTTTCAGGGGCACCTGGCTAAACCCCTAGGGACAGAGGTAGGGCTGGAAGCCATGTCCAGCAGAGATCCCCTGAACTTTTACTATGCATTTTCTACTTCAGGAACAGCTTTGTATGTTTTGAAAAAAGTATTTTATCTAACCAAGGGCATAGAGTAGGTTGTTTAGGCTGGGGGAGATCACTTGTTGCTTAGTTGTTTAATTGCTGGCCTCGCTAGAGGAAAAGCTGTATCAACAAAGTTCCGGAGCTGGAAGGGGGGTTACTTGTGGGGGAGCTGGAAGATTTCATCACATCAGCAAGTTTAACCTGTTACGTAGCTATATAAGGCAGACACCCACTGGGGTGTGGGTGCTTGCTTTGCGAACGATTGCCAAGCGCCACTTTCTGCGCAGAAATAAAGATTAAGTTGGATCCTTCACCCCTGTGTGTTTATTGGCACAAGCGCACCGGGCACGAACTCACTGTCCTTTGGGGACAACAGAACCACCTCTGATGGCAGGCTATTCCAGACCTTAGGGGCTTGGACAGTAAAGAAATCTTCCTCATGTCCAGCCTGAAACGGTCTTGCAGTAGTTTATAACCATTCGACCTCGTCATCCCATGGGGTGTTCTGGTGAACAAACGTTCCCCCAGATACTGATGGTCACCCCTGATAAATTTATAGGTGACCATCAGATCATCCCTGAGCCTGTGCTTTTCCACGCTAAAGAGCCTCATAGATCTTAGCCTGTCGTCGTAAGGTCTGTTTTCCTGACCTCTGATCATGCGCGTGGCTCTTCTCTGGATTCTCTCAAGCTTCTCCACATCCTTTTTGAATTGTGGGGCCCAAAACTGGATGCAGTACTCCAACTGTGGCCTCACCAAGGCCAAGTACAAGGGGAGAATGATGTCTCAGGATTTGCTTGGAAACATCTATGGATGCAAGCCAGCATTTTGGTCGCTTTACTAGCCACAGCATCGCATTGCAGGCTCATGTTCATCTTGTGGTCCGTGATGACCCCCCCAAGTCTCTTTCTTCCGTAGATTAAATAATATATTTACTGTGAAAATTTACTGTGAATTAGCCATTCTGCTCAAAGTACAAGATAAGGTTTAAAAAGTACATAGGACCTGGCAACTCAAGAGAAAAACAATAAGAATCCCTTGCTTAAATACTCTCAGCAGTCTATTTCAGTTTTTAGGTAGAACTCTAAAGGAAGGTATATTATTACAATATTATCACTTATCTGAACACAAGCATCAGTAAAATCATCACCAGTCTTCCATTAAGGCTGCACATGACATATGAATTTATTAGACCATTAGACCATAATCCCTAAATCACTGGCATAAGTGCTTGTAAGAGCTCCAGTGCACTGATGGCACGTGTGGTGACCACGCTTTTTGAGAATTTTTTGGAGCCACTACTATCTCAATGGTTCATGATCCATAGATTGTTGATAAGATACATTTGTAGACGTTACATTCCGTTTTGTCAGTATGTTCTTGGAGAGACATCAAGAACTCTGACAGCTCACAGAAACCTTTCTTTGCATTTTGTATCTAGGGCCTTAAGTCTTAGAACACTTTAGATCTAAATAGATAGCCCATAATTATACTACATTGCTTCTATCATTTCATTCTGTCCCCCTGCCTCCAACATGCTTCCATTCAGGATAAAACTGCCTGTTGCTTATTCATTTTGACATTCAATTCAGTTTACTTCACATCCCTCTCCATTTTAAGTTATGAGCATGCTGCAGATTTTTGTAATGAAAAAAACATAACTGCACTGGAAAGGTTATGACAAGAATGTGGAATTTTGGTAGCCACCACTTGTGTACACAAAATAAGTGAGTTTTAAGTTGCAATGTCTAAAGTCTTCCATATACCATTTTTCATGCAACAGAGTAACAATTGGACTCATCCAGAAAATTCATTTGAAAGGTTGCCTCAGGCATTCATATTAATCAGCTCATTCACTTACAGCTGTTTTTTTTCCAGGACTACACTTCTATCTGGAACAAATCCAATTGTACACTTGAGACAATGAAACAGAGTTATCTTACCTCTAGAGACCAAAACAATTTTCAGTCGCCAAGAGTGTTTCCAGCAGATCCAAGAGAATGACTTCTTCAGCTCAGACTTTCAAGACGAGAGAACAAAATTCTGACATGTGATGATAGTGTAAAATTCTATAGAAACCAATTCATATTAACCAATTGCATTAGCACAGCATATGGATATAAAGAAATGAGACACCCCATTTTATATTAAATTTTACTCTGTGAGAACACAATTAATTTGAATGCCATTTTACAATATAGTCCTGACAGTCAAAGTACATAAAGGGGTAACAAAGGCATACTGAAATGTTTCCTGGGAGGCAGCTTCCAGAGCTGATGCTAAGTTAGAATGAGCAGTTTTGCTGTCTTTGCAAAGATGTGGAGAAAACCAGCTAAAATCTTTTATCCATTCTACTGGTTTGAGGGGAGATTTGGCTTTTATTTGTGACTCTTGCAAGCTGTTTGGATTTACTACTTGATACTATTACTGAGGGCCTCTTCTTATGTCTAAAACTAATTATTAGCTAATTAGATGGACTAGCCTTTATTAAAAACCAAACAATCCCATTTCATGGGAACCCAACATTTTTTTAAATTGAAACACAAATTATTTTAGGAACAGAATAGCATCTATATAAATTATAGAAAGCATATGTGATTAAATATTCAACTCTTTACATATTCAAATCCTGCAGGATTATTCCATAGAAGCACACTTTCAAACCAACATCATAACAGGACAAAGCAGATGAATTTTTGCAAATCTTTAACTGGCTGATCAGCAGTGAAATAGTTAACAAACTTAACATTTGAACGGTTATACTGTTGGAGATTCCATATTTAATGGCATTAAAAGAATCAATTAATGGAAGAATGAGAACAGCAGAATAAAAATGTTGAACATCAGAATGATTCTTACAAACCTAAAGGACTGGAAAGCAGGATCCCAGGGGAGTCCAAGTGTAAAGAAAAAAGGAGTGCAGGAGAGCTGGTCCTCACAGAAGCAAAATTATGGGCACAAAAGCATGCTAAATTATTTTGAAGGAAGGATAGGCAGTGTAGCAAGAGCCCTGCCAGACTAAATCATGAGCTCTTCAAAAATCTGAAACTTAAAAAGGAATCTTATAAAAATAGAAAGTGGACAGATTAGTAAGGATGGCTAAATTTGAGATATAGCTAGCAAAGGACATGAAAGGTAGTAAAGGAGCATTCTATAAATACATGAAAAACAAGAGGGAGGCAAAGAAAAGTGTAGGTCCCTTAGAGAATGGGCAGGAAAACTAATAAGGGCTAATTTAGAGACATTTGGAGTGTTTGATGTCTTTTTTACTCCAGCCTAAAAAAAAGTAAACCATCAGATGACTAGTACAATTTTAATCAAGAATGGGAGGCAGGTACTTAGGTTAGAGTATAGAAAGAACAGATTAGAAATTCATAGAGAAGCTAGGTGTTTTCAGATATATGTAGAATTTGCAGATGGACCTGCAGAATTGTAATTTTTGCAAACTCACTAGGCTAGTGGTTAGAATGGATGGGGTATGGGTAGTTGGTCCAAGGGAGCTTGCTAGAAAAGGGGTTATCATGGAGAGTGCAAAGATCAAGCCAGGTATCAGTTTGAGTCCAAGGTACCATCCTGGGGTTACAACAAAATTGGGGTCAAGGCATTGGTCATTCCAGCAGTGACTGGAAGAGGTAGGGCAAAAACAGAGTAATCCAGAACAGGAACAGGCATGTACAATTGTGGGAGCAAGGACTAGGCAAGAATTCAAGCAGGAGTGACCTACAGGTTCAGATGAGGCAAAGTGCAGGCAGGAACTTGGCAGGGGCAAGGCAAAGGTTTAGGCTAGGCTAAGGTGCAGGCAGGAGTTTAGGCAACGATCAAGGCAAAGGCCTTGGCTAGGCAAGGTTCAGGCAAGATCTAGGCAGGAACAAGTAGGTTAGCAGGGTTCCAGGCCAACCAATGTGGACAGGCTTTCTTCCTGACGGCCCTACAATTGACTTAGATATTGCTTTGATCACGTCCAGCTGGGGCCTAGACCTGGATCTGTCCCAGCTGGGCCTAGACTCATTGTAGTAGTGAAATCCCAAAAGACTGGAAAAGAGCAAATATAATGCCCATGTTTTAAAAAGAAGGGTGGAAGGAGGACCCACAGATTTAGTCTAAATGATGACACCCAGAAACATAAAGGCAAGTGTCATCAAATATTCTTTTAAAATAACAATCTGGTAAGTACAGCCAAACTGGATTTGTCAAGAGCATATCATGCCTAACCAACCTCATTTCTTATGACAGTGTAAAGGGCCTTGTAGACAGACAGGAGCAGGAGATACATACACCTCGACTTTAGAACAGCTTTTGACACTATTTTCTGCAACAGTTTTGTAAGCAAGGTAAGGAAATATGGTCTGGATGAAATTATTATGAGGCAAGTACATGACTGATTGAACAGCCATGCTCAAAGAGTAGTCATCAAAGGCTTAATGTCAAACTTTCGACTGGGGTTCCCTATGGGTCTGTCCTGCATCTGGGAACATCCTCATTCAAGACATGGAGCATAGAAACGAGTGCACATTTAGTAAACATGTACAAGGCACCAAGCTGGAAGGGCACAGCACTTCAAGATAGACATGGACACATTGGCGATTAATTCATCTCTTCGTCTACTGGGGGCAGAAAAAACAGCAATGGAAATTGCAAAAAAGCAAGGTCTTAAATTAGGTATTAGGGAGAAGTTTCTGATTCTGAGGGTGATTGAACACTGGAACAGACTCAAGCTGTGTCAATTCCATCATTGGATACTGTTAAGGCGATGGTTTAAACTGGGGCTGTCCAATTTCTAAGAGGCTGGGGCCACGTGCTATGCAGGCCACACCCGCCAAGCCATCCTTTCCCTGCCCTACTACATTGTGTGCCTGGCATGTAGTGTGCGCCTGGGCAGCACCTCCACCTCCGATCCCAGCTGCACCATGTGCATGGGTGGATCCCAGCTCTTTGGTCATAGATTAGACACCCCTACAGCACCCTGTGCCTGGACAGGCAAGTCCCTCCACCCTTAGCTTATTTTCCCATGGGCTTCTCCAGCACTATACACTGCATCATGCTGTGCCGCTCCCCTGGGGTGGGGGCAGGGACAGGAAGTGGAAGAGTGATCAGAAGCCCAGAGACTCTGGCTGTGATGGTGTGAGCAGCAGTTGGGTGGAAGCCTGGGTGCCATAAATTAACCCCCGGTGGGCTGGACAGCCCTGGTTTAAACAGAAATGATCCCGCCTTTAGCAAGGAGTTGGACTAGATGGTCTCTTGATGCTGCTACCAACCCTACTTTTCTATGATTTTATATGGAATGGATACAGACGTGGACCCTATGAATGATGAGCAGATTAAAGTCTCTTTGAGTACTGAGAGAAAAGAATTACACAAGAGAAATTAAGAGTCTGCTTTCTGTTAAACAGAAACTTCTAAGTGTTACAGTTCTGGACATGTGCCTGTGCTATAATTTTAAACCAGTTTGTGCTACTGAAGGCTCAGTTCCTCTGCCTTTCTGACCCCAGTGTTATCAGAATCAGGCTAGGATCTGCAAGCCAGAAAGTTGTTGTGATGGGACTTCATGAACACAATTTAGGGCATACATGTTCCAAAATCTGCTTAAAATTAGTTTTGTATATCTTTTTTTGGTATGACAAGGGAGGGGAGAGAGGCTAGCAAAGAATTATTTATCTCAGAGGTTATTAGAAAAATTAACTAAGGAACACAGGGAAGAGAATAAAAAAAGCAAGAACACCTGAATGTTTGTGTTTTTCTCAATATTGTGGACTTTTAGCCATCTGTCTAATGGATATTAGTAAAGTAGAGACTGTATTAAAAATAAAGTGCCAGGTTGTCCTTTGCAGAAAGTTAATAAAAAGAAGGAAGTGAAAGACTGCTCATTATTTTTAATGACTTTGCTTTCCAGCACAGTGCCTGTATCTCCCTTCCTTTACATTCTGCCTTATTTCAGTTCATTATAGCACATTAAACTGCTCAGGAGAATGATGGCTTTGTTCTAACGCACTGAATTTATCAAGAGGCCCTCAGTCACAGCCTGACTAGGCTGTTAATCACAACTCCTGTGCCAAGGTGATGATGCAGAGAAGAGTCTGATACATTGTCCATTGAACAGAGACTGAATAACAGAGCAGTCCAGGAGTTCTTTCACTGGCTAGAGTAGTGTTTTTCCCTAAGATAGCTGACACAGGACACAAAATTGTAATTGTACTTGATATGGTGGCACTTATCAGCTCCTTCACGTATTTTCATACCCATGTCTATTTGTCTCTGTTACTGGCTAATTTAATATGAACATCACATTTCTTGTTGACTTTAAACTTTAAAATATCCTATGCATGTTGCAATTTATAATACAAATGTAACCTGGGTGGCGGTCCAATAGTTGCCACCCCTGCCCAATATCAGGGATGGTGTGGTGAGAGTGGGGCAGGGCTTCTGGCCAGCACCAATTTATTTTCCAGCCAGCCCCTGCTCCCCACAGAGCAGCCCGTGGTACCAAGAAGGTCTAACTTAACTGATCTAACTATTTACACTTTATTTACAAAACAAGAATAACAGGAAAGGTTATTTACAAGTGAACTTAAATGGCATAACTAGAATCACAAAACAAACCAGAATGCATTAGTCAACCCTTGACTCAAGAACCACAGGTAGGGTAACTGGCAGCTTTCAGCCACTGCTGAGATGCTACCACAAGGAAGCAAGGTTCTCACTCCCAGCAGCTCCCACAGGCTTCCCAACAAGCAACAGATGGCAACAGGTTAAGCTCTTCTGGTCTGCAGCAATCAAATTGTAGCAAACCCCAACTCCCCAAAGAGGCTGCAGGGCAACCCTCCTTGGCAACCAAAAAGGCAAGCAACAAGCAACAGAGTACGCTCCTGCTGCAATAAGCATGACCTGAGCACAAAGCTCAGGGACTCTATCCAATGACAATCAGCTGCAGAACAAGGGACAGGACTGAGTCCCCTGTGGGGCAGTCAGTGGCAGAGGGTCAGCAGCACAGGCAGCTCCCAGAGGTCGTTGCTCTAAACCCCTGCTCCAGATGACTGGCCGGGCACCTCACATGCCTCGCGGCATGCCAATCCTGCTCCAAGCACTGGCCTGTACCCCGAGCTCCTGGGGACCCTCATCCTAGTGCTCTGCTGCTCCTCAGGATCCCAATGCCTTGCTTGCTGCTGTCCCGCTTCCCCAGGGAAGGTAAGGGGTATCCTCAACTCATCGGCCCAGCTCCCTGCTCCGGATAAGGATGCTGCCTACGCTCCTGGTTGCTGCCCCTTCTCTGCAGTGGAGTGGGGGGACAACTACCACCCCTAGCCTCCGGGACACCTGGCACATCCAGCACACTGCAATGGGCCTTTGGGGCACCAGGTCTCTGCCCCCAAGCCCTGGCTGCTGCTCCCTCTCTGCTGCAGGGCTGGAGGCACGGCCGACTGCTGCTGCCTTTTTCTCCCAGGGCCTTCGAGGCTCTTCAGAGGGGTCTCTCTGCTCACCCCAGCTTTTCTTAGGCCTCCTGCATCGTTCCCCAGAGTCGCTGTCAGCAACCCCCCTACACCAGTTCAGCTGCTGCTTTTATCCCCTCCAGCAGTCCCTCTCTGACTTGCAAACCGGCCAACCAGGGCTCAGCGTGGCTGGCCCCCAACTCCGGCCATCCCCCTTCCATGCGAATGAGGGAGCAGTCTGTTACACAAAATTATGTAAGGTCACACTCAGGTTTAAGCTCTAGTGTAAGTTGTGATGTCAAATGAATTACAATAAGTTTGCAAGTATAATCTTCTTGCAGGCTGATTGTAGATGACAGGAAACTAAAACAGAACCTTTTATTTACAGGTATAAGGGCTTTGACATAGGTTACCCGTATAACATCAGAAATCTGTAGAATGTTGTGATGACATAAAATTATGGCATTTTTAGACTAGTATCAGGTGAAGGCTTCATGTCATTTCATATCTGCCTGACTGTGATTTGCCATTAGAGGGCTGGTGAGCAGGGACGTGGACAAGAGCTAGGACTCTATTCCTCCCCTGCGGTGGCAAAGGAGGAGCGTAGGGTGGCATGTAGCTCTGAGGCAGAGAAACCAGCATGGGCTTTGTGGCTTCCCTCCCTCCACAGCCAGCAGGAGCACAGCCAGAGCAAAGGGTGTGAAGGGAGAAATCTTGAAAAACTATTTGAAGTGAGGTAAGGGGGAGTAAAGAGAAAGGAGTGAAAAAAAGGTTGATATGACAAGGGAAGGGAGAGAGGGAACTGGGGGAGGGGAGAAATAGCTAGGGCACAAGGCTGAGAACCAACATGCTCGCTGCATGGCACAGAGCTCATACCAGGGCAAAGCTGAGACCCAGAGGGTTTGCAGGGCCAGAGGAGCTGAGGCACAATGAAGCTTCCCCCTCTTCCCCCTGCGGCCTCCAGTTAATTGAACTTTCACAGCTCCCTGTAAAGCACAAAGCTCTGGGCAGGGGGACCATGAGGCTAGGACAAGCAAGCTTCCCCACACTGCACTGTCTCCCTTGCATAGAGTCCCAGTAGCTCCATGCTGAGTTTAGAACCTCCAGGCAGTGAGACTGTGCAACTGGGTTACATGGTATCTCTGTAATTAAATGCTGAGTGGGTTGTTCTCAGCTTGGAAGGTGATGGGTTAGGGAGATCACTAAAATTTTGGTGGGCAGTATGGGGTCAAATGGTTGGGACCTGTGCATCCTGGAATGCTGAAGGAGTCAAAGAAAGAAGTTTTATTTCCTCAGAGCATCCATGCAGTACCCTGGAATGTCCTGGGCAAAACAAATCAAAGATAAACTTCAGCAGTAGTGGCATATCTTTGAAACATGGGTGTGCCTACACATGCATTAACGTGCTTTAGTTAATACGCATTAAATCTAGTATCTCCATAGTGCATTTATACATGTGCTTCAGGAGCGGGGAGGGGGTGGGGGGGTAGAGGTATTTTAATTAGACTGGCTCCGAGAGCTGCTCTGACTAAAGTGCCTGGAGCATCATGTGTGTTAGCATCTCCGCCGCTATTTTTCAGTATACGGACACTGATACATGTGACTTTAGGGTCTTCTGGAGTGTGCTAATTACCACACTCCAGCAGACTGGATTAATTGAGTCTGCTGTCATGTACTGTAATTACAGCGTGTCATAGCAGCCTTGCTGCATGTGTATAGGTGCCCATTGTGAGGTATTAGAAAAATGCGCATTAGCCTGGCTTAATGCGCATTAAGTAAAAATAACATTTTTACATGACACAATGCACATTATTCTATTTTAATGTACATTAAGTCAAAAGCATGCTTCTTATGTGACACTTTAATAAGCATTAAAATAGGCTAATGTGCATTAAAGTGTATGTGTAGAGGCATCCTAGAGGGTGGTTAACACACCTTAACTAACGACTGCTCTTATTTTAAATGCTTTTATGATGTTTTTAAGGTAACCTGTGCCAAAGGCCTAAGGAGTAGCAACATTTCTCAACAACTCTACTTCAGTTCTATATACATAGAATAATATAATCATAGAATTTAGGGCTGGAAGGGACCTTAGGAGGTCATCTAGTCCAAGCCCCTTCTTAAAACAGGACCATCCCCAACTAGATCATCCCAGCCAAGGCTTTGTCTAACTGGACCTTAAAAACCTCCAAGGATGGAGATTCTGAAAAGGCTGCTCCAGTGCTTTACTATCCTCCTCATGAGAAAGTATCTTTTAATATCTAACCTAAACTGCCCTTGCTGCAACTTGAGACCATTGCTCCTTGTTCTGTCATCTGCCACCACTGAGGATAGTCTAGCTCCATCTTCTTTGGAACCACCCTTCAGGTAGTTGAAGGCTGCCATTAAATCCACTCTCGGTCTTCTCCTCTCCAGACTAAATAAACCCAGCTGCCTCAGCCTCTCCTCAGAAGTCACGTGCCCCAGACCCATAACCATTTTTCTTGCCCTCTGCTGGGGTCTCTCCAATTTGTCTACATCTTTTTTGTAGTGGAGAACCCAAAACTGGACTTGAGATGTGGCCTTACCAGTGCCAAATAGTGGGGAATAATAACTTCCCTCAATCTGCTGGCAATGCTCCTACTAATGCAGCCCAGTATGCCATTATCCTTCTTCACAACAAGGACACACTGTTGTCTTACATTCAACTTATTATCCACTGTAGCCCTCAGGTCCTTTTCTGCAGAGCTGCTGCTTAGCCAGTTGGTCCCCAGCCTGTACTGGTGCATGGGATTGTTCCATCCTAAATGCAGGACTTTGCACTTCTCCTTGTTGAACCCCATGATATTTCTTTTAGTCCAATCCTCCAATTTGTCTAGGTCACTCTGAATACTAGCCCTACCCTCCAGTGTATCTACCACTCCCCCCAGATTTGTGTCATCTTCAAACTTGCTGAGGGTGCAATTCATCCCACCTTCCAGGTTGTTGATAAAGATATTGAATGACAAGCCCCAGAACTGACCCCTGGGTTACTCCACTTGATACCCCCTGGCAACTAGACATGGATCCATTGATTACTACCTTCCAATCCTAATGATCCTGTCAGTTTCCTATCCACCTTGCAGTCCTTTCATCCAAGCCATCCTTCATTGCTTGCTTGCAATAATGTTGTGGGAGACTATCAAAAGCCTTTCTAAAGTCAATGAATATCATGTCCACTGCTCTTCCTGCATCAGAGAGCCAGTCATCTCATCATAGAAGGCAATCAGGTTGATCAGGCATGCCTAGCCCTTGGTGAATCCATGCTGATTATTCCTCATCACCTTCTCCTCCAAGTGCTTACAGATGAATTCCTTGAGGACCTGCCCCATGATTTTTTCAGGGACTGAGGTGCTTTTTGAATGTCATGATTTTTTCAGGTTGACACCTGAGCTTTTACCCTTTCTTAAAGATGGGTTTTATATTTGCTGTTTTCCAATCATCCATGACCTCTCCCAATTGCCATGTTTCCAAGATAATGGCCAGCCACTCTACAATCACATTGGCTAAATCCTTCAACATGCTTCAGTCCATCAGTTATGGCCTCATGGACTTGTACAGGTTAAGCTTTTCTAAATAATCCATAATCTATTCTTTCACCACTGTTGCCTGCTCACCTCCTCCCCAAACTGTGCTGCCAGATGGAATGGTCTGGGAGCTGACCTTGCCTATAAAGACTGAGGAGAAAAAGGCATTGAATACTTCAGTCTCCTCTGCATCATCTGTCACTAGGTTGCCTCCCCCATTTAGTAAAGGACCCACACTTTCCCTGATCTTCCTCTCATTGCTCACATATTTGTAGAAACCCTTCTTATTACCCTTCTTGTCTATTGTTCTCTGCAATTCCAATTGCTCTTTGGCCTTCTTGATTTTATCCCTGCATACCCAAGCTATACTCTGGTACTCTTGTCCAAGTATCTAAACAACTAGGGAGGAGTATAAGAGTATTGCTTGGTATGGAAGCGCACCTTTAGGTGTTTGCCACTTTGAGAGCAGGCAGCCAGCAGGTGTGGGCCAACCCTGCTGAGGTGGTTAGTTTAGATCCAGGCCCACAGGGCTGAGCAAGCAGTTGGCTGCAAGCAGCCAAGGAGCAACAAGACCCGCTGAGCTGCTGCTCATAACACCTTGGAGATAAGGGAGGAACTATGGGGATGGCAGGAGGTTCCTAGGGGCGCAGTGAGGTCCCATGCACCATAGAGAAGGCTTAGGGCCTAAATAGAACAAGGCCCAGCCTGGGAAGAGGCTTATGGTTTGCAGGCCTACACAGGAGCTAGGCAAGCCGCTGATGTGGAACAGGCAGGGATGAGGCCTGGGGCTCAGGTGAGCCCAATTGAGAACAGAGCCATGTTATTAATACATTTGGGGCTCTGAATATGACCAGAGTGAGAGGGCTTTATGGTGGCCTCAGAGGGGACCCCTGTCACCTAAGGAGGTCAGCTGCTGCAGTGCAGGGACCAGAACAGCCCAATTGGTTAAGGCAAGAAGGCCATGGCCAGAAGGCTGAAGGACAATGAAATACAATGCAGGGGGGCAGGCCTGGGCCATGATGGGCTATCTGGCACCCTGACTGGCTTGGAGGTGCAGCCAGGGCCTAAGGAGGCTGAAGGTCCCCTTGATAAGGGGGGGGGGGGTATAACTGTCTAGGTGGAGAAGGCTCAGCAAGGTGGCAGGCTGAAACAATAACACAAAGCCCAGTGCGGGTAAGACCAAGGCAGGTAGGCCTGCTTGGTCCTGCGTAAGACCAAAAACTGCACCCTGCCAGGGAAGGGTGGTCTAGTGGGGCTGTCTGTGGTGGGACAGTCCCCAAGAAATGCCAGGGCAGTTACCTCCCTGGTGAAAGGCGGGGAGGGGTGCCTTAAAACCACAGCCTCCACATTCTGGTGGGTTCCCCAGACCCAGGGACAGGTATGGGGGCCAGGCACATCTCTGGACACCTGAGCTACATGGGGTGCAAGACCCTGCAGGCCCCAGTGAGTGGGGCATATGTGGAAGGCTCTAGCAAGAGGGCATAAGTAGAGGAGTGCAAGGGTTAGGACTACTAAAAAGAGCAAGAGAAAAACTGAATTTCAGCTGTTGTTACATATAGACTCTGATGAAGTAAGCGACTGCTTACAAAAGTGTATGCATCTCCAATTTAGTTAATAAGGTGCAAATCTACTGTGCCATCTACTATTACAGCCACTGAACTGCCATAGCCTTCCCAGTTTTCCATACCTCCTTTTCCTCTGCAAATGTATGTACAGGTCAGTAGATTCTGTAGTGTGCAATGTTAATACAGATAATCTCCTTCACTTGTCTCCAAATTCTCTGTTTGGGGATTAAGGAAGCACTAATGGGTGTATGGCGTGTTTCACCTAAAGAATATAGCTCCCCAAGCACTCCTCATGATACCTCCATTGGTCTAGTTTGTTCAAAATTAGCACTGCCCATTTACAGAAGAACAGAATTTGCTCCAAGCTAGAAGGGAAGGAGTGTGAATGTTTATTCTTTTCATGAAAGGGAAATATAGTTGCTCCAGGCAGGGAGAATGAAGAGAGGAGTTTGAATGTTTCTAAAGTCAAGGGAACTGCAGGTCCTACAGGCTGTTGAATCTTTATACACTGGGTAGGGAAAAACATACCATTCAAACTGACAGAACATATTATTCTGCCTATCTTAACCCAGAAAATGAAAAAGTTAAATGAAAATAAGTTCCCTTTATCTAAAGAATGGCACTGCAACATTTACTTGCTATGATTCTTCTAAGCGAACCAAGTAATGAAGTGAGACAACTGCAAAAGGAAAATGATCATATCCTTGTGTGCAAAACCCAGCTTAAAAAACAAAACAAAAACTCATTTTAAGTTTACTGCTACATATCCAAAGATTGTAACCTGGCAACACCCCACAGCTGGTTGATATGTTGGATTTAAAATAGAAGCATTTGATAAGATGCCTACCAGAAAACTAATTAAGAAAGAAATTGTAACCCAGGTGTACCCCCTCTCCAATTGAAGGGATCAAAGCAGGTGCACAAGCACTGTGGGAGGTGTAGGGACTCTCCTCCTATAGAGAAGAGCCAGACCACCAATGGGGACTTAACCATATACCTTTTAATGAGGGAACAATACTGGGAACATAACCAGTATAAACCATGGGGGTATAGGGGACACTACAATTCCCCAAAGGGGCAGAATTCAACAAAGGTTAGACACTTACAATCATAGACATATTCATCCAGTTGACAAAAGACAGGGTTAACCAAAATGTAAAATACAAACTGCAGAACAAACAATACTGGTGGTATCAAGGAAATACAAAAGGCACAAAATACAAAATGACAATTTACAAGAAATATAGGGCCTAGGTACCTGGAGGGGGAGAAAGGGGGAAAACACAATGGTCCCTTTCTACTGCAAGAAGAATTTCTCCCTGTTAGCTTACCCACCCTAAGTCACCAAAGCTGGGACTTGAATTCAGATTTCCCACATGGTAAGCAGAAATTCTGCCACACAGCCACCAGTGCTGGTAGTGTACTAAGCTGCTAGGGGTCTTGACCTTCCCAGAGCCCCGGCCTCACATCAAGCTGCCTGGCCTCTGATTGGAGGAGCTGGAAGCAGAGCTGGGAACTTCTCAGGTCGCTCCTCAAATCTTGCTGGAGCTGGGGAGCCTCTCCTGCTGGCCACAGCCTCTCGTAGAGGATCCTGGAGCCAGTGGGGAGCCTCTCCTGCCAGCCGCATGCTGCGCTGCTGAGGACCACAGTGCTGCCTGCAGGTCCCACTCCTTCAGGCTCTTCTGGGGCAACTGCTCCCACCCCACTGGCTCAGCTCTTGCCAGCTCCTTGAAGCTCCTTCCTTGTGGTCCCTTGCTGGTCTCCCCTGAGTCAGCTGCACTGCCCCTTTTATCTCTCTCCAGGTGACCCACAGGGCCAATCAGGGGATATGGAGGGTGAGTTTCTGGGGCCTGATTGGTGAGGAAAAGGAATTCCAAGTCCTCCAATCATCTTTTACCTGTTCAAAACCCCTGGGCCAAATCATTACCAGATTGGTGAGGAAAGGGAATCCCAAGTCCTCCAATCATCTTTTGCCCTTTCAAAACCCCTGAGCTAGGCCAGCTAGCCTGTCACAAAATGTTCATCAGATTACAGGAAAACAGCAAAATGAACAAAGAAAAGAAAGCAAATGCTCAAGACTATCATCAGCTGTATTCATACTGGGCATGTCTACACATGCATTTAATGTGGCACCAGTGTACTTGTGAGTAAATTATTTGTGAGTAATTTGTCCTGGGCATATATCTAGAAGTGCAGGGAAGCAGGACCAGATTTGCTGCCAATCTGCTCCTGCTCCTGGGGCCCTGCAGTGGGCCCCTGCCATCATCAGTGGGAGGTCCAGGCTCCAGCTGCAGCTGCTAGCAGGTGGCAGCCCTCTTCAAAAACCAGCACCACTTGCTGCTCCCTGGCCAGCCACTTCCCTGCCCAGGAGCAATGTACTCAGCACAGGAACTGCAGACAACAGCGCTTTCCTCGCTGATGGTACTTCCTTGCAGAATGGCTGCTCTAGCCCCTGCCCCTGGAAGCAATGACCAGTGCCCTGCACTCCTGCTGGCCAGCCACACTGACCACTGGCTGGCCCATGGCTGGCTTACCCCTCCCAGCTCCCCGACATGCAGCAACTGCCTGCCCACCAGCTGTGTGCTGTTCCAGGGCTGCTGCCATGCATCTGCTGCCTCAATCCCATCTGCCTAGCCAGACCCCAGCAGGGACACTGATGATAGGCTCCATGATGCCACTGCTGGGGTCTCTGTCACCTTCCTGGGCCTCTAGCCCCACCGCCTCTGGGCCTGCAGGGCCAGCAAGGACTGGTGACTGCATGTCATCCAGCAGACCTGGGATGACAAGTAGTGGCTGGAGGAATTCTGTATGACCTGGGCCACCTTCTGGAACCTCCTAGAGCAGCAGGTCACAGGCATGTAGCCGCCCCTCCCCATGAACACCTGGATGGCCCTGCTCAAGATGGCCACACCCACCAACCTGCAGTACATCAACCACCTGAGCACATTGGCACATGAGCACCGACTGGAGGGGCAGTGCCCATGACACCTTCATCTTCAGGAATTCATGCTGGGCCTGGTAGAAAGTGGGCACTTTGCACCAGGGGTGACAGATCTTAAGCTGGATGCCATGGCAGTCATGCCCTTCCTCATTGGGGACCCCACCTACCTGCTCCTGCCCTGACTCATGTGACCCTACAATGGATGCCTGGACTCCCACCAGGCCCACTTCAACCACTGCCTGGGCCTGACCCATGCCCTTGTGGAATGCATCCTCAGTTGCCTCAAGGGCTGCTGGCACACCGTCACTGCCTGCCTCAAGTTCACCAAGAACAACCTCCCTCAGGTCATTGTAGCAGCCTGCATGCTGCATAACATCTGCGAGGCCTGGGGGGAGCTGTTCTGTGAGGCCTAGAAGGAGGAGGCATGGCAGGAAGAGGATACCTGGCAGTGGAAGCACCACTTGTGGCAGCAATGATAGTAGCAACCACCCCCCACCAAGGCCCCAGGAGAGCCACACACCTGCCACTGGGGGCCAGGGCACCAGGTGCGGGAGATGCTGGCTGACCACCACCTTCAGAACTCCCCACTCTAGACCACCTGCACTGCTGCCCACAGACCCCCCCCATCCTCCCTAACTCACCCCCAGCACCACGCTCACTGCAGATATGTTTCACAATAAAAAGGTTTTATTCTCTTCACAGCAAACAGAGCCCTCCTCCCCACTCTGTCCCCAACCAACAGAGCTACCCCTCACCCCTCCCTCCCCAACAGAGCCTCTCCACCACCCACCAACAACAAAACACCTTTTTCCCCATGAAAACTATGTACAATGTACTTTGTGTGCCATCCCAGGGTGGGGGCTATGTGGTGGAGGCACCTAGGTGGCAGAGCCTAGGGACAAGTGGCCAGCACCCCAGCCTCTGGCCATTCCCCTGTGGCTGCACTCGCCGCAATGAGTTGGGTCAGCAGGGGGGCTCACCCAGGGGCAATGGCAGCTCTTGCTTCCCCAGCACAGTTGGCTCCCACTCTGGCAGGCATTATCCAGGGCTAGCAGGGCCTACAGGCAGTCCTGGCTCCATTGTAGGCAGCTCTGGCTCCACACCCATGCGGAGTCAAGGTGATTAGTGGGGCTGGGCCCAGGTTTGGGGACTGGGTGGCACTGGACCCAGGGCAGGGGCCAGGCCAGGGGCTCCTTTAGGCAGCACAGGACCTCCTCCCAAGCCCAAGTAGGGGTAGTCTGCTGGGCGGCGGGTGGCTTCCAGGGGGCAGGCAGGGCTAGGGTCAGGGACTGAGCAGCACAAAGGTGACTGTCAGGGCCAGAACAGTTCCCAGCACTCTGCAGTCATCATCCATGGCCTGCAATGACCTAGTCAGGACTGCACTCTACTCCCACAGGACCTCCAGCCACTTGTGCTCCAGGGCCAGGATCTGCACCCAGAAATTCCAGTCTGCCTAGTCCCATGCCTCCTTGTGGACCATGTCCTCCACCCACCACCTGTCCTGGTGGGCCACATGCTCAGCACACCAGGCCCAAGCACCCTCCAACCAGTTCTCCGATACCCACGAGAAGGGTCGTGTCCAGAGTCCTCCTCTGGCAGAGCCAGTGTATCTGCAGGGTCCTGGCTGTGGGTGACAGTGACCCAGAGGCTGCATCCTGACTGCCAAGTGCAGCCTCTCTCCTGTGTGCAGCTGGAGGCCCTGTAGAGCCATGAGAAAGAAGCTGTTTGTGTGAGTTTGCAGCATTTCAGAGATAAGATGCTCTGTACCAGTGGCCATGTGCTGCCCAGCCTCAGCCATGCATGGGTGCCCAGGGACCATGATAAGCCAGAGAGGCAGGCTGGGGCCAAGGCAGCCACTGACTGAACTCCTCATCACCACTAGCTCTCCTGCACCCTGCAGGCTGCTGGGCACTGGCCAGGCTTCTGACATAGCTCCAGATCACACTTCTCCCCAGCATCCTCCTGCTGGCCAACCTCTCTGTTGTGCTGCCACCCAGTCCACAGCACCTGGGCTTGGGGTGCAGGGCTCCCAGACTACTGGGACAAGAAACTGCTCACACCCCTCCCCTCCCCACAGGGGTCTTCTCTAGGGAGATGCCCTGGGGCCAGCCCCTCACATGCCCCTGCTGCGTGTGTCACAGGCACTGCATGAGGAGCTATTTGTGTGAACCAAGGCATGTCCAACCCACCAAACCTTGCTGCTGCTGCTGGCTATGGTGCCCCAAGTGTACCTCCACACCTGGCACAGGACCCTAAGCTTCAATAGAGTCAGGGGGAAGACCAGGCTGCCCCACAACCTCTACCACCACCTGGAGGCCTGCCTATGCCTGTGCTACACATCCCTGCCCCCCGCAGCTGAGAAGGATATCACCACTGACATAGCCCATGGCCACTTAACTGCAGAGGCACAGGCTGCTCAATAAAGTTTTGCACTGTCCCCTGCCTTTTTGCTTGCCTAGGGCCAGGGCTAGGGCTAGGGCTAGGGCTAGGGCTAGGGCTAGGGCAGGGAAGGCCTTCCCCCAGTGTGGGGCTTAGCACATGGCCAGGGCTAGTATGTATGGTGGCTCTGTGTGGTTACAGCTGTCAGTGACAGCATGCGGCTCTGGCCAGTGTCCTCGGATGGCAGGTTGTTGTGGGTGGGCACCCTGCCAGGGACTCCCCCCCGCCAGGCACTGCTGGAGGTGTCATAGCTGGCCACACCTCATGGCAGGGATGGGACTTTGGAGCTGGCATGGCAGGAGCAGATCTGGGCTCCCTGAGCTGCTGGTGGAGGGTGCAGCCCAGGAGTTTGGGAGGGCAGCAGCTGAAGTCCCAAAGGACCCTCCCCCAGTGACACATCACTGCAGGTACCAGGCTGGATCAGGGGCTCAGAAAGGCTGCCTGTGCTGCTGCAGACAGCATGGCTGAGGCCTGGGTCCTGGGGCACAAGGATGTCTGTCAGTTGCTGCATTAAGGAACATGGATTTACAGGCACTCTCTGACCAATGATTGTGGTCAGTGATGGAAACCCACTGTGCCCACAAGGCCTTGACCTTTATGCGACACTGCTGCACTGACTGGTTGTGCCCACACTCCTGCATCTTACCTGACAGCCCCTTGTAGACGTGAGCATTGGATCTCCTGCCCAACTCAAACAGGCGCTGTACCTCCGCCTCACCCCATAGTGCCACAAGGTTGCCACTCTCCTCCTGCGACCAGTTGAGGCCTTGGGTGGTGGGCACAGGTGCGGGCAAGGCCATCAGTGAGGAGGATGTCATCAGGGATCCTGTGCAAGCTCTCTGGACCTTCACATGGCTGTCCTTATGCTGCTAGGCCTGGGCAGCTGTCTACAGTGCCCAGTGCAGGAGCACAGCATGGGAGTGGCAACCGTGCAACAGAGGCACTGCTCTGCAGCACCTGCAGAATCTGGACAAGCTGCTGTGGGTGGGTTGAAGGCAGGTGGAGCTGGCCCTGCTGGCCAGAACCTGCCTGGAGCTGGGCCTGGAAACTGGCAGGTCTGGTAGGAGTAGCCTGCAGGCCTGGAGAGCACAGACCTGGCAGGCATGTGGCACTGCACTACCAGGCAGTAGCGCCAGAGTGCAGGCAAGCTAATGAGGCTAGCCTGCAGTCTGCCCAGGGGGAAACAGGGCCTAGAGTCACCTCAAGCTGCCATCTGGTGTGCCCGAGGGCACAAAATTCATGTAGGCTGCCATAAAGGCAGACCATCCCTGGAATAGGAGAGGCTCCCAGCCCAGAGCCCAGGGGCTAGCTTCAGGCCAGCATTAGTGGCAGGGCTGACCTGGGAGCCAATTTGCTCCCATTTTGCATCTACATGTGCATAACTGAGCAATAATTAATCATGAGTAAATTTGCTACCTGCAGGTTAGCATTTTTACTACATAGTAAGCATGCACACATATAGATGCACATACTTACTGCACAGCAAACTAGGCTACTGCACACTTAAGCATCTCTTGTGGACAGGCCCACTGAGAGAGAGTCACTAGCATCATTTCCCAGGAGGAAGACTTACCCTGCTATGATTCACTTATTATTAGAATCCAAAAGCAAAACCAAGCCATTTTAACCACAATAACACATTGATAGAATAAACAAGACAGTTGCATTTATTAAGACTTACTAGGTAACAATAATGCGCAGTGGAATGTGAAGTGATATATGACAACATTTATCCCATATAGATATACATTAGACTCTATAATGATATGAATTGAAAATCTTGACTACAATTTCACTGTAGACATGTGATAACTTCCTTTTACTTAATAATATTAAACAATTTTGTATCCAGGAGCAAATATGACTTTCTTCTAGACCAAGGCTGTTCAACTGGTGGCCCTTGGGCCCCTGCAGCCACCTCTCCCACTGCTATCCAGTATGATGGGGGAAGGCCTGGGAGTGGGAGGAGAGGCAAGTGTCACTTTCTGTATGGCAGTTTGGAGGGGGCTGCAGGCATAGCCTGTACAACAGAGAAAGGAGCCCACAGGGGCCACATACAACATATGACTGCACCAAAGTTGGACAGTCCTGTTCTAGACTGAAGTGCTAGATGAACAAGGAAACCATGCATCAGTGGCTGCCTGATTTGTAGACTACCATACTCTTTATGTATTTATCAATAAATGAACTATAGCAAGACCCAGATGCTTGAAAGCTGCTACTGAGTAAGAGCAACCAAAGTGGAAAAATTAAAAGCAAAGTCTGGCCAAAAGCCAATAAAGGCAGGAGCCGAGGAAGGACTAGAGAGATGCATTGTGAAGGCCCGTTGTGTTTTTCCATTTATGATGTGAAAATTACTCAGTGGCACCTAGTCTGCACAATTAAAATACATAGCCAGAAAGGAATTCAAATATGGACCTAAGCTACATTGAGGAAGCTGTGTTCAGTTTTGATCATTTTCCTTGTCAAAGACATGCAGGTATTGGGAACGAAGAAGATATATTATTACTAAAATAAGAACTATTATGAAACACCTAAGGGATATAATTCATTATCCAGATAAACTTTCAAATAAGCAGACATAAATGTGTGCTAAATTACAATTAAATTCCTGTGCAATTACATATGTCTTTCACATTGCAGCCAAATGAGCTCACTCTGATTAATATTATTACAATGAATGCCAATGTTTTCACAAAAAGTTCAGCAAAGATTTAGATATGGTTAGATGATTGGATCTACAAAGAAAGAAGATAACTAAACAGAAGGCAAGTGTTGAAAAATACAATGAGGCTGAATTGAGAACTGAAGGAAAGTTTTCCTGTTTTTACATTAATGTAAATCTCAGAATACTTTGTTTCCTGGAGCTGGTGGAAATACTTTCTTTACAGAATGCCTTGAATGAAATGGACTGAGATCATGCCAAACTACCTGATTAAGTCTTGCAGTTTGGAGAGAAGCGTATGAAATCCAGTACCTTCTGCAGAACCCAGCCCAAAATAAAGTTCAATGGGCATACATGAGATGTTTACTGCTAATTAGCTCTGCAGTAAAACATCAGTGTCTACATGTGCACCTCTATTAGGGCACAGTAAATTAATAAACACTGCCATAGGATAGTACTGCCCCACACAAGCACTATTTTAGTGCAGTGTTTAGGTGCTGAAGGGGCTGTAGGGGTCATGACGGTGATTCAGTGCAGGGGTTGCCTGCTTTCTAGCCCCACATTGAAGTACCCTCATGCCCCAAGCCTGCCCCTTGCAGCATGTTGAGCTAGGTTGGAGCAGCCCCAGGCTGGCAGGCTGACCCCCGGGGCCACCTTCCAGCTGGGGCTGTTCCCCCCTGGCTTAATATGCTGCAGTCCTGGGCACACATGCTAATAGCATGGCTGGGAACAATAAACTCCAGCACAAACTGCACTGGGGTTTTTTTCAGGTGTGTTAATTGCATATGTAGACATGCCTAATGAATCCTTTGGCCTTCTCTGAAGTTTGACATGTCACCTCTTATTCTTTTACATTTTAGGTTACTTTAGCCACAAGCCTACCCCATTCCTCCTCTTATTCCATTCCATCCCTTATCTCATCTTGTTATCTTTATGACACCCATTCATTTACATGATCATAAATTATGTAATCAATCCACTAATAAGTCCCATGTTACCAGCCTTTAAGCAGTAGTGAAATTAACCACCTTGCTGACAACGTTACATTCACTAGTATCACAAAAATATCGAGCTGTTGTCCAGCAACATATATGGAGAATGACCTCCAATTTGGTGAAATATCTTGGCAGTAGATATGAGTCCTACAGTGCCCAATTAATAACAACACTGGAGGCTAGAGATTGCCTGGCGAAATAAGTTACACTAAAGGGTTGCAACACTGTATTACTTATATAAACATGGCTGGCATGTTCAGTAGGGCTGTGTGAAGCTTCAGGTGGTGATTTTATTTGGAAGAAATTCGGCCCAATTCGGTGGCCGAATCTCCAAATCCAAATTGAATCAGGGGACCAATTAAAAGGTCTGAATCAATTCAAAACTCTCTGAATCTTGGGAAAAGACCCTCCCCCCCTCCCCCCAGCCCTTCCACTGGTGCCCTAGCTGCTGCAGCTCTGGCCTTTTAAAAAAATAAAACAGAGAAAAGCCCTGGGACACACCACTCCTGCTGCAGCCTCAGGGCTTCAGGGGGCTCATGCAGAGCCCCCCCATGTGGTGGAGGGCAGGGGAGGGTAGAAGGGAGAGCCCCACACCAGCCAGAACAGTGAGTCGGGGGGGGTGTTTCGGGGAGGGGGGTTTCCTAAAGAGTCAGGGACATGGTGGACAAGCCCCCCATGCAGCGTGGGGCAGTGGGGATTGCCTCTGCCACACAGCAGCACCCGCTGAGTTGGAGCTTTTTATTTAATAAGTGGCGGGACCTGGGGTGGGCAGGGCAGCCATTGCCAGGCTGGGGGTGATGGGCCTGGCTGATTTGAAGATTTGGCTGCAGCCAAATCTCCAAATCAGATTCAGCCGAATCGATTTGGGACAGTGATTCAAATCACCAAATTGAATCACTGTCCCCTTAATCGGCTGAGTCCAAATCTGAAGTGAATACTAGCCGCTTCACACAGGCTTAATGTTCAGGGAGGAGTAGGGATTCTAAATCTATCCCCAAATGTATAAGTTTTATAAAATATCACCACTAAATTTTAGATTTGTTGTTCAGTCTGAACACTAGCATTGTAACATCAGAGAAAATTCAGTCAGTCTCCACTCTCCCCTTTGAATGCATTTTCATATATCAGAAGTAGCCTTCATTTTCATTTGCTGTCTCATTTCAGCTAATGAGGCTGAAGCATACTATAAGTCAACAAGAAGACAGAAGGTCATCATGCCTGAAGTGTGCAAATGAAGACACAGCAAGGTAGTGATGACTGAGTAAGTTACTGCTTCCGTTCCCTCACTTTATAAACTGTCACATTCAAAAATCTGTGTTATAAAACAGGCAAATGCAAATGTTATACATCTAGGAACAGGCCATATCTGGAGGTGTGGAGAACCTTTTGGTAGAAAGAAGTTGCACAAACTGCTCTAGCAATCACAGTGGACAAGCAATTTAACTGTAACTCCTAATCCCATGGTATGAAAAAGAGCTGGTGTGATCACTAAGAGTTAGAACTTGCTCCAGGGCCAGTTGCAATCAGTGGTTCAGGTTTAACTTATTTCAATAAGCTTTGGATCAGGCTCTAGCCAGACATATCCAAGTTAGCAATAAAGCCACACATTTAACAGTGAGGGTGATTAGCCACTAAAATAAAATACCAAGGGAAGCATGGGCAACTGGTGCCACCTTAGCCAGGCGGGGTACATGCCCCCCCCCCCCCCCAGCAACCAGTCAGTGACTGGGAGGGGGTTCCCCCGCATCCAATCTTGCTGACTGGTGGGGTACCCCTGTGTCCGACTGCACTGACCAGGAAGCAGCCCTGGCACTCCCGGAACTGGCTGTGGCATTTCATCCGGCACTCCCACTCCATGGCCAGTGCTCACAGGAGCAGTACCAGTGCTCCCATCTGACCCCCCTGCCCATAACCTAAGCGGGGAGCACGGCCTGTCAGGGGGTGCACCAGTGCTTTCAGGGTGTTCACGCACCCCTGTGTGCCCCCTATGCATCGCCACTGAAGGGAAGTATGGATCTTCCCTCTCCTGAGGTCTCTAAATCAAAACTGGATGGTTTTCAGTACGTATGCTTTAGCCAGATGCAAATTATGGTTATTCAAACAAATTATTAAGTTTAAAGCAAGGGCTACTGGGTAAAATTTAAGGAGCTTTGAAGATTAATTTAGAGGATGTGATCGTCCCTTCTAGCTTTTGAGAATCTACAAATTAATACAAATCTCCCACCAGTCCTCTGTCTGCAGCAGGAAATGGCAACTTTGTACAAATCAGCCCCCTAGGAGTGTTTTTGTTATTAGAAAGGACAATACAGTTCTCCTAGAACATTTCTCAGAATTTTGGAAATGGTCAGATACGGTCTTCAAATGTTCCCATATTACAGACATACCAAGAAGGGCCATCAAGTTGAGTGAGAAGTACCATCAAATTGATTATTAGGCATGTATTCATTCATCAAATTAAATAATGGTGTCTGTTTTGAGAACAGAGTGATATTAGGAGACCTATAACTATAGGATTAGGAAACAAATATATATCTCAAGATTCTCTCTTGATATTCCAGAGACATTCCAGAACACAGGACATGTTCTAGACCAAAACCAAACAAGCCAACAAACAAACAAACAAAACTGACATCCAACCTCTGGGTAGAGATGGAACAATTACAGGATGCTTACTCAGGTAGCTGAAGATGCCTAGGAAATATTTATTTATTGGATTTATGTTCTGCCCTTCCCAACAATGTACAAGAGGCTAAGGTTGTTGGTGCTCTCTTTTACTGGACCAATTGTAAATGTGGGAAAAATGTTAAATAAGCTTTCTGGCACAAGGTGCCCTTCCTCAGGTCTCTGAGCAACCCAGAGAAGGGCAGTTTGTGCCAAGAATTTTGTCCAGCATCTCTCCAAACTTTATATTTGGTCCAATAAAAGAGATCACCAAAAAACAAACACACACCAAAAAACAAACACCAAAACTAAACAAGCCCGCCCCCCCCCAAACCCAAAACCAAAAACCCCCCCCCCCCCCCCCCCCAAACCCTTGCTTCTTGCAAAATAAATACAACCTTTGCAAAACAAATTATCAGTTGCTGTCAGTGGTAGATACACATGTTAAATATATCAAATGTTTTACTAATACATACTGAATTTTTATACCAGTTTTTATAAGTCATACTGAATATGCTTAAAGATATTTTTAAATTTCCAAAGCTTAATGACCTTTACTCCAAAGCTTTTTTCATACAGAAGTTTCATCTTCTACATCACATAGAATCAGAATAAAAGTATGATAGTAATGGTGCTAAAAAGCTATGATGACATTTATGCAGTACTCTTTCTGAGACAGATTCCTTGACTTTAAACATAATTTATTCTGTTTCAGCTGCACAGTTCTTGGATATCTACTTTGAAATATCTTTAGTTCTCATTCTTATAAGGCTCTAAGGCAATTAAACGTAATCTCATCAGGGAATAGCATCCAAAGAAAGTGAAAATATTGCAAAACTATAAAAATAATGTTAGCAAGATTTAGGGCTTGGATTCAAAGCCTTTTATCTCAAGGTCTTTCTTTCATGTCTGGACCAGGTCAGAAATTACAAGATCTCATTCCCACCTCAAAGCTATTCATTGGTCTAAGAGAAATGAGATCGGTGCATCAATTTAGATCTGCTACATAGGTATGTCATTGACAAAAACATACCCCAGGTGTAATTGGTATAATTTACCTGACTAGTCATTTTTAGATTGAAAATAGAAATGAATAGCAGGTTTTCAACAAGACTTGTGAAATAATATGTAAGCTCTTTCAGTTTACAAGTGTCTTGCTAATTGTCAGTGAATTCATTTGCAGAAATCTGTATTTATAAGTATTCACTGAACGGTTGGAATTTTAAAACAGGTATTTTTCAGACAGTTCATGTCACATATTTTCCAGGGTAAAAGGAGATGGGATTAGTTGTTGTTGACTTGGGAACAAGACAGTTACAAGTTATTCCCTTACGAAAAAGCAATGCCACTGCTGTTATTTCCGCCTTAACTGCTGTATTTGCCACCTGGCAACCTCCTCATGAGATTCAGTCTGATGGAGGACCCCCATTTAACTCTAACACCCTAGACAAATTTGCTCGTCTTCACAATGTAGCATGGCATCTCCATCTGCCGTACCACCCGCAGTCCAATGGCGTTGTAGAAAGACATATAGGCCTGTACAACGAACAACTTCGTCTCAGAGGAGGAGGGACATTTAAAAACTGGACTAAATTCAATCATGATGTTCTCATCTCATTGAACACCGCTAAACCGTTATGGGACGAAGCTAATGTCCAGAAACCCCCACCTTGGAAACCCAAGTTCCAGCCAGATGAGTTAGTGTGGATCTCAATACCGCACCCCCATCAGTCTCATCCGCAAGTTCACAAAGGAACAGTTCAATGGTCGGGACAATACCCTAATACCTATTCTGTCCACTTAGAAGAAAAACCCGATCATCCTCCTATTATCGTTCATCATAACTGGATGACTCGCCGTTCCGATGTTTACCCAGTATCCTTACAGTGAATCCAATTATGAGTCTCTTGTGCTTTGTTTTGTTTTGTTTTG
>NW_005841847.1:2854888-2861571 GCF_000455745.1 Alligator sinensis | reverse complement strand
TGCAACAGAAAAACCTCGGTGCAAGAGAGTTCCCGCCATTTGAATGCAAATTTGTGTTCCGCTATTGGCCAGTTCTAAATTATTCCTACGTGGCGGCTAGTAATTGGCTTGCTAGCCATTTAAAATTTCATGCGACTTCTGCCCAAGTCGGAGAACTTTGAGCACGCTGCAGAGTGCCTCTAAAGAGATCTGACTTGCAGCTGAGCTGATCGATAGACTGATCACCTATCAATTCTTCTCCCCGTCGCTGAGCACAATCCTCGACGTACCCTTTCCCTGCCGGCTTAATTTGTGGACGGATTAGCTGGCCTGAGCCTTGCCAGCTGGAGCAACTCACATAGTTGTTCAAGCGACCGGACCACCTGCGTCGTGGCTACAAGTGGCGTAAGTAAAGTTTTTGCAACCAATAACCTGTGTCTGCCTCTCCATTCACCAGCCCGCCCAAACGACCGAGTGATATTTGAATCATCTCGAGTTGGCTCCGGCTGTCCAAGACAAAATGTAAGCATATTCTATTCTGCTCCTTGAAAACCTGTTACCACAAAGGCTAAGTAGGTCCTCTTCCTCTTTGCTGTTTTTTGTGATTCACTGTTAAGGATGAGATGGCAGTTGTTACAAAAGTAGATGCACTGACAGTTTTTCAGGAATTTAAGCAGGATAATATAGCATTTGGTTCTCAATATTTGAAAATATACACATTAATCAGTTTTGTTTTTCTTCAACCAGCTCTAGATGGCAGCCTCTACAAGGGTTTAGGACTAAACGCGTATGGACACTGAACTTCTAAAGTATTCCTGCTAGAATGTGGGCTGGAACACCTGAGGTAATCCAGCATATGGTGTGCCTGCTTTCTGAATAAGTTTCAACATTCATTTTCCAGGCTTGTCAATTCAGGACCTTTCACAAATACTGTCTACACTTATGTGTAATTGACAAAAAAAGGTCACTATTCTTTCCAGGATTCCTTCTAAACCAGCTAACAAATGTCACAAAGCTTTGTAAGAGAGAAGCCACAACATTTAATGTATCTGTACATGCTCACTGCTTTCATCACACAGCAAGAGCTAATTGTTTTGCTCTAAACTTGTGTGGAGACAAGCAGCTGCTGGACTACCAAGAAGTGTGGTTGAGCAATACACTGAACCCAAGATCCTTCAAAATTTTGGCTGGTTGTTTCCTTAAATTTAGGGAAAATCTCACATTTATAAAACACGGTAATGCTGACAGTATTCCAAACCAATTTCCGCTTTCCTCTCCTTTCTTCTGCACACATATCCAACACAAAGCCCTAGAAATATCGCAGAGTGCTTTGCAAACCTCCTAAGGTGAGAACACAGCTACAATATTTTAGGGGTGATTCCTCCAATATAAATAGGAAGCAGGTTTACTTGTGCAACAAACATCTAGTGTATACAGTTTCTCTGGAATAGGATAGAGAGGACTTATGATTATGTCTTCCATTAGAAATGGATGAATAGATCAGAATGTAAGTGAGAATGTTAGTATTTGTGTATCTGATTAACTAGAAAATCAGATTTCTCAGTAACACAGCATAATTATGATGATGATCCCGACTCAAGGAAAATGACTCCCAGGGTTCAAGCAGGGCTAAAAATGAAAGAGAATATTTTAAGTATGTTCTTCCTGATCAAAGTGATAACAAAAAAGCATATTTCTCTTGCCCCCACCGCCTCTCCAAGATACAGCAGCAGTGTTGTACAGAAAAGGATACCAACACATTTTATATGTAATATGTACAGATGTGTGTATGTACAAAATTTCACATCCACAGTCTGTATGTATAGCACACACCTACATTTCTATATATTATCAAGCTACATGAGTGCATCTCTCTATTATATTTCATTTAAATCTATAAATAAATGTAAAAATTGATTAATACAATTTGATAGTATTCTCTGAGAAAGAAGAAAGGATGGAACAATTTTACTTAAAGTGGTCAAAAGGTGGTGCTCATGTATTTCTTAGATTGCTATACATAAATTCTATCAGTTGGTGGAATAGTGACAAAATAGTTGTTGAAAAGGTTACAGAAAAATACCAAAGTAATGTTGCAGTGTAGAGATCTAGGGATTCTCACTACACTCAACCCCCCTCCCCCCCAAAAAACAACAAAACAACCAAAAAACAAAACATTGGAAAATATCTAACATAGAAAACTTGAAGAAGTTACACACACTGCAAATCTTTGAGCTACCTGCCACACCCCAAGGAAAGTTGTGCTGTAGCAGAGGGGAGCAAACATACAGGTTAAAGTGCAATCATTACCTTGCTAATACCACAGTAAAGGCTTGTCTACACAGGAATATTCAGAAAAGTTTGTATCAATCAAGTAAGGTTGTGGAAACAATGCACATAAAGTACAGTAAACCCCCAAGCAGATCATGTCATTTGAGAATAGGACATTGCATCTTAATCCTCTGGATTAACTAAAACAAAACATATTTGGGCAGAGAAAACAATACGGAGACAAGAATTTCTAGTGAAGTTTAATAAGAGAACCATCTATTATTTATTGTGTGTAGTACCATATGGACCATGGCCATTCACAGCTGGAAAAGTAAGATAGTTATATGTTGTACTACACTTACAATACTTTACATTTTACCAGAAGACACAGGATCCATTTTTTTATATTAAGTTAAATGTCAGTCCATTACTCAATCAAGAATTCTCTCATGACTGCAGGTTTACATGAGAAACTCCCCTTCTTTTTTTAGTAGCTCCACCTCTCTCTCCCAATCCTTCAGCTGGTTACTTCTAGGCTTCTTTTTGTATCCCCCAGGTAACAGATTTGGCTATTCTTTTTCTCCTCCCATTTGCCTTTATCAGCTCCTTTCTTGTTTCCTCTCAAAATTTTGGGACCCAAAAGTTTCTTTGGGTCTACTTCATCATGTTATAAATAAAGTGTTCTTTATATTAACGCTGCAGCAAAGAATGGGTGCACCTACATGTGCATATTAATGTGCGTGGAAAAACTCCCAAGTTTATTGCTTCTGGGCACATGGCTGCAAGTGCACCCTGGAATGCAGCACACTGATGTGGGTTTCAGCAGCCCTGGCCGGCAGGGGGTCTGGTAGGTTAGTTTGCCAGCCCGGGGCTGCTCTGACTCAGCTCAACATGCTGCAAAGGGGCTGGCTAGGGCATGAGGGTGCTTCAGTTCAGGGCTATCTGGCAGGCAGCCCTCCCCATACTAAAACACCTTCATGCCCCAGCCAGTCAGGTCCCTGTCTACATGTGGGCTGCTGCACATGAAAGAACTCCATTTACAAGTACTAACCTTTGGTGGAATGTATTAGTTTTGTGCAACCTAATAGGGCCACATGTGTAGACTCAAATTAATTAAGCAGCTCCACAGTAAACACCTTGTGTAGACGCCCAGTGAACAAGTGAATTGCTTATGGCAGCAGTTCTCAAACTAGGGTATATTGTCCCTTCAGGATAACAATGGAATTTCTAGAGGGTCTGTAAGAAAACAGGAATGGGAAAAGTAGAAGAAGGTAAGGCAGAAATATAAGTAGAGGAAAAGGAAGAGGGGTGGGGAAACAACTCTATGCAAGTAGCAAGGATTTTTGTGGGTGATACATTTTATTGGACCAACTGCCTGGTTGGGATAAACTGAGACAAGCTTTCAATACAATGTCTTCTTTTTCAGTTGGTCCAGTAAAAGATCTTACCCATGAAAATCCTTGTCTCTTGTGTATTTCCTAGTCCATCATGGCCAGGTACAGACATTATACTTTTACTGGTATAAGTGATTGGAAACTGGTCTATACCAATAACAGAACAGAAGTTCAGCATACACAGACTGTTTTAAACATGAGGGAACCTGATCTAAGATTTGTCCTCCTGACCAAAGGGCAAATGTGTGTTCTGTTTGCTACTGATTTAAATTATGCCACTTACAGAAAACTGTAAATTAGATTGATTCTGCTTCAGGCTTTGTGAATGTCTGTACCTAGCTCATGGCTACAGAATCATTCCAACACAATAAGAAACACTTTATGATATCTGTTAGGTTGTTGGGGAGGTTATAGAATGATTGCAATGACATTGTGGTATTTTATTATCCATAACATAGAATCATAGGGGTACATAGCTGTATAAGCAACTTTAGATAGATATGTGTAGCCCAAATCAATATGAATATCACTAAAGGTCACAATCTGCATCAATTGTCATGAATCTGTATGCTAAAAACATCTTAAAAAGACAATTTCATGTTAAATTACTTAACATATCCTAAAGGTTTCCCACTACAACTTTGTATAAAGTAAAACTAAGGACACATTCAGTATGCAAATACTTTTAATTTGTCTTTTGGATATTTTAGGTAAAAAACACAACACGGATGTGTTGTATAATTAAAATTATATTATGTAAGAAGAAATTTAACAGAATATATTTTACTTCATGATCTGGAATTTTGTGTGTTTGGACCTTTGATATAAAATGAATGTCCACAAACAGAACCCAGTGAGCTGCAAATCAACCACTGAACTGCAAATGATGTTAAGAACAGGCCAAGGTCTTCTAGACTAGGGACATACATTAAACATAAACCAGTTTAAGTGATCAGAAACTGGTTTAAACCTGTAACAGAACAGATGTTCAGTGCACATAAACCGGTTTGAAAATGGCTGAAACTGGTTTGAGATAAATCTGGTTGAATGTAGTATCAGACTTAATTGATTTGGGTCAACCCAGTTTATGCAATGTCTGTCCCAGACCCTTTCTGGTTTAGTTTAAATCAGAGTCCTCCAGTATCCCAACATGTTATCTGGGTTGGGCAGGGCTCTCTGCTCCAGAGAACTGGGCTGGCCCCTCCCCTCTGCTCCCTGGCTGTAGCTCCAGCAGAGACTGGTACAGCAAGATCTGCCTGGCTTCCTCCTGCTCCCCCCCCCCCACTCCCTGCTCAAGCACGGATTCCCCACTTCCCTCTGTCTTACACCAACACCTCTCAGCATTAGCTAGCATACCACATGCTGGCTATGGTCTGTGCTGTGGGAGACAAAGACAAACAGGACAGTGCTGCTTAGGGCTTTTTGGAGCTAGTAAACAGGTAGCTATTTATGTCCCTCCATTCCTTCTCTGGAACAAGTTCTTTAAGAAGAGCTTGAACTAATGAGAGATACTTTTGCTTTGCCGATGGGGTAATATAAATGCTGTGTATACCCCTGCTGGCTCCCTTGCTGACCAACAAGGGGGGGGGGACCCCTCCCTAATCAGAGTCTCCTGCTGGGGCCTGGCCCCTCAGCTCAGGATTATGAGAGGGAAGGGAGGGCTGCTCTAGCACCCCCCCCCCCCAGCTTCTAGCCTGAGCCATTGCAGGCATGTGTCTGCATTTCTTCAGTCCAGAGGAGATGTCTGTGTGGTTACAAACAGATTCAACCTAGGCAGATTAGACTAAACTGCAAATATTGAATCAATTCAGGTTCAGGCTTTTTGAATGTCTGTACCTAGCCCTAAAGATAATGGCACCAAGAACAAGAGAATAAACTTATAGTTAAGCCCAATTGCAAATCTATATCAACTTTTGCAGGCATATATGGTAGGCCTGTACGAAGCAGCTAGTATTCGCTTTGGATTCGGCCGATTCGGGGAACAGTGATTCGATTTGGTGATTCGAATCACTGTCCGAAATCGATTCAGCTGAATCTGATTTGGAGATTCAGCTGCTGCCAAATCTCTGAATCTCCAAATCACACAGCCCCAGCCCCCGCCTGCTCTCCCAGGCCCAGCAATGGCTGCTCCGCCCACCCATGGCTGCTCCGCCCACCCCAGCTCCCGGCACTTTGAAAAAAGAAAGCCCTAAGTCATCGGGTACTGCTGGGCAGGGGAGCAATCCCCACTGCCCCCCACTGCCCCATGCTGCATGGGGGGCTCTGCACAAGCCCTCCAACCCCCCACCCCAGTGTCCTGGGGTTCTTCCATGAGCCCCCAAAGCCCTGAGCCTGCTGCAGGAGCTGGTGAGTGGGGGGGGTGTCATTTTTTTCTTAAAGGGCTTGAGCTGGGGCAGACAGGGTAGCCATGGGAGGGGTAGGGACAATGAGGTGGGGCAGGGGGCTTGTGCAGAGCCTCCCATGCAGTGTGGGACAGTGGGGGGCAGCAGGGATTGCCCCCCCTGCCTGGCAGCACCCAGTGAGTAGGGTATTTTTTTTAAAGCACAAGGAGCTGGGGTGGGCAGGGCAGCCATGGGGGTGCTGGGGGAACGGGTGGGGGTTGGGAGGGCTGAGGGAATGGGTGGGGGATGGGGCCTGGCAGGGTTCCCCCCATGGTCCCATCCCCCCTCCTCTAGCCCCACCTCCCCCACCCCCTACTTACCAGCTCCAAGTCCAGCTCCAGCTCCCTGCTGCAGCCACTGAGGACTGCAAAGATTCAGAGAGCTTCAAATCAATTCAGACCTTTTTATTGGTCCCCAGATTAGGTTTGGATTTGGAGATTTCAGCCAATGAATTGGGCCGAATCTCCTCTGAAGCAAATCAGCACCTGAAGCTTCACACATCCCTAATATATGGTCTTCTTTGCTATCTTCTCCCTTATACAAACTTGCTTTTTCAAATTTCTGACCTATTTCACCTAAAAATTTAACTCTAATTTGGATATTACTAAGTTTCCAACCTACTTAGAAGAGACTGGATGTAAAGGTAGGGAGATGAGGG
>NW_005841847.1:2830748-2854857 GCF_000455745.1 Alligator sinensis | reverse complement strand
AAAGAGGGAAGTTAGAGAGACTGTTAGGAAGAGTGAATAGGAAAGGGAAAACCAAAAGTTTTAGTTATTGAACTAAATTATTAAATAGATTTCAAGAGGTTTACAAAACCTCAGAATCCAGGACATATTCCCTTTCCAAACTGAAGGGACAGATGACAACTGGGCAAGATGCATTCTATTAGGTTTTACATGATTGCATACTTCAGATTCAAGTTTACAGTTTGAGGAGAAAAAAGCTTATGCTCCCTGTAAGGTAAAGTGAGCTCAAACTACGAAGATTAACACAGTGTTAAGACATTACTGACTATACAGTTCCCTATCCAGCTAATATCTGGCATCTGAGGTATTTCTAAAGTGCATTTTCAGCCCATGGAGCCATCTAACAGGACAAAACAAATGTCGTTCTCTTTCACCTCCATGCTTATTTTTAATGATAAATTAGTTTTAAAAATTGTTCTATAATACATCGAATTTGAAAATTTCTATGTATTTGTAGTGTCCATAACAACTGGGTAGAACCTAGTTCAGGTTTCTGGACTCTCCAATTGATTGCATATTCACTATTATTACTCTAATCTGGTCTCAACAGCACAAATACTATGAAAAATAATCAGCAAAAATAAGCCTTTCAGGAGAACAGCATTTGAAACACACTGGGCACATTGAGGTTAGCAGAGATAACATGCATCCTTAATGAGCATTTAATGAGCAGTAGCCTGCATATTAAAGCGCCATGGCATAAACAGTGCTAGTACACTAATGCATGGTAGAATTAGTCTACTGTGCATTAAGCATCACTAAAAAGGTGTTTGTTTTTGCTACTGTGCGCTAGGGCAGCCTAATGTACCTTTATATAGTACCTCATATTAGAGGTACTAAACTAAATGTGCAGTAGTAAAAGTACAGCAAAAGCTTTGTTATCCGGCACCCATGGGGAATGTGGGGTGCCGGATAACCAAATATGCTGGTTACCTGAGAGGCCTGAACAGGCGTCTTTCCCTGTTTGGGCCGCTGCCCCTACCACTGCGTCAGTGTGCTGGGGGACAGGGAGGGAGGCCCCAGGCACACTGGGGACAGGCTGCTATACCCCGGGCTGTGGGGCTCAGCAGCACAGGCTGCTTTGCCCTGGGCCGTGGGGGCTCAGAAAAACCAGAAGTGCCATGGGGGGCATTTCCGGTTTCACTTTTACAGTGTTGACCGGTATGCCAGTTAATAGAGCATGCTGGTGTGTAAGGTGCCGGATACTGCAGCTTTTGCTGTGTATTAATGAGCATGTAGACGCACCCACTGATAACATGCAAATAACAAAGCTTCCTCAAAGAGAGGTTAACAGAACAATGTAAGCAAAGAGACTTACTCATTTAGCAACCAAGTAATATTAATGCCATATTAAAATCAGGGTAGAACTTTACAAAATTCTCAAAGAAATGTGGAGAGATTTTTACCACCGTAGTAGAGGAGACACAAACAGGGGTGCAACATAACATTTAGGAAACCTGGCCATTGTTTCTGGAGGAGAAGACTGAAGCTCACTGTGACAAATCAGGAGGAAGTAAACAACATGACTGAGTTTTCCTGTTCCACCAAATACTATCAATACCCCGTTGCCTCTCATTGCTTATATTTGGAAGGTCAACAAAATAACTATGTTGACAGAAAATTCTGGGTTCTCTAGAGGAGGGAAGCCTTAGAACTGCTTCTAGCCAGCAGAGAGTCTTCTCAGAACAATTATACAGAATTTATACTCTCCAATTAAACACAACTCAATGAAATGCAAGTGAGAACTTATCGTTGCTTCATAAACCGTTAAACACAAATCAGCATTTGTTCTTGAGGGCAAGGGTGAGATTAGGGCTTGGGGGTGGGGGCAGGACTCAAATCTGTCCCTTTTTTAAAGGGTGATAGATGTAACTTGCTTTTAAATCATTCCAATTACACAAATGTAGATGAATGTAAACTGGTTTAAGACACACATTGGCTCACTACTTTAACTGTTTTTATATTAGAGAAGCAAGGTTTTATATTAGAGAAACAATGATTTAGTAACAGCTTTTATTGGACCAACTGTTGGGAGAGGTTTTAGAAAAGCTTTTGGGCATAGATTATCCTTCCTTCAGGTCTGGGGAAGAAACAGATGCCACAAAAATGAAATACCAGATAAAACAATGTCTCTTGTTTAAACCTATTAAGTAATTTTAAGTAGAAACTTAAACAGGTGTGGACTGTAAACCTGTGGAACAAAGAGAAGTTATCAGAAGGAGCTACAAAACAGGTAAAAGGCCTTAAGGTTCCACCCCACCCTGCACCTGATTTCAAACTAATACACATTTCAGACTAACACAGCTCTCTGTATAGATAGCAGGGAGACTGCGATGAACCATAAAACTACTATTTGTATTTAATTCATGGGTTTTAGTGTCCTGTAAATTTATAAATTTTTGTTCCCAGGCTCATCTTCTGAAGGCACTGTGTAGGTTTCCCTTGAGTACAAGGAGTGTGAGGGCAAGCATCATGCAAGCCCTGGTTGCTGCTTTACTCTCCTATCTTCTGTCTCCACCACATAAACTTTACACCTTCCATGAGTGGCTCTAGCAGTGGGGAGGGCAAAGAATCTGTGATAGTACATGGTGCAGGAGTAGTGTCCAGTGGTTTTCTCATGTGTAGGGAGATGCTACCTTCTTTTTTGGGCACCCAAAACCAGTTTTCAAATGACTGTTCAATTTAGAGGTCAACAGCAGCAAGAGGAGGTGACATTCCCCCTCCCAACAGGGAACTTCTGGGTACCATGTGCCACCATTGCCTGGGCACAGAGCTGGCCAGTTACATCTCTGCTGTTCATTTTGGAGCATAGTGATTGTTGAGTTTCAGCCACATAGTTTTTAGGATGGCATTTGGTGCATTGGACATGATCTTACATATACATTAGGGAGTTGCATTTATATAGCTTGCAATTTTTTTAGATTTAGAAAAGTTGTACTGGAATAACTTAGGCAATCTGTCACAGCCTTTAGAAACCCTGACACTGGTTCTCCTATGTTTTAGCCCTTTGTATGATAATTTACATCTGTAAAAAATGAGAATAAATTGCTATCAAAACAAAATTTACTGCTTAATTGCACCACTTTGCATGGCTACATTGCTTGATTGCTACGTTGCATGGCTAGAATGACTAGCTAAGGTGTAAATCACTGAAAAAAAAATCAGGCCTTCTGTACACTGCATCCATAAGAAACTCTGCCATCCCCAAAGAGTTCACATTAGCATCTGGAGCTTGTTCACATTCTGAACATATATTGTCCTTCCATATTCTCACTGAAAAAAGCATTATCTCCGAAGTCCTTCAGCTTCTATTTATACATAGTATTCATTTTTTCTGCTGAGCAGAACATCAGACACTCCACCCATCAATCTGTCTCATGCTCTGATGGCCTCAGGACAGATTGACAGTATAGAAACAGAGGGAGATTTCATTTAGACAACTACCTATGTTGAAAAATAGCATTCATTTTCTGGATGGGATCCCACAGAGGTAAGGTAGAAATATCACATTCACATTCTTCATTGCACCCAAGTGCCACAGTATATCTACCTGCTGCAGTTAGGTACATGATGTGATTTAAGGAGAGAAAGTCACATTTAATCTTGCTTTTCAGAGGTTTTCCAAAACACTTTACAAGTTTCTTAATCTTATTTCCTATTGTTTTGTTTTACAGTCGTTTATTGGGTCTTTCAACCCACTTTAGATATGGAAGCACAAGAGACTGGACAAACATCATTCCCAGATCTTCTCTGAAACATCTCAAGAGTTTCCTCTTACTTGCTCAGCCTCCAAAGGGGCTTCCAAGCGTAAAGGTACTCCCCTGCCCACAGGACTTTCTGATGCCCCAGAAGCATCACCTCATATTCTTTTTAATATACCAAATGAGCACTTCAACCCCATGCTGATGTTTCCTAATGCCAGCCACGTGTCACACCAGGACACAGGTGGTTGGGCCCAGGTCCACTCAGGGATCAAGGCACCAAACAGGGTCAGGAGGGGCAAGTAGAATCTAAGGACAAACTGGATCAGGAAGCCAGGAGGTTAAGCCAAGAACTTAAGAATGAGCTGAGTCTGGAGCATGAGAGGAGGGGATGGAAAGTGAGGTTAACACCAAGCCAACTCAGGAAGCTGCAAGGTCATGCAGACAGCAGAGTCTAGGGGGAAGCAGAGGGAAACAGCAGAGCAGCCTTATGTCAGTTAAAGCCTTACTATCAGACACTTTCTCTTCCTGTTCAGGAGTTTATATGGAGGAAGAGGTCAGTCAGTCACTCTGACAGGGAGTAGACAGAGGGCTAGGCCCTGCTGGAGGCTTCAAGTCAGCCTTGACCAGTCTGGGTGATTAGCTGTAGAGTGTCAGACTAGGATGAGTGAATGTGTCAGCCAGCCCAAGGCCCCAGATTTGAGGCTACATCCTGATGCTAAGAGCCCTCCCTTCCAAACACATCTCTTCTTACTGTCACGTTTTCAGGCACATTGCCCTCCAGGCTAGGATCTTCTTGCTCTGTTTCATTTGAGTTTCATTCCCCACCGTCAGATATATATTATGACTTCATTCAGACATTACACTTAGACTGGTCTAAGTGATTGGAAATCAATCTAAACCCATAACTGTGCAGAAGTTTGGTGCACATAGATTGGTCTAAAAATGGCACAAGCGTTCTAAGATAGACCTAGTATGAGGTACATTCAGATCAGATCCATCTAGGTTATACCAGTGTATCGAACTTCTGTACCAAGTCCCTATCAATACAAGTTAGATCGTTGTCCTCTGGTATCCCAGCCTCCTTCATGACCCCTCTTATCCCATCCTTTCATATGCACCTGGGGTGCTGCAAGGCATTTTTGACCCATAGCTACAGGGTCCCAGAGTACTGGGGGAGGGAGGGATCACAATCTAAGCCAGAGCAAGTGGACAAATGCCCCAGAAAACTTCAGAAGCAAGTTGGGCATGGCCAGCTGTCTCCATGTTGCATGCAGAGGACACTGGACATTTCCAGGCTGGGCTGTTAGAATTGCGGGGTTTCATTGCGGGGTTTCCACTGGAAGCTTCTGGAAAGTTCATGGTTGTGGGAGGTGGCCTGACAAGGGAAGCTCTGGTCATTCTGGGACAGGGGCCACACGCACCTGCAGTGAGAGGGAGAACCACACACCTGGTCCTGCACCTATACACATCCATAGCTCCTTCTGTTCATCTTTATGTCCTTCCATCCACCCCCTCTCAGACAGACCCTCACCCACCCATAGATGCCAAGATCCCACAGGCACTGCTGTGGACCATGTATGAATCTGTCCTGTCCACCTCAGCTACCCAATCCCAGTCACACAACTAAGGCTATGGGGAGATGAGGGCTCTTGTCACCATCTGGGGCAAAGGGGAGACCCAACACCAGCTCCACAGAAGGTATTGGAACAGAGGTATCTTCAAGAGCATTGCCCAGCAGATGCAAGGACAGGGCCACAACAGGGACTGGGTGCAGTGCTGCACCAAGACTAAATGGATGAAGATCCAGTATTGGCACATGCATGATGTCAACAAAAGGTCCAGGAGCCAGAGCTTGCCCATCTATGAAGAACTGTCCCACTTCCTCACTTCAGACAGAGCTGATGAGACCCTGCACACCTAAAGCATCACCAGGGTGTGGGAGGAGTCATTGGCAGGAGCCTCACCAAAGGAGGAGGTGCAGGGAGACCCCAGGACCATGGGACAACTGAATGCCCAGGAGCAGGTACCTGGGGCTGATGTCAGCAGATGGTGATGGCCCTCAAAGAGTCTGCCCCATTGGTGCTGATCTCTGCATCATCACAGGATCTGAGAGCCAAAATGCATCTGCAACTAGATCTGAGTTCCCTTGACATCTTCTTGGGCATAGTCAAGAGCAGGGGTCATAGCACATAGGAGTGAGGGGAAAGCTCCAATGCCAGGAAATTGAGACCTAGGACCCAGAGTCTGAGCTTGTGCCCTTTACTTCATGAGAGCCCACTCCACCCCAGTCCTTGACCCTACAGACTACACCCAAGCATGCAGGCCCCAGGACACAGCTCCCCACACAGCTGACATGGGTGTTCTGCTCCCACTCCTCTGACACCTTGCTGCCCTCTTTCCAGGTACTTAGAATGCCCCACATTTCCCCCCATTACCAGATCAGCAGATGCTGCTACAGCGCAACCCACAGAACCCACAGCCAGCCCTCCCCTCACTTGCAGTCAAGCACCAATTGAAGATACCATATAGCCTTGAATGGTACAGTTTGCCCCCCGCTCCATGTGGTCCTCATGATGGGAACCCAGGCACTTAGGAAAACATAAATCCCCTGGGTGGAAGGGAAGGAAGGAAGGGAGGCCAAGGGCACCTATAGTCACTGCAAGCCAGCCATGCAGTCACAACCCTGCCCCAGGTTGTTGTGGCTAAGAAGCCCACAGGGGTTTGGCAGGGGATGGTGCAGGGATAGAGGAGTAGGGGGAAGGGTGAATCACCCCACCCTGCCTACTCAAAATGCAGGACTCTAAGATGCTAAATGCTTGAGAGGTGTTTGTTTTTCAGTAGTGAGAAGACAAGTCACAACCTCCCCTTTCTACGCTCCCTCCCATCCTGGACTACATTTCAGGCTCCAGCTCCCTCCCCCTCCCTGCCCCCTGCAGGTGATTAGCAGCCTATCTCCCATTCTATGGGAACACAAATCTGTTTCATTCACACCTCCCTGCCCTCTCTCTCAGGGCCATGCTCACTTTATGGGACAAGTTGAGCCTCCTCCCAGGCGGCCAGAGCATTGGTGGTGAAATAGTTTCCCCCCGCACTCAGCACACACACTTGCACTTACAGGATGTGTCTACATGTGCAAATACTGCACGGTAGGTTTACTCTAGAGTAAATGCCCAGGCAGGCATCTACACGAAAAGGGATGCGGAAGCAGATTTGCTGCTCGTGGCAGCTCCTGTTCCCCCCTGCCCTGCACCAGCCCCTCCCAACAGCAAGGAGGAGCTCTAGGCTCCAGCTGGATGCTATCTCAGGGGCTGGCAGGGGGCATCGGGCCAGGAGACAGCTATCTCCTGGTGTGGGGCTGGGAGAGGGTTGGGAGATTGCTCCCTAACCCTGGAAGCTGCCTGCTGCCAGCTTGAGCTTTGCCACCAGAGCCCAGGCAGGGTCAATGTCCTCCTACCCTGGCAGGCAGGAGCTCCTGGCCCTGGCTCCCTGACTGGGGGCAGGGGACATGGAAAAAACTGCAGGGGAGGGCATCTCCCAGCCCCCTGCCCCAATCTGACAATGGGGCAGCTAGCAGTGAGCCCTGGCTGGGTGGGGATTCCAAAATGGGACATTCCCCAACCACCTCCAGCCTGCATATGCAGACTTCTCTGTACAGACCAGGGCTGGCCAGGACCTGTCCTGGTCAGGGCCAGGTCCCAGCCAGCTCCAGATTGAATGGGGAACTCTCCCCATGCAGGGACCTCCCTGCCCCCACTCTGCAATAATGGAATGGTGGCTGGGAACAAGCTCTCCATCCTCTTCTCAGCCTCTGCTCTGTGATTGCTGGTCCATGATAGTGATCATAGAGTGGGGCCTGGGAGCTCTCTGCTGCCAGGGCAGAGGGACATTGTCCCTACTTGGGCTCTGGTGGCAAAGGCTGTCCTGGCAGCAGGCAGCTCCCAGGCACAGGGAGCAATCTCCCACCCCCTGCTGCCCGGGAGCAGATTTGCTCCCAGTTGGCTGTCTACACATGCTGTACTGCATAGTAATTACTCACGAGTAAATTTGCTATTTGTATTTACATGTATCACATTTATTCATGAGTAGAGCAAATTACTGTGCAGTAAGCATCGGCATGTGTAGATGGAGATGCTTACTATGCAGTAATTAACTCTACTGTGCAGTAAAGCATCTCGTGAAGACATGTCCACAGAAAGGCACTAAAAGAGTGTATTGAGATCTGCAGAGACCTGTAAAAACGGGTACAAGTGCTGGTGCTCAGTGCCTTGCCCCAGTTAGCAGTGCCATGGTGACAGAGAGGACACTGAGGTCGGGGACAGGAGATAACATGTGGCTATCTAGAGCAGGAATGAGAAAAATCCCCCCTTGCCAAACAACCCTTCTCCCTCCCTCTCTCCTTTCCAGTCCAAGGAAGGCACAGCTGTGATGGCAGCAGTCCTGCATGGGAACCATTATCTCAACTGATCCAGTCTCACTGCCAGGGTGACTCCTGAGCTGTGCACCTAGAGAGGCTTGCAAGAGGCACTCCAGCACTTTTCCCCTCCCCTCTTATCTGACCCCTGGGGAACGTCCACGGGTGCCAGGTGATTCTGAGCCTCATGGTGCAGACAGTCACTGTACTGACCCCTCAAGGCATCTCCCCACCTTTTGCTCCTGCAATCTCAGTCCTGGACTGCCCCCCACACTTCAACCCCTGAAAGCAAAGCAACCCTCACCCCTACACTCCTACTCCCACCTGGTGTATTCAAACAGAAGAATGGTGCTTGAAAGGCAAGGGCAGTACATGATAGAGCTCTTCTTAGGCATCTGGGGTCTGGGGAACCTTTCCTGATGTCATATCATGGGTTCAGTGTTGTGTCAATAGTGTTGGCAGTCATGGGTGTAGGCTCATCATAGTGGAGCCCCGGTAGAATGCAAGGAGGAATCTCATATTGAATGGCAACCTTAAGCTTCCCTAGCATGCCATCAAAGCAGATAGTTCCCCTCCAGCTGTCAGGCACCTCCTAGGGGACCATGTTCTGTAACAGGAGCAGGGCATTTTGGCTGGCATTCCCCCTGGAGTAGCTCATTCCTCCAGGCCCAACTGACCCTCACCAGGGAAATGTAAGGAGTGAAGTACCACTCCTGCATGGACATAATGCTGAAATGGCTCTCTTGTAAGAGAAGGATCGGGGAGAGGGTGGTAGAAGGACTCCATTGGCATTCCCCAGAGTGGTCAGTCCCTGCCTACTCTGGGGATGGTCCAAGTGCCTATGGGATCCCGAGTCCCTGAACCCTCTGAGGAAGCAAAGCAGGTGCCTGCTACAGTTTCTGGATAGGGACCCTGCTGCTCCCTCCCCAGCAACCCATCCCAGAACCACTGAAGGGTCTGTTACCAACCTGCAACACAGCTAGGACCCCAGTCTCCACTGGGCTGGTGGCAAGAAGTGGTGTGGCTCCTGACCCTGGTGGGGGAAGGGTACAGACAGGGGCTTACCATAGCTACCATGCTGTTTCCATATGAGCACCCAAGTGACTGTTGGGAGGGTCCCAGGTACCTGCCCTTACACTTCATTTTATCAGTAAAAGTAGCAACTTCACACAAAGGCTCTGTGTCTCCCCTGTGTGAGGGAAGAAAGCACATGGAGGATGCAATGCTGGCCCAAGGCCAAGGGACTGTAGAGCTGCAGAGTGAATGAGCGATGTCTGGAGGAGGCATCTAAAAAGAAAGGAGATGCTGCAGCCCTTGGTTGCCACCTCTGAGCTCTGACTGCACACAGCTGACCCCTGGTGCCAGGAGGTGCAGGACTGGCATGAGGAGAGACTCTAGATGTGGAGGGGAACATATTCAGGCTGGGTGATACCTACATCCAGGCTGCTGAGGGGCAGAAATGGAGGCTCAAGGTGGCCCCCAGCTGTTTCAAGGAGATAACCTGGGCCTCTGTATGGCTGGCAGAATCACAGCACCTGGAGAGGGAATTTATGGACAGGGTTCTTGACTGCTTTATGTCCACATATAATACTTTTGACTGGTACCAGCACTGCCTCCCATTGAGAGCCATAGCCCTCTCAGCTGCCACTCAACCCACCATGGTATGCCATGCCCCACTCAAAGGACCCTTCCCAGTGGTGGCAGGAATGGGGGCCCTACAAGGGGGATCCTGGATGCTGGCTGGGGAGAAAGTCCACACTATGCCCTGACTGGGAGCTACTGGACTGGGAGGGGGACCTGGGACATGAGTGCAGTGAGGGAGCCAGTGACCCATGATCTGAGGAAACAGAAAGGCCCAAGGCAGAGTTTGCTCTGGTGGGCAGTGGTGGGTGAGGAGAGCAGGACCAGGTGCCTGAGCCCTAGTGCTAGGTCTATCAGGAACACAACCCTCCCTCCCAGAACGATCCACCAGTCCTGGAAGCTGCCCTAGGTACACAGGTCCCTCGAGTGGTTTCAGAACAGTCCTGAAGAGGTGAACGAGGGCTCAGAACTGTGTGGGAGAGTGTAGCCCACTAGTGTGCTGGGCCAGGATGTCACTGGGACTGTGGCTGGCAATGAAGTCTGCCAGCCCCAGCCCATCTACCCACCAGTAGGGAGCCCTGGGAGGGAGCTTTCTGTTCTCTGCAGCCCCCCTCAGTACCCAGGTCCCTCTCCTGGGTAGTGGCACAGCCTGGGCAGAGATAAGCAGCCCCTGGGCTTGGTCCTGCTGGGTGACAAGCTCCAGGCATGGCTGAGAGTCATGGGGCCAGTGTCCCTGAAGGAGGAGACTGGCACCTGGAGCCTGGGGCTGAGGTGCTGGAGGTCCCATGAGGGAAAGCCAGAAGTCCACGGCCCCACACAGGCGGTATCCTTGCGTGTGATAGAAGGGCGGTCAGCTGGGTGATGATGTCCATGAAAGTTGTCTAGCACATGTGGAAGTTCTGGACCTACTGTTCATTGTCACAGATGATCCAGGATGATTTGCTCCTGCCAGTTGCTGCTGGTGGCACAGGCACAGAACTGGCACTCAATGGTCTGGACATGGTGCCAGAGCACCTCAGTGTCCATGCCATCCTGGATGGCCTTGTCTTCCTTGGCCACATGAAAACAGGTGGCCTCCTCCAGGACACTTGGCAGGGCCAGGGTGTGGTAGGTGGCCTTGTGCTGAACATCCAGCTGCTGGCTTGGGGGCACAAAGCCATGTCTCATGGTGACCAGCTGCCCCATCATGTCCAGGTGGGCACGCATGATGTCTTGCATCCTCTGGCAAAAGTCAGCAGGGTGACAAGCAAAACACTTTGCAGCTCCTGCATCTCTGTGCTTGGGCGCAGGTGGCAGGACACCATGTCTGAATACAGGCAAACTAGGACATGGAGGCATGTGAATTCACAATGGAGGGCACTCGCTCTAGGGCTTTTCTAGAAGACTAGTGTTGGGTGTGGGGGAGGGTTGATGATGACATGCCAGGGTGCTGGGAGCATGCTTGCCTGCACCTGGCAGCCAATTAGGGGTGGCCCAGGCATTGGGCTTTGTCCAGCAGTCTCTGTCAGCCCAGGAAGCCCATGGGGCATGTTAAGAGGCATGCAGGAACACCCCCAACCTGCAGGCCTCAGCCAGTGCATGTAGCCTGCATGCTCTTCCCCCTGCCCTCAACTTGTAAAATGTTGGCATGCCAGGGGTGGATGGCAGGGTAGCCGCGAAGGGCCTGATCCTTGTTGTGGCAGTGCAGCCCCAGCCACTTCCCTGACATCTGCCCTAATGTGCATGTGCCAAGCAAAATGCCTTTACATGCCACACACTGGTCGACATGCCAGGGGTTCCCTACCCCTGTCCTAGCACCATAGAGCAGGAAGACAAGGAGCTGCAACCAAGAGGGTCTTTCCAGGGAAGAGCTAAAGGAGGAGTAGCTGCTACAATAGAGCACTGTCTAGTCTAGAGGCAGTAATCTAATACATTAGGATTCTCTCCTCTTCTGATCAGGTATTGGCCTAACCACACTAGAAGAGACCAAAAACAGCATTGAGGTGTCATGTCTTTCTGGGGAATGCACCTATTCCTCCTCACCTTCTCTTTCACTTACCCAGTCTTTTCAGAAAAAACAGGGACAATGAGGATTTCAGCACAGTGTGGCATGTCCTGAAGGTCATTAAATGAAGGCTGCAGGGAAAAGCAAGGTTTTGAGTTCATCTTTCTATACAGAGAAGTCCATGACGGTAGGATTTTTTCTCTTAAGCCTGATGCTGTTTCCTTGAGCACCTGGGAGAAGCAGAGAGGTGGTGATAACCTCAGATGGAGAGCAGAAGTGACAAACTGCATCCAAACTATTACGAATTCAAACTGATTTCAAAGGATGCCATTTGAAATCCTTTCCTTTATTAACAGTCATCCACACCATTTAAGAATAGACAAGTGGGCATTTGAGGACACAGGGGAGAAGGGAGAAAGTAGCAATGCATTGCTCCAAATGGAAATCTTCACTGTTAAGTTAGTGAAAGACTATGCATAATTTTTTGGAGAATATTAACTTACTTCAATAAATAAAAATTAATAGTACTAAGGGACTTGCTCCTGCAGAACACCAAGCAACACCTGACCTACCCTGTTCTGAATGGGGAGAATCATTCAGCTCCTTTCAGTATCAAGCCATAAGAGAATTTACCATCCTTCCTGCATATTCTTTCATTGCTCTATACATTTTAAAATTTAAATAAATTAAAGCAGGGGAGGCAGGAGGAAACTACTAATCCACTCTGAATAAGACACATGCCTCCCACGGAAAGTGGATCTACATCACCCATCATCAACCTAATACAATAATAGGAAGAAATTCTTAACACCAGTATACCATTCTAAACATGGTAAACATGGAAGGAAAAACACACTAAGAAGGGCAGAGGCAAGATGTTCGGTCTCCTCAAGCAGCAGCTGAAACAGGCTCTAAATTAAACAGGGTCCTTAGAAAGTCTAATAAGAAGCAGGCTGATGAGACACAGCTGCACCCAATCCCTATAAAAACCTTCAAAAAGAAGGGAATTAAGTGATAATGTCAATGGAATGGAACATCATCACAGGATGGTCTCCTGCTGCTACAAAAATGCCACAGGAAAACTGAGAAACATGTTTTCAATGGGAGATAATTATACCATGACTATGTCCCTGTTTTCAGTTACTGTACTTGATTTGTATTATCCCAGCTCAGTGGCACAGATTATCACTTTGGAGGATTTAAACTTTCATTCAGCTTTTAGAATGCAGGTCTAAATGTGTGCCCAAGTTGTGAGCAAAATGTCTACTGTGGCACTGCAAATCAGAATTGCATTAAAGTAATGAGCATGTACCTAAATTATGTCAGTGCAAAAAATGTATGGCAGCTGAAAAATACAGGCTAAAATATACACAGGAATAAAATAACCACTCATCACTAACTACCAAGGACTCTTAATATAATAGATCCAGTAAAAGTAATTTACAGCTCTCCGTTGTGAAGAAGAAAGTGCTCTGGAGAGCGAAGCGGGATATTAGTCACTGTATCTCTGGAAATCCTTTGTGTACATAATAAGATACTTGTGGTGCAGTTACAGATGACAGTAACTAGGATTTAGCAGTATCCCAGAAAAAAGGAAATTGTTTCATATCATTAACGATGCATTACAGTGATATTGTACAGAGCTACCTGCTGCATTTTGAGCATTTTAAAAGCAAATTCAGCAGAAGTTCAGGTAACTCACCAAACAAACAAAACAAACAAACAACAACAACAAAAAACATTTTCTGAGGTCACTTTTTGCTGCTTACCTTTTTTTGGGGGGGGGGGCGGGAATGCAGAGCTCCTGAATGAGCCCTTCAGCTAAGAGAACATTTTTCAGAATCTACAGGTTTGTAGCTAGGTTTCCCTGAACATTTTAAAACTCTGCAGGAGTTTGAACAGTGCCCCCCTTCCATTCAACTTTGAACCCCAGCATGTAAGGGGAGAATATAGTACCTATTCCACAAACTGTACACTTCAATGAGTGTCCCCTCTCTAATAGGCTTTTCTATGAGAAAGACGCATCTATCTGGTCCTTGGTTGAGATTTCCTGGGATTTTGAATTCTTTAGCAAACTTTGTTTTTTGTCAAGTCACCTAATTTTCTATTCCACAGGTTTTCCCCTTTTTACATAGTTAAAATTAGAATACTTGTTATTTATATCAGAAGGCTCAATGATTCTTCAAATACAAGATGCTGCTGCATAGGTGAAATTGTTATTACTTCAATGCTACTACTGCTCTTCTAAGTCAAGGCACCATTATAGAACATGGCTTGTCAGCAGAAAAATGATACTGAATATTTGATAGGACCTTCAATATAATAAACACCCAAAGAGTGAGGTATACACTTTCACTGAACATTCATAAAGAAAATTCAATTAATTCTCTCATATATTAGAAATACATCTTAAGACGTCCATCAGGTATCTGGAAAATAGAAAGGGACCAAGTAGCAAGACCTTCACTGAACAAAAATACAGAACAGAGTATGGAGATAGAAGCACTACAGAGGGGGCTCTTAAGCAGGTATTCACCTATGTAATGATGTATTTATAACTGCCTCACCATAAAGTCTAAGCTCACTCTGCTGCCTGGTTTTGTACAATTCCCAAGTCCATTATTTCAGTGTAGTTGAATGTCAAACCCTGAAAAAATGTTTGATAATGCAAATGCATTTAGTAATGATGAGCCATTCTGAAGACTCTTAAAGAGTCATAAACATGTTTGTTTTAACTGAGGTATGGTAGGATTTGTAGTATGATAAAATGATGAAAACAGCTCAGATTAATGACTCCTCTCATCTCCCGTTCTGACAGCCCCTTTTTCAAAGCACCGATATTACCCACTTAGAAAATGGATTTATGCCAACATTTAAAGCACTTCTTCTTCTTTCAACGCACCAGATGGTACTAAAAATTCAAAATATTTCCTACAACAGCTGTATCTTTGACAACAAAATTAATACAAGCCGAAATACCACCGCTATGTGTAGGGCATAATGACCAGACCCTTCAGTTTTATGTCTAGATGTAACAAGGCATTTTATAGTTAAAAAAAATAGATCTGATCAACTCAGCATTGCGTCAATCATGTGACTCTGTCTGGCTTTCAAAACCAGATGTAAAACTCAGTGCCTTTATAGTTTAACAGCTGGTCTGATAAGAATGTAAAATACACCTTTCCCTAGAGCTATAATAAATGTGTTAACACTTTCTTACAACCAGACCTTTCCTACAACTCATCATTTTCTTGCCCCAAGTTCCTTCTTTATGTATTTGATGACATAAATCTTTTAAGCAGGTTTTGACCAGAAGCTAACTACCCATACCTTCTGACATCTGGACATCACACAGACACACACACATTATATATATATATATATATATAATGTGTGTGTGTCTGTGTGATGTCCAGATGTCAGAAGGTATGGGTAGTTAGCTTCTGGTCAAAACCTGCTTAAACGATCTATCTATCTAGCTAGCTAGCTAGCTAGCTAGCAGATAGATAGATAGATACACATATACATATATATATATATACACACATATATATGTATATGTATATATATATATATATCTTGTGTGTATGGATATATATATAGTTTATATATATATATATATATATTAGTTTTTTTTAAGAGGATAATACTAGGGGAAAGTTGTAATTAGAAATTGCTGTCTTTTGCTTAAAAGAAAATAAAAATGCAAATGTAGGATGTCTGCTGCTTGTGTCTACTTAACAGGATGCACACATTAGTATTGACAACTACATCATTAAAAACCTAAAGACAACAGAACAAAATTATATAAATTACATGGGATATCTCCAAATTCTAATACTTTTAGGCTGACTTGTTTTTGGCAGTCTCCAAACAGTGAATACAGGTGAAGGAAAAAAACAAAAAACAAAACAAAGACCAATGAAGAGCAGGAAACAATACAACATACAAATAAGACGATACAGGTGATTCTACATATTAATCTATCTCTATTGCTGAGCACTTGAGCATTCTCCTAGCATTGTACCTGAACATCTATTAAAAAATTATTTAGATTTGCAAAAGTCCTGTGAGGTAAGAAATTATTTACCCCTTTTTTAGAAAGGAAGGATGGTCTAGCGGTGAAGATGCTAGACTTGGAACTCAGGAGACCCAGGTTTAGCTTCCTGCTGTGCCACAGATTTCTTGTTTGTCCTTGGAGAAATTACTTAAACCCAGCTCCTCATTGGTAGACAGGTGCATAACTCTCAAGGTCATTCCACAACAGATCTGAAAACTGAACCCAAAAATCTTTCTTCCAAGTTGAGTGCCTTACCAGCAAGACTATGTTCATGGTGAGTGTACATATTCTTACTTACATTTGTACACTTCCTCATCAAGTACAGAACATTAAACTGGCATCCATATCCTCCATTCCTAACTTAGCTTTCTTTGTCTTCATTCACTATAAATCCCATCCTTATTTCCAGTGTGTCCTTAATGTGCCCCTTCTTCTGAACTTTTAACTTCCTTCTTCAATGTAAAAAGACTAGTTTACACTAGAAATAATATTGAAATTATAAGGTCTTCTTTAGGGTGCAAGGAAAGAATGTAAATGGGAAGATATCTGGAGACACAAGTCAGCTCACATCCTGTATGGCCTGATCATCTGCTCTGCCCAAGGAGTCCGGAGTATACACATTCCCAATAATGCATAGGAGATCTTCAATGGGCAGCACTTGTAGTGTAGGACATTTTGGGGATAAATTCTAAATAAATAAGATACAAAACTAGAGATATTTATTTAATATGATTGTCCCCATTCTCCTTATATAAGTCTAGTGGTACAATAATTTTGTTCTTTTAGGAAAAAAAAGACTAACTAAAGTGATGGTCAGGCATTGTCTGATAAGTAAATGTGAAAGTAAGAGATATGCATGAGTGACTTCTTACAAAGTTGCAGAATTAACACAATGAGGCCAATTCTCCAATGTTTTTGGAAACTTTCTGCTGCTACTCTGGTACAAAGACATCCAAGGGGCACCTTCCCCACCTACTGGAAGATTCCCTAGTTGTATGGATATTTTGGTCAAAACCAAAGATTGTATAATATCTGGTTACTGTTCCCTTGTTCCCACTGCAAGCAAAGGTTACATAGCCAAGTAAAATGATCTATGGCAGGAAGTCCGCTCTGACTTAACAATCACCTAACACACATTACTATTGTTTACCCTGGGGACAGATCTGGTTCTTGGATGATCCCAGGACTGAGAGAACACAAAGATTGCTTAAAGTCCTGTTTGTACCCTCTCCTTCCTGAGCTGTAATGAGTGCTGATTGGCAGCAGGTCAAGATCTGAGTCACTATAAAGACAATTCATTTTTTTTAATTGAATTTTTTTGAATTCATTTTTTTTAATTGAATTTTTTTGAAAAACAATTTTTCAAATAACTTATTTTCATTGTGAAATCAGAGTTGTAGTTATACAAAACCTGCAAAAAAAGAGATGATCTTGCAATATTGTGAAATCATTGTCGTGCACTATCTCACCAGGAAGCGAGCGATTTTTTATTTACCTTGCACATGACCATGGTTAGTTTACTATTGTTTATATCCAGTTTCTTTTTAATCTCTAAATGGATAATTTGCAAGATGACTACACATAAAAGAAATCTGAGATAATTAGATATTTCTCTGACTAGATGGTGCCTAAGAGTCTGTATCAGAACTAGAACTTGATCCTGCATGAGGCCCCAGTATCCTTTGCCACCCTCTTAGGAAAAGTTTTCAGTGATTGATTCCCAAGAAATGGTCAGCCCTTTGCAGGATCAGGCCCTTAAAGATGGAGTTCATTTATAGGCTACAGTATATACATAATCACTATGTCTAAATGATTATTCCATGAACGTGAGTGACCCCCAACATGTCATATTTTACTAGTTTGAGTTGTTGACATATAGTTCCAAGCTGAACAATTTTCAGCTGTGAAATAAAGCACTCCTAGAAGTGGGGATAGTTGAGTACACCTGCTCTCCATCCATCCACTGCAAACACTCTTTTTAAAGACTTGAGACAATTCAGCATGGACTCCCAGAGGCAAAAACAATGAACAAATTCACTCTACAATTTCCTATCCACTTAATAGTATCATGAGATATTTCAGGTTCAAATGAAAGCTGACACCAGCAAAGGCTACGCAACTGCCCTGGGAAATTGTCCAAGAAGAAAGAACACCATCAATATATTTTTAGTGTGTCGCTAACTAAGCTCTGCATATTTAATAGATTGTGCATCATCAGAAAGATTTATGACACAGGGAAAACGTACAGAAGGAAAACTACTCCTGTGACACCACTGAAAAAACACACTACCCACAGCTGACTTTTTGAGAAAACTTACACAAATACAGTACAGAGGCAGGAACTCTGTTACAAACTTCCTGCTTATTGGGTGTTTGGTAGGAATTCAGCAGGTGTTGATTTTGAACTGTGAAACCCTAAACAGCTTAGGACCTAGTCATCTTAAAGACCTTCCTCTTTCTTCTTGTTTCAGGCTGCCACAGCTAGTGAACCAAGCTGCCTCAACTGGAGTAACTGTGGTGAAACTAAAAGCCCTTCAGCTTTGGAACATATTCCCTTCCCTGGTCTGAGATCAGAACATGCTGCCAGCCCTCTTTGTTTTCCCTAATTCAGAGTTGGAGGAATCCTGGCAAGATTTTCAAAGTACAATAACAGGAGATATATAGATCAGCAAGATCCTGCAGTTTCTTTATCACTCTTGGATATCTTTTGAGCAGAGCCCTTGGGGATGTCCACTTTGTCCAGGATCCCCTCCTAACACATGACTTCTCTGAATCACAAGGTTTCTCTCTCTCTCTTGCTCTACCTCCCTCCCTCCCTTCACCTCTCCTGCAGCCAACTTCCTTCTGCTCCCTTCTCCTGTGAAAAATCTTATCTTTTCTTTCCTCTCTTTTGCCCTAAGTTTCCTCAGTCTTTTTAAAACCCTGCTGAGCCACCTCTATCCCTTTGTTTAGAGGTTTTCTACTTCCCACTTTCCTGTTGATAAACTCAATCTATCTTTTTACTCAGGCACCTTTCTTATCTGGTTGAACCATATACTGATGGTTCAGCCAGAGCCCAGTCATTATGGTTAACAACTTCTTTTGTTGGATCTGTAGTTTCTTCCTAAAAGGGTGGATGATATGCATCAAGGTCCTGTCACCCGGGGCCCAGCACCGCTTGCAGGGACTGCACATCACATTGGGCCTGTTTCTGTTTCTACAGGTTCTGCACGCTTTTGGGTCGGAAGGTTCCATGGAGGCAGGACCCAGCCTGGCGCAACACGCAGCCCCTGCAAGCAGGGCTGGGCCCCAGGTGACAGCCTGAATGGCCCAGGGCTGCCTGAAGGTGCATGACTGTGTGCCACACTGCATCAAGCTAGGCCAGACCCATGGCAAGCGGCACAGGTAGAGCTGGGTCTGAGGTGCAAGGTGCTGAATCATGCCACGAGGGGCTTTGCCAACAGTGGGCCCTGAGTGCCAATGGCCACTGCTGCTGCAGAGGTGAGCTGTGGACCCTGTAGGGGGTGGGGGGGGCTGTGGGCCCTGCAGGAGGATCTGTGGCCGTGGGGGGGGGCTGTAGGCCCTGTAGGGGGTGCTATAGAGCCTGCAGGGGGGGCAGTCCATGCACTGTGGGGGAGGGGCTGTGCCCTATGGTGGAGGTGGAGGAGCTGCTGCCTGGCGCACTCGAGTTGTATGTGCACCAGGGTCTCCCTCTGCAGCAGGGGCAGGAAACTGGGGTGTCAGTACAGTACCTAGAGAGCCAGCACAAAGTGGGGCCCAAAGCCAAAGGCCCACAGTATGCCAGGTATGTCCCACTTTCCTGCCCACGTCATCTACCCTGTTGAACACCTTCTCCTGGTCCATGGACAAGAGAGTGAAAGACAGGCCTTCCCGGTGTGTCAGCTCCAGGTCTTGAGACAGGTACAGGTTGTCAAAGATGGAACATCTGGGCACTGTGTAGGTCTGGTCACAATGGATCACATCTGCCAGCGTGGACCACAGGTGCAGTGAGACAGCCTTCACTGCCACCTTGTAATCTGTGCAGAGGAAGGACATGGGATGCCATTTCCTCAAGTTATGGGGATCCCCCTTCTTTGGCAAGATGGTCAACACGGCCTTCCGGCATGACAAGGGGAGTTCCTCACTTCCTTTGGATTTGGCCCAGACCATGGCAAAGTCCAGGCTGAGGATGTCCCAGAAGGCCTGGTAGAACTCCGTGGTCAGCCCATCGATATCCAGTGCCTTGTTGCCAGGCATCAGGTGGAGGGTGACCGAGAACTTGACCAAGGTGAGAGGAGCGTCCAGCCAGTCTTGGTCAACCCCACTTACCTGCAGGAGTCCCTCCCACAGGGTCCAACAGGCGTTGGCATCAATTGAATCCAGGGAGAAGAGCTCTTTGTAGAAAGTTTGTGCATGCTGGTGCATCTCACTTGGATCTGTGACAAGGGTGCTGTTGCCTGCCAGGAGGCAGGCAATGTACTTCTTGGCCCCTCACCTCCTCTCCAGGGCACAGAAGAAGCAGGAGCCATGGTCCATTTCCCAAAGGAGTTGGATGTGCGAGTGGACAAACACACTGTGGGTGCAGTTGTCGTCCAGAGCGTGAAGCTCTTCCCGCCTCTCCCAACACTCTCCACAGAGGGATGGGTTGGTTGGGTCAGTGGCCAGGCACCTCTCCAGCTCCAGCACTTCCTACTCGAGCTGCTCCCAAACCGCCTCCCTCTGCCAGGTGTGCCCCCGAGTTTAGCTGCAGCAAAAAAGCCTGATGAGCGCCTTCCCCATGTTCCACCATCTCTGAACCAAGGGGAAAGCTGTCCGTTGCTCCCACCAGGTCAGCCAGAACTCCTGGAAGGCCTCCCTGAAGCCATGTTCTCCAGCAGACTGGCATTAAAATGCCAGTAGGCTGACCCCAGACACCCGGGACCCAGCGTGGCCTGGGCCCAGACAAGGTGGTGGTCACCAGCATTCCTTCTAAGCTGCATGGCATGCACGGCTGCACAGGCACATTCACGCTGTGCTGCCAGGCATACCTGTGTGGCCACGCACACCACACAGCTTAGAGGGAACACTGGTGATCACTGAAGCAGGTCTGCCAGACACCAGAAGAGTAAGCCTGGGCAAAGTGTGGCAATGAGATATAAATTTGGTCCAACTGGGAGTGTTGAGGATACTGTCAAAATCTCCCCAGTGGTCCAAGGCAAACTGCACCTTGCTGGCAGACCACCGGGTATACTCATGGTCAAGGAATGTAAGTAGCTTGCCAATGGGAACTGCTGGGACCAAGAGGTCTGCAGGCTCCATGGAGCCCGCCATTTCTCAGGCACCTGTGTCTTGGTCCTGGGGCTCAGTGGGCTCCTTGAGCACTAGCTGAACCCCCCAGTCTGCTAAGACCCCAGACTTGGGTTGGGATTGGGAGAGCTCTGTAGCCCCTGAGGACAGGGGCAGGGTGGGAGTGTGACTCCCTCACAAGATGGCAGGGCAGAGCTGGAACCCTGTGTGGTCTGTACAGGGTCCCTGACAAGATTGGCCTGTAGGTCAGGGACCCCACCTTGACCACCTCTGGGGTGAGACCACAAGGCAGGCTGGTAGCAAGGCTATTCTGGGAAGGGTGGGAGGACACCCATAAGGCACCAGGGTGGTATTGGTGCCCACCTTAGGGTCCTGGGAGTGAGTACCTCTCCCCTCAGGACTCACCGAGTTGAGCCCCAGAGCCCCCGTCTCCCTCAGGTTGTTGGAGGGGGAGGGCTCCGCTATCAGACCTATCATTGGGTTGGCGGAAGCATCAGCCTTGATGCACACAGTCTCAGTGGGTGGGTCCTGGCTAGTGGAGCAGGAGGACCCTCCATGGGACCATCCAGCCACCCCAAAGCCTCCTCCACTGGGATTATCCATTATCCATTTCATCTTTCCCAGGGGTGGCATGTCAGGTGCAGCTGGGGAGGCCCCTGGAAGCTGGGTCACTGTTTCCTGCCATGTGGTGGTCCTGGGAGGGGCAGGGGTCCTTCACTTCAGAGGGTTCCAGCCATGCATGGGCCTTCTTCTTGGCTTTGTGCCTGGAAGAGACATGCACTCACTCAGCCATGGGGTGGTCCTTGGGTGAACAAGCTTCGGTAGTAGAAGGCGGGTTTCGGGGGGACAGTTGCAGTGCAGACATGGCTAGGGGTGGGTGGGACCCTACTCCCTCTCTCCCCTTGGCTGCTGGCTCTCTCCCTGGGACCCTGCCAAACTTGGATGAGGCACAGGGTTCCCCTGAGCTTGTGGCAGGGGGGGCTCAGTGTTGTGGCTGGGGTGCTAGGGGAGCCTGAGGAGAAAGGGGCACTGGTGGCAGGGGCACACCTTTTCCCAGTGGGACCTGTGAATGTCTTCCCCACCTGGCCCATGGGGCACTCGTGATGCAAGTGCCCCAGGGCATGGTACCAGAAGCACCGTAGATCCCCCAGCATATAAAAAACCCTCACCAGGACCCCCTGAAAGGGAATCATGAGGCACCCCTTGGCCTCCCGCCATGTTCCCACCACCAGCTGGATCATGACCTGGTGGTGGAAAGGGTGCACGTGGTGGAGGCCGGGGTCACGGCACCCCAGCAGGAGGCCCACAACCAAAGAGATAACCCTCCCCAGGGTTTGGATCTGGGAGAGCAGGGCCCAGTTGGGGATATAGAGTGGGATAGAACTGAGGACCACCTGGGTATCCAGCTCTTCTAGGGCCTCGAAGGGGACATATTCGCCCTCCACCACGAGCCCCCTCTCCACTGCCTTTTGTGCAGTGGCCTCTGAAGCAACGGAAAAAGCCCCTTGCCATGAAAGCAGGAGGCCACCACGATATTGGGGGCTCCCACCACCTGAGCCAGGGCCTGCACCCAGGTCTCAAAATGCTGGTCCTCCCACTCAGGTAGTTGGCACTTCACCCCGTGCCTGCCAGTGAGTGCCGGAAAGGAGGCCCCACCACCTGAGCTGGATGAGCTGGTGGTGGAGGGTCCAGTCTCCATGGCTGTGGGTTGTCCTGCAGCTGCCTGGGTATAGCTGCAGCTCCCTCACTGTGGGGCCACCTTGGTGGGGCCTGGGCTAGGGTAAGGGACAGGCTGAGTGGACATGCGGGCTGGTATAGTGCACCTGGTCCCCTCAGGTGCCGGTGGTCTGGGTTGAGGGGCAGGGTCCTTGCCCTTCCTACCCCCTGCTGTAGAGGAGGCTCCCCCCGATGGTGGCGGGGGGAGGACTGGCTAGAGGAGACCCCCTGGCCCTGCTGGCTCCCTGTTACAGTACCACTTGCCCCTGCAGTGGTGGTTACAGTCTTGTCCAACCCCAGAGGGGGTTAGTTGGACTCTGTCTCCAGGGTGGGGGCTGTAGGGGCATGTGCCTCTGTAGGGGCATGGCTGAAATTTGCCCCCACACCAGGGGCTGCAGGAAGTTCTGTAGGGGCATCTTCCCCCACAGAAGGCTCCTGCCCTTCCATCACTTAATATAAAGGAGAGGGGGAAAAAAGGGGCCAGAGAATCCAATGGGGCCGAGGCTGGGGTTGAGGGGGAAGGGGAGGAGGAAGCTCACTAAGCTACAGCCCTACAGAAAACCAAGCAGGCTATACCTGAGGAAGGTGGGGGAGGAGGGACATGCACACAAGGGCTGGGGAGACTCAAGCTAGCTTACTCAGCCATACAACAAGCACCAAGGCAGGGGGAGTGGGCCACAAGACTAACCACACAAGGGCAAAACACACAGGGGAGGCTGCTGAGCCAGGTGTAAAAGATAGCTAGAGCAGTGGAGAAGCTCTGTTTGTTGAAGCTCAGTCTGGGAGCCCCTCAGGCCTCCAGCCAGGCACTTAGCAGCAGGGCAGCAGGCAGGAAATGAGGCACAGGATCACACATGGTGAGGCACCCGTGAGGGAGTGCAGGAGCAAACAGTCAATTAGGAAAGTAATTCAGTGCAGGTGCGGTGCACAGCAATGTGAGGCAGTGCAGTGTGGAAACACCCACCCCCCTCCTGAGAGGGGACAGTGGCAGCACAGGTGGCAGCAGCAGCAGCAGCAGTGGTAGCAGTGACAGCAGCCATTCAGGGAAGCCACCGAAGGCATGTTTCAGGTGACAGTGGAGGGTGGCCTGTTGAGGTAGCTAGGGCAGGTGAGGTGCCCTTAGGTGCCAACAGTAGTAGTGGGGGAGGGACCCATGGGCAGTGCAAGCCCCCTGCCCAGGCTGTCCCCCAGCTGCAACTTGGTGGCAGGCTGAGCAGCAGGCCAGAATGGGAGTGCAGAAGCTGGGGTACAGTGCTGGGGTGCAGTGCAGTGTGGTGGGGCCTCCCCTTGGGCGGGGGCAGTGGCATGTGGCATGTGGCATGCAGCATAGGACCCCACTCCCCAATGTG
>NW_005841847.1:2804856-2830717 GCF_000455745.1 Alligator sinensis | reverse complement strand
AAAGTCAGCAGCAGGAGCAGCAGCCTGAGGCAGGAAGGGGCATGGCCAACTTCCCCCCAGAAGCTTCTGAGAGCAAGTAGCCCTGAGCTGCTTGCTAAGGCAGGTTCTTATACTGTTGGGGGCCAGCACAGGACAGGTTTTTATATTGCAGGCTCTAGCACCCCCTGGCTGCAGATGTGGGAGGAGCTGGGCAGGGCCATTTTGCCCCAAATGTCACACCTTGCCCCACACCCAAGTGCATGTCCAGGCACGTGCACTGATGCAAAATCCCCAGCACAAATTTGTACTGCTTTTATTTGAGCTGCTGCAAGTGCATGTGCCTGCATATGTGGATGCACCCTGAGAGGCCAGAGGCAGAGGCCAAGGACCTCATGAAAAGGGAAAGATGGGTTTAAGTAGCACTTCAAAAGGAATTCAGAGGGGGAAATGTTCCAGAAGAGAACCCTGGAATGCAAAGCACTTCAAAGGGGAAAATATCCCTAGAGAGCTTGCTGTAAATTACCCTACAGCAGATGCTATCATCAACCAGATATAATTAGCTTTACTCTCACTGCTACTTCCATAAAAACATCTTCGTTTGAAATACACAAAATAGTTCATACAATATATAGATATTCCAAGAGGCAAGTACTGTTTTTTATTAACCATTGTTTAACTTGCCAACCATGATACCTGACTGGTGATTCAGGCAGCAGCACCTGTTTGGGTAGACTAACGCACAGTCTAAGAAGGCATTGCAAAATCTTTTACAATTCCCTTGCTTGAGGCCCTTTGAGCTCTGACTTGTATGACATAAAAGAAGAAGGCTGTTTCTGAAAAATGTGTTCATCAGCTGCTGGAGCTCTTGCACCAGCAACATATTTTCAGGCACTTGGTCTAGTTTAATTGAAACTTTTTAAAAACACAACATATATATTTAGTAAGTAGCTGAACCATTCCACTCTTTTATTCCTCTTGCAGATCAGCAGACTCATTTTTAATTCTCTAGTTCTGGGCTATATGACCTCGTGAGCAGGGATCCTGGTTTTCGCTCATAAAAAAATAAGCCCCAATTTTTGGTTTAAAAAAAGTAACCCCAAATCCATATTTTTCCATGATTAAATGGAAACACCACAGTATATACAGCTATATATAAGTGGTGTTTCATTTTAATCATGGAAAAATGTGGATTTTGGGTTACTTTTTTAAAACCAAAAACTGGGGCTTATTTTTTATCAGACAAAACCATGATCTCTGCTTATGAGGTCCCTTCCAGCCCTATTATCCTATGATATGCACTAAGATGCTGAATGATAATATCATTATCACCATTATTAGTAATAATAATACATATGTTCTCAGTTTTCACCTCCCCCTTTTTTTTCCCTAATCCATCTCTCTGCATCTCTCCCACATGCAACCAAGAGTCATTCCACCTGCCTACCCTTTCCATATCTCCCTTCCTATATGATCACATCCCTGGTAAGCTGACTATTCTCTGTTCCCATTGCTATTGGCCGTTTCCCACTCTGCAGCTTCCATTTTAGTTGCCCGTTCCCCAGTGAAAAAATGTAATCTGCCTTTCTTTAAGAGGTCCAAGAGAAAAATTCAAGGAAGAAATTACTAAGGGGAAGGCAGGGTAGGCATTAAGGAGAATTTCCAAAAACACAGAGTTGAAACACATCATAACTGTTAAGTAAAATGAGTCTCAAATTGCTCCACATCCTAACTCTGAGAAAGCTTCCCTGATTCCAAGGGAACTGTACTCTATAATACCTTTCCCTGAACCCCTACTAGTTAGCTGTTTTTCAGATTTTATCCACTTGGCAGTTAACTAGTTCACCATAAGTTAATTAAAATGGATACTCTCAGAAACAGAACAGCATCTCTTCAACAAATAGTACTGCTATTGTGTAACAGCATACATAATGCTAATGGAATGATAAAATATACCAGTAAGTTATATTATCCCAGTTTTACTTCATATTAACTCTGCTACAGAAGAAAGTAAGTCCATTGTAACCAATGTAACCCCTCTATAATATTGTTATAATATTACTGTCTCATAAATTCTCTTTCAAATTCACACATGGCTTTTCCATAAAATAAGTCCTCCTTCCCATCACAGTATTTTTTCATGCCTATATATCTGGCCAGTTCTCCAAGCCTTTTTCATTAATGTAACCTTAAAAATGCCTGGTGACTAGTGACTACATTGCTAAACTAGTTAAGTTAAAGGTAGTTATCACTATTACTGTTTGGTTTCTCATTTCTAGCTCTTTGCAAAATAAAAGAGCAAGTAATTATATGTTTATTGATAAAAAGGTATTTACCCCTGCCTCCCCTCAGCTGAACAGTGAGTTTCTATCCTATACTAGTGAATTGCCCGCCAAGAATGATGGGCCGGGGGGGCGGGGAGCAGGGATGGATGCCACCACCCACCACCGCCATCACCTCCCAGGAGTTGGGGGGGAAGCTTTCCCTGCCATCCCCTCTATCCCCCTTTGCCAGCATCTCATGCCGCTACCTTCTCCAAGTGGTGGCCTCACCCCCCACCCCCGGCCTGGCTTCTTGGAGGCAGTGGTGGTGTGGGGTAGTAGCAGTGCAGCACAGGCCTTGCCCCCACCTCCATCCCCACCTCCATCCACTCCATCCCCATTGTCATGGAGACACTCCATCCCCGCCATCATTCTTGATGGGCAATTCACTAGATCACAGTGGGGGTGGGGGGGATGGAGGTGGGGGCGAAGCCAACACTGTACTACCACCACCCTGCACCACTGCTGCCTCCAAGAAGCAGGGCTGGGGGGGTGGAGGGCGAGGCCAGCAGTGCTCGCCTTGCCCCTCCACTTCATCCCCTCCATCCCCACCATCATGGCAGTGCTCTTCCATGTGTGTCTGTCTGTGTGGCACACTCTGATTGGTTGTTTCAATAGGCATTGTGATTGGCTGCTGAGACAACCAATCAGAGTGCTCCAAGAGCATTATGGTCAGACAAACAGAGAGACACAGACAGATGGACTAAGCCTTTTATATATTATATAGAATATCTCAAAGTATCTCAAGCAGATCTCAAAGTACTTTTCACATACTGTATATATCTTATTTAACAATTTCAATCTTAATTTTTACTGTCAAACCTCAGTTCAAAATATGTTTGCTAGCTTGCAAAGCAACATCTGAGCTTTTTACAATAAATCACACCTGGATGGAGATTAAAGAACTCTACTGACTGCTGAAAGCAGAATAAATACAACTTGTGTTTACAAACCAGACCACTATAAATTAAGGCCTTGGTGGTAGCAGCTTATAGAACATCCATATACATTGTTGGCGTTTGTAAGGTGATGAAATGGAACGCAATTAGGATATGTGAATTACTCTTACTGTGCTATTTACAGAATGCAAAAATACCCATTAAAACTAAACCTGGAATTTATAACAGTTGATTTAAGCTAAAAACAGGAACCAGAAATGGTTATTTAGTCTTACACAGTCTTTATTAAAACAAAGTTCACAGGATCAAAATGAGATATTTGAAACTCCATATTCAGTAAAGTCAATCTAAAGTTATTAACAATTACTGTGAATTATAATGTATATTTTAAAACACTGCAGAGCAGCGTCATAAAATAAATGAAAACTGATACAATTATTCCAAACTAGAAAAGAAACATGTTGTGACCTTTTGCATTACTTTTTCTATGATTGACTAAACAGAAAGGGGAAAAGAAGCAACAGAAGCAGCTAGACAAGAGAAGTGACCTAGGAATAAACTACGTAGAGGCATTCTTGAACCCACATATTGTAGTAGTATGATTATTGTTGTGTAAAGAAATCAGTACCTAGAATTCATAGGATGAACAGTTAGGCAGATCACACATGTAATACATTGGATGGTGAGACTCAGATAAAATTTCCAAGTAATACCCACATTATTACATTTATTTGGGGGCATTTATTTGTATCAGAAGTCTGCACCTCTAGTTCAAAAGCACATTCCAGGGTCTTTTTAAAGCAGTGATGTAGTCAGCACTATAGATATTCTGGGTTTGGGAACTAGAGATGCCAACAGCAGAAATGAGGAAACCCTTCTTGAAGAAGAAATTAAACAGATGAGGGTAGATGGGTGAGATGGGTTAATGATGAGTGGTTACAGGAGGCAATTAGTGATTAAGGAGGTGTCAAATTCCATCTAGTGTCAACCATGCCAGTTAGCCTCCATTGCCAGGAATCTTCATCTGTCAAAAGTCTATTAGCAAAATAATGACATTGGGCCAGATCCACGAAACGACTTTCCCATTACAACCCTAAGCTGCTGAGCACTGCAGCACCTAACATTTAATTGCTGCCTGGTTAAATCCACAAACCTGAATGACACATTTTGGCTTCCTAAAGCATGGGAGTCTTAAACACCCACTTATGGCATTCATAAAAGGTATGAAGATGATTAGGTAGGAAATGCTGGAGAGAGAAGTGTGGCAGGAGTTAAGTGTCTAGCTCTAGGGAGAAGGAGGTATTGCCTTCACATGTGTGGAAACTCTTGGGGCTGAAAACATAAGTCGGCCCTTTTTTGCAGAAAACAGTCAGAGGAAGAGCTATCTCCCACCTTTAATCCATATATTAGGAATCAGAGGACTCACTCAGCGCTGGGGAGATCTAGGTTTGTATATGCCCTCTTCCTGATGAAACCTGATCCATCTCTCACATCTCAGGTACATGACCAAATCATGAGCCTAGAGTGAATTCTCGGACAAGGCTGTCTCAATTCCTTCTCTTGCAACTCTTACACTTCACATGGAATAATTAAATAGTCATTTGACCACAAAGAACATGACTATATAGCTTAGTAGTTAGGGCCATAGAGTCTCTGGGAAGGGAAGCAACTGGTTTCTAGTCATTGTTCCAATAAATATTTAAGAATCTTACATGAAGTGAAATGACTTCAACCAAAGGGAGGGACTTAGATCACCACACACTCCCTTACTTCCTCCCTTAATTATTAGGGAAGTCTTATGGGTCCAGTGCCTTCAGGCAGAGGATGGATTTGAACCTGGGTCTCTAATATCCAAAGTGAAAGCTCTAACTATCAGCTTATTAGGCAAAAAGCATAGGGCAGTGTTTCTCAACCCATGGTACACATACCCCTGGGGGCACGCAAAACACAGGCAGGGGGTACATAGGTGCTGTATTTTGGCCTTTGCCTGCTCAGGCCAGCAGTTCCAGCTGCTGCCCCTCCCGCTGTGTCTGGTGCACCAGGGCTTTCACTCCCCAGCGTCAGTATGCCAGGGAATACGGAGGGAGGCCCCGCACAGGCTGCTTTGCCTCGGGCCGCAGTGGAACATATAGGACTCGGCTCACAGAGGTGAAACTGGAAGTGCTATGGTGGGACTTCCAGTTTCACTTTTGCTGCATCAATCGGCAGGGGATATGTAAGGCACCAAAGGTTGAGAACCACTGGTGTAGGTTACTTCCTCCTCTGGCTGTATTTTGTGTAAAGCCCAATCTAGTATATATGATCTGGGAACATGTAACAGATTCATTTCTGTAGGCAAAAAAAGTCAGGGAATGGATAGCTTTTTAATTCCAAATTTAATTCAAGTTTAAACTTGAGATGGACACCCACTAGTCAGCCCTGTCAAGACCTAGATCATTTTATGTATGCCCAGCAGCAGATATTTAAATACCAAGGTAGGTTTGATGGGAAAGCTTATGCACCTATATATTTTATGCATTCACAGGGTTAGGCAGTAGCCAACTACATTTTGATGATCTATATTTTGAACTGAGAAATGTAAAATGGCAATTAGGAGCCTACATCCCTTTGGGAACCTAGTCTCTCATTCCATCAGAACTTCCTAGACCTTAAATGCTGGCGACTGTAAGTGTGAGGAACAGTGGAAAAAATCAAGGTCACTCTCCCTTTCAGCAGTCCCTCTCTGCCACTGCAGGTGTAACTCCATGTGCAATTAATGTGCTTAATTTTTTTTGTGCAGAAAATTCAGGTACTCATCTGAATGTGCGCCTGTCGGAGGCAAATATATTCCTGATGGAAGCAGTTCAGTCCAGGGCTGCTCCTGACCTTCTCCCTCTGCAGCAGCCACGGGAAGCTCCAAGCTTCCCCAGGTGCTGGTCCTGGGTTGGCAGGTGCCACAGGGGCCAATGCCAATTTGCGTGGGGTGGGGGGAACTGTCCCAGCTCTGGGGCCAGCTACTTCCTAGCCATGTGGAGACTGGGACAAGTCCCAATCTCCTTGGAGTGGAAGAAGCTGTCTCAGCTCTGGAGGCAGCTGCCTCCCAAGCACATGGAGGGCTGTCCTGGCTTTGGGGGCAGCTGCCTCCCAGCTGTGTGGTAATTGGGGCCAACCTCAGTCTCCATGGGGTTAGGGAGAGCTGTCCTAGCTGTAGTTAGCGATTTTGATGAGCGATGGAAAGATTCTCTCCCCTGACCACTGTGTGTCTTGGAGGAAGCTGCCCTGTAGGTGGGACAGTTTTCCCTCAGCCAGCAGAGATTGGGGCTTAGCCAGGAAGCAGTGGCCGCCTTCTGCCTGGGCTGACCAGGAGCAAATTGGTACCAGTCAGTGTTCACCTGTGCACTTCGGCACATTAGTTAATGTGCCATTTTTCTAATACCTGTATGTATTGGTACTAGCAAAGGACCCATTAGACTAATTTAATTCACAGTAAATGATGTGCACGTGTAGATAGTGATGCTTTACTGTGCATTAGATTAGTCTAATGTGTAGGAAAGCATCTCGTGTAGATACACCCTGTGTGAAACTGGATACTGGGCAAGACGGATTTATGGTCTGACTCAGTAAATGGCAGTTTTTACATTGTTATGATCCCATCATTTAGGTTCCAGAAATAATACATAAAAATAAGCCCCAAACATACAGACCATACAGAATTATGTTTAACCCATAAAAATTAATGGAGTAAAACTTTTCTCTTCTTATAAGACTTGTCCCTTGCTAGTCAGAGATTGTCAATTTTTTGTGCCTTTGTTCTGTAACTTTCCTCACAGTTCATCATCTTATCAAAAGGAGCCCACAATGATGTAGACTGTTGCTTAAATATTTACTACTGCTGCATCTCATGACAGTTAGCACATTTTGATGAGTGATGGAAAGATGGGAATAGGAAGCAGCAGCAAAGGGCTGGAAGACTGTCAGATTTTGCAGAACATCAATGAAGATCTGCAGTGCAGAACATCATTTCTGAGAGACAAAGGAATGCGTACAATCTGACAAAAAACAAGTAATATATAGTGACCTCACTTTTAAAGTTCATTTCAGTTTTAGAAGCAGTTAAGATCACAGAAATATGTCCTTTACTAAAAACAATACCATTGCTAGACCCAAAATAAAGTTTTCGCATGTGGTCAGGCCAACTGCTTCATCATGTAATGGACATACCTATTGAAAAGCATCAGCAGTTCCTATTCAAGCAGTTGCAAAAATAGGATGCAAGGAGTATCACACTGTGCACCCTGCACACCCTGCCTTAGGAAACTGCTGAGAATAGGGTAACTATTAGAGACATGAGTCCTCTCAAACACGTCCAACATTAAGCAGTGTTATTCTGCATTTTCCCAGCCCTGGCTTATGCACATCAGACCACAGTGCAGCAGTAAGCAATAGTGAATGCACTGTTTGGCCCTACATACACAGTGCTCCTTCTCTCTCTCAACAGATTTCTTTTGGGATAACAGTACTTCAGTCATGTAGCTGAAGAGCGAAAAAATGAGATTCTCTCTCTATTTTTATTTATACCTATTTATTTATATCTATATCCACACACACAAACTTTTATTTTTTAGACTATGTCCAACAAATAAACAACAAAAAATCTCAGTGCCTTCAGTTAGGGAGCAAGGGCTATCTGGATTATCCCTGTCAGCAGCTTGACAGATTTATTACTTCTTATCAAAGATGAGTTATAAAAACAGGCAGGACTATAACAGGACGAGGAGAAATATCCCCCAGAACTCTGTTTGCTGCTGATGCCCATCCAGTCAATTTCATTTGCTAGGAACCCATGTCATGGTGGTTAATAAGGATGAACTATGCTGTTTAACACAGCTGCAACTCTGGCAGACGTGAACTTCAAATCTTCATGAAAGATGCTTGTGGAGATAATGAATTGCTCAATTTCAAGAGAGACAGTTAGCAGCAAGGCTGAAAATCTATAGCCAGTTATGTCGTGTCAGCTGAGAAGGCTAAAGAGCTCATTTGTGAGTCAAATGCAAAAAAGCTCTTTTAAAATTTCTACCTATACACTTGAAAATAATGAGCCATATCTTCCATCATAAAGCAGCAAGTGAGTTGCAAAACCACACTAAGAGTACTCAAAATGGAAAAGCATACCTCTGAAACCATGTGTTTTAATGGGGAAAATACATTAATATATTGTATGGTATAATGATGAATTAGAAAAAAGAAAATAACATCTCACAGATGAGAGAGAGTATTTAGCTATCTCTCTTTTTTCTAGCCAGTTTTTGCTTTATTTTCACATAATGATTCACTTCAGACCCTTCACATGGTATATAATTTGAATATTTTGAATGTATTTAAAGTTACATTTGAACTCCTTTACTGTTAGGAGTATGAATTTATGCTTGATATCATGATGCAGGCCATTGCCCCTATATTTGCAATAATTTATTGTATTTTGACTATAACATCAATATAAAATATTTCTGAAGTTTTCTACAACCAAACAAAACTATATTTATTTTAAGATACATTTGGTAACATTTTATTAATTTATAATGATAAAATTAACAATTTATAATAAATTATCTATACTGAAAATGCCAATTCTGGGATAGCTCCACCAATGAATGGCTGCATACTGAAGAACAGTCTATTTTTCAACCTCCTGAGGTTTCATGTGCAAAGCACCTATATATTTGTCTCTTAACAGCACATCTTCATAACAATGAATGCAAAACTCTCCAAATAATGTAACAGAAAAGATGTGACATGCTTCCTGAAGCCTAATGTAATGGAAAAAGTTTACACTTATGAAATTATGCTCTTATCTATACTATTTTTCATTGTTTAAAGGTTCTTTAATATTACCCTCCTATTCCCAGTTATCTCAGGTCATATGTGTAAATTACACCAAAAAAATGTTCTCAGTTTTAGATAGTAACAATGCACAGATGGTTTAAAACAAGTAAGCTAAATTCAGTCTGGATTTCTTATTTAAAAAAAATATTTATTGCAAAAAGTCCCTAGAGCTGCACAGAGGTGTACGGTTCTGCCAGCAATTGCTTTAACAGCTATCCAGGAGAAAATCCCAGGGAATCATTTTATCTCTGGTTTGTATTTTATTAACTCTGTACAACATATGTCACTTATGTCTGCCATCTATATTTAAGGCTGGTTTTACAGAGTAGAACAATTCCTTCATACAGTGGATATCTTTTGTTGGAAACAACAAATAAAAATAACAGACCTGAAAATTCATTTTTACAGCACAAACCTCTTATCCCCTCAGACTTTTTTTAAATTACAGGTATTTTCCCCACTCCTTGTTTCCTTTTTTTGTAAAAGGAGGTGATTGTCTGTATTCAGCTCAATTTTGATCTGGCAGGGGAAACTAAAAAAGAATTACTGAAAAGCACTTTCTCTTGTTTTCACAGTTCTCACTATCTCACACTGCAAAACAACCTACAACCAGCAGGGCAAAGATAAGTGAGTTTTCCCCTCAGGTCTTTTGTCACCTAGAAACAAGGAGAACACTAGAGGAAGGGCATGCAATATGTACTGCATCCTAATATCAAAATAAGATTGCTTTGGAAAATATTCTCTGTAGGTATCAGGCCTGTGTTTTCCAGGGAAGGCCTACAAAGGCAAAGGTGCTTAGGCAAGCTGCTTAGGCATTTTCAGATCATTTTTTCCATGTCTTGCAGCCTGAGAAAGTAAATACATCTATGAGGTATAAGGAAGATGTTTATGACACATGTATTAATGCCCACGTTGCTGTTCCTCATATCACCTGGTATACTGTTCCTCATATAATCAGCTGCCCCACTAATTATCTTCCTAGTTACAAATTTACAGCTTAAAGTTACAGTTTAATTGGATATAGTGCTATTACATGAAAGCAGCATCAATTTATTAACCTCAGGATATATGTGCATTCTGAAGAGGAAGCATGGGTTAAGAACAATGTATTTATTGTGCTGGAAGAGTTGTTCCATTACCTGAAGGCCTCTTATAAACTGGAGGGTCACAGTCTGATATTAGTAGCAACATCTCCACACATTCATTAGCTGCCTCTCATAGTAAATGGAGCTAATTAGCAACACTGTAATTGCTGTAGGTAATGTAACTTTACCCTCTTGTAACTTTTAAGGATCTTAAATACATTCTCACAAGGTTACCCTTTACCCAAATAATTAAACAATTTATTTATACCATTCTCATGAAATGGAATCATACCATCACTCCCCCATTTTTAATATCCAGATTATATAAACTACTAGGGGGGCACCAATAGAGTTTTTTGGGCAATACTGATGGCTGATTTTTAACGAGCCATATTGGCCAATACCGATCTGATTCCAATATGTAGCCCTGCAGCGTGGAGAGCAGTATCCGGATGGTAAATCTGTTGTGGGGGAAGAGGTGGGGGAGGGAAAGGGCATGCGGGGGCCAGATCAGGTGAGGGAAGGAGTGGGGCTGGGGCTGGGGCTGGGGCTGGGGCTGGGGCCAGGGTAAGTGCAGGTGCTGCCCAGCATGCGTGGGGCATGGGATGGAGCTGTGGTTCATCCAGGGGGCCAGGGGAAGTGGGGGTAGCTGCTGCTGCTGCATGCACCCTCAGAGTACATGTGGGGCATGTGCTCCTGGATCTACACGTGGGGTTGGGCAGGCTGCTGCTGCGGGCTGGGGCTGGGGGCTACGCTGTGCTCTTCCTGGTAGGGGGTTGGGCCAAGCTGCACTCAGGATGCATGGCAACAGCACTGGAAGGGGGACTATAGCAAATTTTGGGGTAGCTGCAGCCCCTCCACAACCCCTCCTTTCAGCACTGCTACCACACGCCCTGAGTGCAACCTGTCCCAGCCCCTCCTCCAGGAAGAGATTGGCACAGCTTCAGCCCCAATCCGCAGCAGCAGCCCCCCCTCACCCTCACCCCGCATGTGGACCCAGGGGCATATGCCCCCCATGCATTCCTGGGGTATGCACAGAGGCAGGAGCAGCCCCCCTGCAACATCCCCTGGGTGAGCCATGGCTCTGTCCCATGCCCCTCCCTGCCCTGTCTGGGCAGCACGCATGTCTGCTACAGCCCCAGCCCTAGCCCCACTCCCTCCCTTACCATGGGGGACTCGATCTGGCCCCCCCAAGCCCCTTCCCTTCCTCCTTGTCCCTTCCCCCCACAACAGACTTACCAGCTGGACCTTGCTGCTCCCTAAGCCGCCAGGCTGCACTCCTGGCCACCTGTGTACTGCACTGTGGCTGTGCACATGCATGCAGCATTTATTGCCCACATTATTGGCCACCAGACAAAAAAAACCTGATTGCCAATACTCTCAATTTTCCTCATATCAGTGCTGATCCAATATGGGACTGATGTTTTGGTGCACCTCTATACATTACAAAATGCTACAAGATCCAGTAATAGCACAGCTGAAATCAGGGACTCCGGGTTCTAAGCCTGAAAGAGATATGTAATATGGGATAGCATTTAAGTCTTATAACTAAGGGGCAGATCTAAATTGACTTTGTTGGCATCTAACAAGACTTGTGTGGAATTTAGTTGATAAGTTCAAATAAATTATCTGGATTGACCATGGTTCAGTGGCCATAAACCATTTCAGAATGAAATATTAAATCATTTTGTTTAAAAATTTCAAAACAAAATGTTTCAACATTTTCAAAACTTTCCCGTCACTTTTTTGCAATAAAAATGATTTGTCAAATTTGAACCAAGCCCATGAATGGTTCTTTTACATTTTTTACATTTTCATAAATGAATTCACTGAGTTCTCTATTCATCAAAATTTTCATGCAGCCCAAACCATGGTTCTCCATGTCCATTCTAGCAAAAAATGAGCAGTGAAATAGTTAACAGTCTTAAGGTTTAAATGATTTTCATCATTGGGCATCCAAGAAGGGATGAGCCCACTTGTATATCAGAACTGTTGTTTTGGTTCTGCAAACCCAAGCAAAAACAAACATCATCAGTTAGTTCAAAAACATGTACCTCATATATTTCAGCAATGTCAATAGCCAGAGATTTTGGAGAATAAGAATGATAACAGAGCCAGTATACTGTAAGTACATGGGCTGCTTCAGTTTAATTTGGGGTTAACTTTTTTCACCTGGAACAGTAATTTCCTCTCATTTGTAGTCATTTTGATTTTTGTGTTCCATAACAATATTCTTCCTGGAAATTTCTGTGTATTTTTCTGGGTTCAGCAATCAACCAGTCACTTTGATAATGGTGGAAAATGTATTTGCCTTTCTGAAGGCTTGTGAAGTATGTCTCGTTACATGCTCAAACTTTTGTCTCTCTCTGGTGACCAGCGTTGCTGCTTCTGTGTTTGGTTTATGATCCGTTGCTAAGGCATATTTCCCCAGCTGGGAGCTGGGCTAAGCTTTGCTGATGTCAGGCATGTGTTCCTTTGCTTTTTATTTATAAAATAGTTGAGCAGGAAATACCCTATTAAGCCGTTATCATCTTGTGTTCACAGTCCTGGTGAAAAGAATAAGAAAAGCCATAGTTGTATTTATTCATATACATGGTCCCTCCAAATGGATTTAAAATATATAAGCTTATTATTACACATAACAACACCATCATAATATTGTAACATACGGTGTGCCTTCTTCCACTTTCAGTTTACAAAAAAGTTTTCCCTCCCCCGCTAGAATAATCTGCATGTTCATTCCCTTCAGAAAGGATTACTCTAACTTTCTGTATAAAATGCTAAAATGTCCAATAACAGCACAGCTGAAATCTAGGGTCCACCATTCTAAACACTGAATAGATAGGTAGTATGGGACAAGCACTTACCTCTAATTATTTAGGGGTAGATCTAAATAGGCACCTAAACAGGACTTGAATGGAATGTAGTCATATATGTTCATAAAAATGATCTGCCTTGACTTTTCTTCAGTGGCCATAAACAACTAACAGTAGATATGACACACAAAGTGTGTGGGTGTATGTACATGTGGAGGGAACTGAGAGGGACCAGGGGGATTGCAGCAAGAGCAAAATGCAACAGCTCGCATCATCAGTGGAGGACAGAAGCGCAGCTCCTGAGTGTCACTTATGGCACTTCACAAAAAGTGCCATGAGTTAAATTAATTCTCCTGACTCAACAGATGTTAGCAGTTGGGTTGGGTGGGTGGGGAGATCGAGCTCCAGTCTAGACCCCTTCCAAGGACAGAGGCTGTGTGTCTGCAGCCTCTTCCTCTAACTCTGCTCCCTCTCTCTCAGCTTCTGTGCTGACTCAGGATGGGAGGGGGAGAAGGCAGGAGAGGGAGGTCTGTTCTGGGGTTTTCCCAGCCATGCTGGAGTGAGGGGGTGGGTGGATTTGAGCTGACCATCCCTAGGCATGCAATACTACCCTTTCTCACTATAATCACAAATATCTAAAATGTACAGACAGATAAGATACATACAGGGCATGCCTACACATGCACCCCACTACACAGTACCCACTGGAACTGCACAGTCCCAGTGGCGCACAGGTTATTTCCAACCCTACTGCGCAGTAGCAATGAACAATGAGTGGCATCATGGTTAGTGCCTGCCAAAGCTACGTCGCTGTAACCATAAGATGTGTCATCATGCCAACATAGTGTCTCATGTAGACGTACCCACTCAATATCTAAAAATAGGATGTCAGTGGTTTTACTGCATACTTACCTTTTCCCAGAACCTAAGGTTAGGGGTAGGCAGTATATGTGTGGCAAGTAGAGGCACTGGGCAAGAGAAAAAATGACCGGGATGATGGAGTTCCAGAATGTTGTTTCATGTAACAGAGCTTCAGATGCTGCAATATGCCATAGTATAGCTTATACACACAAACACAAACCCTTTGGTTCACAGTGGAGCTAAGGCTATGATAAATCAGGGCCCACTGAAACAAAAGTCCCTCAGGAATTTTTCTGTTATAGGAAAAGTTTGGAAAGTCATGTTGAACCTATATGCCACTAGACATCTTGGGATTCACTCAGAGGCACAACAAGCAATATCAGTTGTTGGTAGTTATTAAAGCAAGCCTTTCTGCTATTCATCAACTGAACATTGTATCAATTCTTAGAGCACTAGGTTTAAAAATCTGCTTTCTAAGTGCAACACCCCTCTAAGTTGGGCTCTGGGGCTGGTGCCTTGTACACCCTCTTCCCCGCACTTTGTTATGCTATTGGATTCATCCATTCCTTTTTAGCCACTTGGATTTCAACTTTCACTCAACTAGTGCTCTAGATGAGTGGTGCCCAGCCTTACAGCTCAGCTAAGTGGCGCAGTTCAGTCCAGGGGCCAGATCCCATGTAGGGTTAATGCAGAGGGTTAGTCTACAGGTGCAATCTCATGCATGAGCTCAACCCTGCATGCTTGATCTGGCTACACGCTGACCAAATCCCACGGCATTCTGGCCTGATCTGGAGTGCTGGATCTCGCCATGTGCTCACTCAGTCTCACACAGCCACATCTGGCCACAAAGCAACCCCATGCATCAGGGCAGCACCACATTATCTGGCTCTTAGGACTCTCCAAGGATCTAAACATTTGGCAGAAGGGGAGGAGCTGGCACCCCCCCCCCCCCCCCCCCCCCCACTGCCAAATCTAGTCTGTTGCCGGATGACATGGCTCCATGGGCTGGAGGTTGAGTGCTACTGTTTTAGATTGAAGGCATCTGCTTGTTAGGATGGCCATGGTCTCACTCTGTAAGATAAAATCCTGTCTTCTGACTGAAGATTCTGTAGGAACTGTGATATGGAACTTTGGGTGCACTTATACTGCAGCAGCTGCACATCTCTGTCGAGAAAGATGCAGCACACCCTGCCACCCACTGTTGCTTGCACACTTCAAACCTAGAAATCCACCAGTGAGGCCACTCCAGCATGCCCATCTTGAGTTTCTTTAGAGACCTCAGTCTCTGGCATATCTGAGGGCAAACTCTGGGGACAACCCCAAACAAGTGAGCAGGTGGGATGTGCCCAGGATGAAGCCCTTTGAGTCCCCTGCCTCTTTTATGAGTACTTCATCACAGAAAAAGGATGCTCAGGTCCTTAGTCAATAGTGTAATCATAAGCAGACACTAAATCAGCTTACACACATCAAGAAAATGTTTTAAAAATGAAAACCTAAGAACATAAAAAATAACTGAAGGACTCCTTGCAATGATGGTGCCTGGAGCAGGACATAGGGGTTCCAACTTCGAATATTTTCATAAAACTAAAAATTATTTCTTCATGTGTTTTGAAAATACATCATAAAGCACAGTGAGTGACTGTACACATTCCCAAATGATGAAATGTCTTTTTAGCTGCATAGGAAGGCTCCTCAAAGTACTTATCTGCCCTGCTCCTTTTAAGCATCAAAGCATTACAGCAGAGAACATCTCCATCAGAGGATCTCAAAATGTTTGGCAAGCAGGTTTTTTAGCATGAATAAAAGCCTATCTATAATGAGGAATAAGACTTTATGTCTTTTTGTATGCCTCCCTATTCAGAGATCTTCACAAAAGAGACCGCTAGATATTTGCTCCTCTTTTCTGTATGTGGACTACAGCCTCTTCAGAAAGGCTTTAAAGAAGAACCAAAATGGTTATTCAATGAGTAATAGGCAGTGAGAACAAGAATCTTTTTGTTCCTGTAACACTTTGTAAAGACTTACTGCCTTTGTCCCCAGAAGCCTCTTGAGGCAACAGCAGCATATAATGAAGGGTTTTCTTATAAAGGAGAGAGTTCCCTCATGTCCGAGAAATGACACCATACAGTAATGAGAAATAAAGATTCATCATTGTCATCAGCAATCCCTTAATTTGAGGATGATCTCTACCATAGCTCATTGATGGGTCTTGAGGTGGCTTAAGGAGGCACAAGGGGCCTGAGGTGGCTTAAGAGTACAATCCTTGACCCACAGATTTATCCCCAAAAGTTGTAGTTCTGCAGTGGAGAGTAGGTTGTAGGTTGGGATTTATCTCCTTATCTTTCTTCTACTCTTTCTTCTCTGCTTTGAGGGCAAGACAGTTTACCTTAAAGCACACCAGTGCTTGGTTGAGGTTGCAGCACCTTTGGAGATGGTTAGCAGTCAGCTCCTCTCCACTCTGGATGTTGGTGTCTTTTTGACTGAGGTATGCTTCAATGTGCCTTGCAGTGTTTCCTCTGGTAACCAGAAATATTAAATAAAGATCTGGCTGCTAAACACTGTCTAAAATTATGTTAACTTCATCCCCTGTGGGTGAAAAGCAGCTGAAGAGTTTAAAAAGGTACTAGGAAGGGGCTGTTGGCACTGGATTTATGATCCAGATACTTTGTTCCAGGCGGACGCAAACCCTCAGACCAACCACGATTTTTCCATTTGATACTAGGCAAATTTTATTGATGCACGGTGATAGCAGATAAGAATAATGCAACCAATTCTATATCTACCAGTCCCAAGGTTCACTGAGTCAAGGTACATCTGGCCAGTACATGAACTTCACTCTGAGGTTCTCTTTGGAATGTCAGATGTCAGCAGCACGAAGGTTGGAAGCCAAGGCTCCCTCCCCTCCCCCCCCCCCCCCCCCCCCCCGTAGGGTGGGTGAGATGGGCTGGCGTTGTGCCCTCTGTCAATGGTGGTCTTGGGTTCCCCTCTCAGGGACTCTTTGCTACTCTGAAATCCTTCCTTTTTTATCTTTTCCCCTCTGTGATGTCTCTTCATCTTTGGGCATTGCTGATTGGTCTCCCTGTGGTTGCCATACTGTCCATGTCCTGTCCTGTCAGCATATTCCTTTGTTTCACAAACCCATCACATGCACACATCCTAATTTGGGCTTTTGCCAGTTTTTCCTAATTTGGAACATCTAGCAAAACCAGAAATCCCAAGGGCTCTGCATCTGGGCACTGTGATCTGGTGCCACCTTATCTCATGCTATGGAACAGTGTGGTACATGTCTTAAATTTCCCAGCCTGTGTGTCTGCTTTCTGCTTGCCTGTGTCAGAGTGGGCCTTGAAAACTGTCATGAAGAGGCTTTTCAAAATCCATTAACCCTTGCCATTGCACTGGATCATTATTCTAATGCATATATACTTTACTTATAAGTCAATTCCCAAAAGCAAACCTCTAAATACCATTTTCTAGCCATCAGGGGCAAACTGTGGACACAGGAGAGATTTGCTGAATGTGAACTTCCAAGCCAAACCTACATTTCAGTGAGTTCTTTGAGAACAGAATGAATAATATAATATCAGATCACTTGGTTCACATTTTGGGTTTGTAGGAAGAAATTGGGTCTATTTTTTAGCATGAAATATGAATGTCAAGATGACAATAAAGTTGGGGAACAAGTTATTTTTTATCTTAGTTAAATATACTGTAACTTTTAACGCACTTAAATCAGTTTCCAAAAAGAGAAGCTGAGTGAGCTCAGGCTTCTCATAGCCCAATTATTTCTAACAACAACTCTGAAATATACAGACTAATTGAAAGTTAAAATGCCAGAACTGGCATTTCAGTGCTATACTAATGATCTCTGCACAAATAAATATACCATTAGTTGGGTCTCTTGACATTATTCTTTTAAGATTCACACAGTTATAAGACAGAATAAATGTTTTGTACTGTGACAAATGTGATTAGGGTAGGATACTCAAATACTTATTGCTTTAAGTTATTTTAGAAATGGGGAAGAGACACCCTGCAGAAGGAATATATTTAAAACCATTCCAGGAAGCCAGCCCAGATTACAAGCAATTGCTGAAAGTATGTGAGGGATTTAGAAAATTGCTCCTGGATAAGATGTTCACATCAGTTTGTCTCAAAGGAAGACCTTCCTTTGAAATGCAAGGAGTTTAAAGTGAGGATCCTCTTAAGATGAAGATATCAACCACTATAAGGACTTCAGTGAACTGAACCAAGGACATTAAGTACTAACTAAATACTTGAGCTTCACCTAATTATATGGAATTGTACATTTGGAAGTGTAGCTGGAAATAGTCACATACTAATAAACCTTTTACATGGGCCAGTCATTTAAGAGGAATACAAATTTACTTTCATGTAGTGTAGATAATCTGTCCACTTGGTTTACAAGTTCACCCATCTTCACATTTTTAATGGAAGCTCTTTGGAACATGGATAGCCTTGTTACTTTAGACTTTTCTCTACGTTTGCTTTGCTGGCATTGCCAGCTGAATGTTTCTCATCACTGCCTTCTGCTGGTCTGTGACAACTGAAATTATGTCTGTGTGATAAAGGTGTTTACTGAAGGCTCTATGAAGATTAGACTAAGTGTTTTTCTGTATTTGTTTAGATATTAAACTATATGTTGTTGCTAAAAGCCTAATTAAGGTTTAAGATGAGGTGAGGCCTTGTATAAAGTAAGGCCTAGTAACTTTAGCAAAGTCTTGAAGTAGTAAGGCCCTGTGGCACAGTTAAAATTACCTCATCAAAGGAATGCAAGGCTTGTATTGCTATTGGTCAGTCTAAGGACAGTTGAAGTAGAAGGAATCTGAGTGGTTGTACGTTATCAGTACCATTCAGAAGCTATAAATTAGCTGGAATATCTGTAAACCATTCAGAAGGAAGATACAGCTCTGTGAAAAGTATTAGTTAGCTGTTGGCCTGGATCAGTGGGCCTGTGTACCTTGAGGAGACCAAGAACTGAATTGCAGGGTCCTTCCCGGTACTTCTCAGACAGTGCTGATTCAGGACGCCTGATTTTGCTGAACTTTGTGGAAAGAGAAACTTGTTGTACATCAGGCATCAGAGGGGACTGCCGATAAGTTGCAAATGCAAATTGTTTTTGTCTGTCATTGTTTGTCTTGTTACTATGCTTAGTTGTGCTTTTGTTAAGTCGAAACCTTTCTTACCTTTCTACCCCAAACCATACTCTCAACCCTGAACCCTCCGCAGGCAGCTGGGACACTGGTCAGCCTTGTTCTCTTTGCTCTCATGTGCTTCTCATCCTTTTTCAGGGAATCCTACTCTGTTTTCCTCTCTATGCCTTTCTCCTATTAGGTAGTTATTGCTACTGCAACTATCCCATCACTTCAATTACAATACGCCCACTAAAAATGCCCCAAACCAAGCAAAATAAATATAACTTGTTGCTGTGCTTTTGTTTAATAAAACAGTTATACATAAACATGAGATTTGCCTACCATTATCCTTCCCATTTAGAACGGATATTGCAGCTCTATTCCTGCCTGATATCTTTAGCTCTTTTTTTGGGGTAGGGCCATGTCTCTTTATGTGTTTGCACAGTGCCCAGCATTGCAGACACTTAATCTTACAGATGCTATCACACCAGAATAAATACTATAATGAAATCAATAAACCTAAACTGCTGTTGGTCTTGACAAAGATGTAAGAGAAAAAGCTTTCTTAGTTAGAAAGAGCAACTGTGCTTGACTAATAACAATAAGCTCATCTATCAGATTACTAAGAGAACAAGAAATACTGTAAGAACACTCTGCTTGCCAGGACTCTCTGTATAACAGATACAAGAACACTTTGTATAACAGATCGTATTGACTAACTAGTAAAAACAGGCATTTAAAACACACCAGACCAATGTATTTGAGAGCAGCTCTGGTCTAACCACTATTTGATTACAAACACATTGGACTCCATCCCACAAAAATTTTGCAAGCAAAGCTGGCTTGTGAGCTAAAGCTGCCTTGGGCATCTCCGATTTACACTCCCTGTTCATTTTTAGGGGAGCCTAAAGTTTATTTGATTCACTATTCAAATTTAAAACGTACTCACCATAGTAATCCAACACCATGTTGTGTGTTAATGCCCCCAAAAGGGATTCAATGAAGCAAAGATGCTGGCCTAGGAGATATGAAAGAATGCTTTTAAAAAAAGTAAAAATATGTTTTGTTTTTAAAAAACAAAATTTTACTCATTTTTTCCATTGTTGCACATTATATTATTGACTGAGGAGTGCAGGGTCTAATTAAATGGCAACTTTATTTCTAAAAAGAATATTATACTACCTAATTCAGTTCAGCAAGACTGCAGTCTACCTGCTTGTAGCTTTCCAAAATTCTTCTGTCATTTTATAAATGTTCTTATATAGCCATACTGAATAACAGACTTTGCATTGACCCTTGGTATTTCACCACTGAAAGGACTAAAACAGGCTGCAGTACTGTGTTTATTTGAAAGGACTTCATAACAAACTTCGTCACCATCTTCTGAAAATTACCAGTGCTGCCGCATTCACAAGCAAACTAGTGACCATGACTAGTGACATTCAGGACCATTGCAGGTTGGACTCTATGGAAAAGTGCTGAGTCACCACTGTTTTTGGTGAATGGTACTATCTTTTCCTACTAAGCCAGAGTTAGCTTGACAAGATCCAGAGAACTACAGTTTCAAATGATGACTATAGTTTTTCTATAGAAGTATACTTTTGCAATGAGTCTGAATTGGGCAAAATAAATGAGCTCACTATAGACAAACAAGAATATTACCATATGTTATCACACCAAAGAGGATAGCAGACCTGGAACATTTAGTGGGAGTTCTTTCATCTGTCACACACTGCAGAAGGACAAGGTCCACTGTGCCAGAAATAAAGGATGACAGCACATTTCATTTGAATGAAACAATAAATTCAGCATTAATGTATATACAGAATAACCACTTCATTACATTGGATATCTCAAATGCATTGACCTACTAAATGCTTACTTACACAACCAAATGAGGATAACTCCTAAGATGGACTGAGAATAGTGACCTATCATGAGTTTGCACTATTTGCATTTGGATGATAAAATTGGATTGGAAAAGTTCTAGAAGGCTGTTGTCCAGATTTTCAGTGAATTGACAGGAGTATAGTACTATCTGGATAGCTTCCTAGTGACATGCAAGAATGAAAGAAAACAGATCTCAAGAACCAAAATGTATCTTTGTGGAGACTAGAAAACTATGGTCTGAGAGTTCACAAGGTAATATATGGATTTTCCAGGAGTTCAAGATGTCAGGTAAGGTACAGGCTACCATGAATACTTCAGTTTTTAAAATATGAGTCAGTTGCATTCATTTCTGGGGATTTCCCCATGATCAAATATTCTTCCATTTGGCCAGAACACTGTGCCCTTTTGACAACCAGCTGTGCCCTTTTGATAATCCCACAAATTAAAATTGACACGGGACAGATGAGAGTCACAAAAATAAGCCAGTATTTTATACTTCCTTACCCACTCTAATGGGTTGCAGTTCAAGCCCAGTTTGCCTACTTCTCCTGATTTTGTAAACAGCATTATCCAGTGACTCCGAGTGTTTGCAGTCAAACTCACCTTACATACCTGACTAAATATCAGGGAAGGAGACATGCTTCCTAAAATATTATTTGTGTTTCATAGAGTATTATGTAAACTATAGTTACTTTTTATTTAGGAATTATATTAATTTTAGCACAATGACAACTCAGTCATTCATTTTTCCCCCTTTTACACTGTCCCTATAGCTAGTGAGCACTGACTTCAACAGAACATACTGGCCACATTCCACTCCGTTCTTTGGCCTGAGTGGGTTTTTTTTAAGAACAGGTAGCTCATTTGAGCTGTGATACTGCGGCATGGGCCTAAGTGATTTGAGCCGGGGTATGGCAACTATATTCAGGTCCAAAGACAGGCCCCGGGAAGCAGAGCGGGGCAAACCCATGGACTGTAGTTTCAGGTTCATGTTTCAGGAAGGGGGTTGGGAACACCCCATAGTCACAGAGTGGATCAAGGGATGAACTTTCCATGCAACCTTTGACACAGGGTACTCACAATCCCTTATCCAAGCGTACCTGGCACCAAAGTCCAGTGTGAGGTGGGCAGAAACTCTCACCATGACCTGCATATTGAGGGGAGAAATAGATTTCAACAGCTGTTATGTGCCCATTAGAGTAATGGAGTACCAAGGCAAACTGCAGGTGGGGCTGGCACCAATGTTGGCGTGTGAAATGATCATAAGCTGAGAGTGGGACCTGATATACAAAGTCTTGGACTGGGTAAGAGTTACTGAAGAAGAGAGGAAATGCCTGTGAAGGGGCAAAGGCTGGGCAGAGGAAGTCAGTCATATGGAGCCGGAGGAGAATGAGGCCTCCATCAACCTGGAACAAGTCACTAGTGCCTCTCAGTTTTTGCAGGCTCAGCAAGAGGAACCGAAGTTATAACAGTGGAAGGGACAAAAGATGTACAACATGAGGTAAGGAGGGGTCTCCTATACCAGGTCTGGAGGGATCAAGAGACCGGAGAGGAACTTCAGCAGTTAGTCATCCCTGGAGAGTTTCCCAGACAGATCTGGCAGCTAGTACATAATACCCCATTGGGAGGGCACCTGGAATAGAACAAGAGCAAGGTGCGGATCACCCAGGATTTCTTTTGGCCACATTTACAAGAGGATGTAGACTGATGGGGGGGTGGGGTGGCATGTCCAGAGTGTCAGAAAACCCAAGACAGGAGACTGCTAAGAGCCCACTTACAGTCAATGCCTAAAATAGGAACCCCATTCTCACAAGTAGTCTTAGACATAGTGGGTCCATTACCAAAGTCTCATGTGAGACATCAGTACATACTAGTCGTCATAGATTATGCCACCTGCTTCCCTGAGGCAGTACCCTTGAGATCAATTACAGCACGCCAAGTGGCTGAAGAGCTGCTAAAATGGATCTCAGGCATGGATATACCTGGCAAGATCCTAACTGATCAGGGGACTAATTTTAGGTCTGGTGTGACGAAGGTGCTGTGTAGCACTTTGGGCATCACCCATTTGAAGACATCCAAACCAATGGCCTAGTGGACAGGCTGAACAGAACGATTAAGAGAATGATTTGGAGATGTGTCCAGGATGACCTGCACAAGTGGGATATGGTGTTGACTCCACTGCTGTTTGCACTTTGAGATGTGCCTCAAGAGTCCATACAGTTGTCACCCTTTCAGCTAATATATAGCCACAGCCCCAGGGGGCTGCTCCACATATTCAGGGAAGAGTGGGAGAGGACAGTGGGGCCTGGGGTAGCTGCAGAAGGCTACCATCCCAAGTTACAGGAATGGCTGCACTGAGCACAAGAAATCACCACTGAGAACCTAAAGGAAGCCCAGGGCCAACAGAAGGTCCAACATAATGAAGGCATGAATGTGAGGGCATTCAGTCTGGGGACACGGTACCGGTACTGCTCCCCACCTCCGTGAGCAAACAACTCACAACATGGCAAGGCCCATTCAAGGTCATCAGACAAGTAGGGCCAGTGGACTATGAGGTCCTTAAGTGAGGACACTGGCAAGAGCACCAAATTTACCACGTGAATCTACTCAGAGAGTGGAAGATGCCACAGGGTTGGTTGGCTACACACACCGAGGAGAATGAGGATTTAGAGCCCTCCTATCTGGAGCTTAGAACCAAAAAGACATCAGAGGCCCAAGTTCAGTTTGGAGAAGAGCTGGACTCAGTACAATGAAATGGGTTAAAGAAGCTGGTATGAGCCTTCCAGGATGTGTTCCACAAAGCCCCAAGGTGGGCCAAAGTGGTGGAGTATGACATTAAAACATCATCAGGGACCCTGACTAGAGAAAGATTGTGACCCATCCTGCAGCACCTCCATCAGGCAGTACACCAGGAGCAAGAGAAAATGTTGGAGCAGGGCATCATTTGACTGTCACGTAGCCCATGATGCAGCCCCATACTGCCCACTGCCAAGCCCAACAGTTCACTTAGGCTGTGTACAGATTCCTGGAAACTGAATGCACGGGCAACCTTTGACGTGTTCCCTATGCCTCATATAACCTGTTTGCTGGACAGAATAGAGAAGCCAGGTTTATATCAACCATCAATCTAGCAAACGGGTACTGGTGAATCCCCACGATGCCATCTGATTGTGCCAAGACAGCATTTGGGACATGATGGGGCTTGTTTGAGTTCTTATGTATGCCATTTGGGCTCAACAGAGCAGTGGCCACCTTTCAAAGGCTCATGGATTCATTACTGGAACCACACATGACCTATGCCATCGCCTACATTGATGACATTTGTCTTCTTTACTACAGAGTGGCCACAACACATTCATGTGCTGAAGGCCATCCTAGAGGGGCTTAGAGCAGCTGGACTGACAGCCAACCCTAAGAAGTATATGTTCACAGGCCAAGAAATCAAGTATTTGAGATTTAGCCTGGGGTGAGGGGTAATCAAGCCTTAAAGGATAAGTTTGAGGTCATGTGCCGTTTCCAAGAACCCCATAACTGAAGGCAACTATAGTCCTTCTTAGGACTCATCAATTACTATCAGAGGTTCATAATGTGCTTTGTGGAGCTTGCCACTCTGCTGACAGATGCATTACGGGAAGGTCATCAGGGGCTATCCAGTGGTCTCCTAGCATGACAAAGAGCTTTGAAAAGTTAAAGGAGGCACTGTGCAAGGATGCGGTAGTACATATCCCTGATTTTGCAGCACCTTTTCTCTTGCAGACCAATGCATTGGACAATGTGCTGGGAGCAATCCTGCTACAGCAACAAGAAGGTGAGGACCTCCCAGTGGTGTTTGCAAGCCATAAGTTTAACACCACAGAGGTCAGGTATGTAACCATTGAGAAGGAATGCCTGGTGATACATTGGGCAATAGAATACTTTCACTATTATCTGCTGGAATGGGAGTTTGTGGTGATTACAGACCATGCTCCATTACCTTTGTTGATGAAGTCCCACATAGAGAATGCCCTCATTACTCACTGGGCATTGGCCCTACCGCCTTTTAAGTTTTTGATAGTACATTGACTGGGCAAGGACAACCTCATTGCTGATTTTCTCTCCAGGTGTATCAGCAAACAGGACATGGCTGCTGAGATGCTGCAAACCCACCAGAGAGATCACCAAATGACACTAGTGAAAAGTCAAGGCTCCAAGACACCACAAGGCAGTTTGAGGGGGGAGGTCTGTGATGGCTGGAGTCACTCGTGAGAGCTGGGGACTCCAGGGGCATGCCCTGGCAGCCCTGAACATGGACATGGGACCCCAGGGCAGTCTGGTAACTTACTGGGGTGTAGGCAGGAGCTGGAGCAGTGCTTGCCGCCACTGTGCTGGCTTTTGAACTGGCTGCCAGTCAAGATCAGTGGTGCCTGGCTGATGATGTCAGCCTTAGGCACTGCCACAGGAAATTTAAAAACACTGGCTGATGCCAGGTGGAGGAGTGACAGGGGACCCAGAGCAGGACCACCTTGGGACACCCTGCCCACAGGACATACCCTGGTGCACTGAGTCTGTGGAAGCTGAAGTGGTGCTGATGCAAAGAGGCCAGGAGAGTCCCTCAGCAGGGGAAATCTCGAGTGGAGTCTGTGTTGGTTTCTTCTTTTGCTGTATTTTATTGTGTCTCACTGCTTTCTTTTCGTACGGTAGCTTCTCACTCATTGGAGGACCATAGCCGAGGCAACTGCAACTGAGGAAGGTGGTCTGGAGTCTAAGTCCAACCTTTCTGCAATGTCTCACTGTAGCCTCCCAGCAAGGAGGCTAAAGGGGCCTGAGGCAGCAGTTACAGGCAGCAGTACCCTGACCTGCATGGTTGGCGAGTGGACTGGGGTGTAGGGGAGATGGAGCCCCAGGATCAGCTGCACTGGTAATGTGAGTAATACAGTCACCAAGATCACAATAACACCACTGAATCCCTCCTTGAAGTATTTTTCCATCAAGATGTGGCAGAAAAGTGTGGGGGGGGGG
>NW_005841847.1:2797715-2804825 GCF_000455745.1 Alligator sinensis | reverse complement strand
GGGGGGGGGACGTGACCTGGTGAGTGGAAAAGTACTCTCAGGACCAGAGCCAGCAGAGCGGGACTTAACAGTGTGTATATTTAAACTAACTTAAGCCAATGCACATTGTAAACAGGCTGTCCAGACTTAACTGGGATCCTGTAGAATGCCATTAATAGACACACAAATGAAGAAAAAAAAGTTATTTTTTGTCTGCATTAGGAAATGCTTTGCCTCCACTTAAATGCCACCTTTTCCTTTGTACACTAAAATACTATCGTTTTCCCCTGAGTATTGCAGTATTATTTTTCCTAACATTGATCTCATTCTGCTTTCTTCTTCTTTTCCCCAATGGTTTTTTTACAAAGTTTAATTTGGCCAGATCCACCTACACATGTTCAGATTTCCAGTGATTCATTTCAGATGCTCCTTCTGCTTATTTCTAGTCAGCATTTGTTTTCATCATTCCCCATATGTCAACAGGTTATTTTGATTTAGTTTGTCTTCCAATTTAGATAGCAGGATTGGCCATATTTTCCATGCAGGGAAAGTGGGTATAGAAAAGAAAGAGCTCTTTTTCAGAATAAAAAATTCCCAGAGCATTCATCTGCCATTCATTCATAAATCCTATATAAATAAGAGATGAAAATCTTTTCCTGTTTTTCCTGCTACACAAATGCTTGTTCAGTAGCATATCATTTCCCTCTTAGGCAACATCTTTTCCCTTGTTTTTTATGTTAATTTGGATATGTCAAATACAAATAAAAGCATATGCTTATTAAGTGCACTTTATCATAAAATTGTATGGACCTGTCCTATACAAATGTCTCTCTTTTAGCTTTCTGGATTCCAGCTGCAGCCATTTATCTTGTTCTGTGTTTTAAGGGCTACTGTTCACATTTTTTTTGACAAATGAAAAAAAAGCATTTCCTAACATTTTCCCCTTATATGCATATCAATGAGATTTAGACTCATTTTTTCTTCCAGTCATTCTACCCTCTCTCTTACTGAGTTCATTAATGTCCTACAGAAGAACAGGCTAACCCTACTCAACTAACCAGAGGGTGTGTATAGAAGCAGTTCCCCCTGTATACCACTGTTACTACAGCATGGGTAATTGGTTTGGGAATTTAGACTGCATCCTTCATGTCATTATGGCCCTACAAGGGCAAGGATTATAATATTATTTAACTGATAGGTGCAACAGTAGGATAGCAGCCTGTGATAATGGAGTCACCTGGAAAGAATCACTCTGTGATGTAATGTGTCTTCATGCTGTCTCGGTAATGATCTAAAAGAGATGGAAGCCTTGCACTTTTTGGTTTATACAACATTCACAAAAAAATCACTTAGAAAATCCAACATCAGTTACCTTAAGCATTGGTGAGTGAACATCTAAAGATGCCATTTATAACTGATTTACCTGATTCCAGGTTCTTCTCTTCATTTAAAGTATAGAAGCTAAATCATAATAAATAAGAAAAGGAGATAGAATCAGATCCACATAGGGACTGAGGTTTGGTGACATTAGGTACTAACACACCTCATTTTTTGGGTACCCGCCTATAGGAGTTGATTCAGAAACCACAGGAAGCTTTTTAAATTCTCTGTAAAATGTATTGGTACAGTTAGGTGCAAAGGATTCACAAGGGCTGAGCAGAGAAATACCTACCCCAAACAATAGGAAATATATTTTGTCCAGGCTTAGGTGCCTACCTGCCACCCTAAGTTAGGTACCTGTATGATAACCTAAGTCTCACCTACACATGGGCTTGAGTATCTAGATCAAGGGTGGGCAAAATATGGACCAAAGCCAGCCCCCTAACTGATTGGATCTGGCCTGTGGCTGTCCTGTGGCACTCTGCAAGGGAGTGAGACCAGCCTGCTCCTGCCTGGGGCAGTCCGTGTTGTGCTTCCACCTGTGCCCACCCAGTGAACACAGCATCCTGGTGAGTCTGCTCCCAGTGTAGCTGCAACCACCTGAATACTGCTTGGCTTCCCACAGCCTCCAGTGGCTTATCCTTCTCTTCCTCCTGCTCCTGCTGTGCTGCTCTGGGCAGCAGATAATGCAGAGAAGCAACAGTGGCCATGGGAACACATACCAGGCACCGCACACCCAGCCAGGCAGGGTGGAACCAGTAGCTGAATGATTCCTGCCCCAGAGCATGGGGCTCCAGCTCCCAGCCACCTTCCATACACTCAACCACCTGCAGGTGGCTGCTCATCACACCAGGCAGGTGGAGTGAGTGGAAGGTGACTAGGAACTAGAGCTGGAGCCCTGTGCCTTGGGGCAGGAGTCACCTGTTTGCACCTTCACCCCTGCCTGGATGGATGTGTGGTGCCTGGCACACATTCCCACAGCTGCTGTAGCTTCCCCGTGCTGTCTGTCTAGAGAGGTGCAACAGAAGGAGGAAAAGCCACTGGGAGCAGGGAAAACTGAGCAGTACCTGAGCTGCAGCTGCACCAGAAGCAACCCCACTGGGAAGCTGTGCATGCTAGTTGGGGCCATGGGCAGGCACAGGCGGGAGCAGGTGGGTCTCAGTCCCATGCAGAGCCTTGTGGGGAGAAGCCACAGGCCAGATGCAGGGCAGGGCAAACTGCACTTGTACCTGCACCACACTGCCCAGACAAACTCTGCTGCATGTGCCCTCTCCCTCTCTTTCCCCACTCCAACCGGTTCCCAGGACCTAGTGCACAGGCAGACCCCCTACACATATATGCAGACACACACCTTCCCACCTCCACACATCCCACACCCCCAACACATTACCCCCATACACTCCACACTCCTCCCCCCACACACACACCCAGACACCCATCCCCACCCTCCAATGCCCGGCACCCGCCCCTACACATAAACACACCCCATATCTGCCACACCTCCCCGCACACAATATACAAGAGGTAAGACTTTATTTTGAGCTATTGTGCAATTGCCTTTATATACACTACTCAAAAAAACATTAATCAGGACAAAAAAATAATTTTTGAAATAAAATTAAAATACGTTACAGTAGATGTTTGATTTTTAGTATATGATTTGTCTTTTATCTATAATTTGTTAAAATAATATCTTCTGAAAGACTGTATGTATACAGTTCTTGATGGCTCACCAAAACTCATTAAGTGGCCCTCCAGCCAAAATAATTGCCTGCCTCTAAACTAGATTGTCCTTTGGGTATGGATGATTGTATCACTTTCTTCTTGATGGCCTCAGGTGCTGGATTCAACCAACACAGGCAAGTGGTTACAGCACTAACCCAGGAAGTAGAAACCTGGGATCCATGCCCTACTTAGCCTGAGAGGGCTCAAACTCAAATCACTAACCTCCCAAGATAGTGATTTACTCACTGAACTAGATACAGGCAGTCCTCAGACTTATGACACAATTGGTTCCTGAAAACCACGTCTTAAATCGAGACATTGTAACTCAGAACTGATTTTCCCATAGGAAATGTTAAAACCCGACTCCATGTGGCGCCCAGTGACTAGGGAGATGACAGTCCAATTGTTCATGGATCCTGGTACTCATTAGCCAGAGGAAGAAGGGAGCAAACACCAGCACATATTGCTCGCAACAACTTTATTCAGAATGGAGACAGCTTTGGGACAGGTCCCGAAAAAACCAACAAACTGGGGGCCTGCACTGAACATTAGTTCTTTTCACATTTTATACACCTTGGTTCATACATATTAACATTCACCCCACCTATGTCCCTCCTTCGGTTCCACCCATTTCTCCTCATATCTCAAGCTTCACCTCTGTTTACTGTTTGCTTCCTAAGCATGGTGTTGCCTATGCATTTCATTCATTTACATGCCTCTCTGCTAAGAGAGCATGTGTAAGACTTTGACCTTCGCTTCTTTTGGTCACTTGTGGTTTCTCACAGGTTCTTTCTAGTTTTCTTGCCAACTTCAGCATCATCTCCAAGGCCGTACTTCTGCTTTGTCTCCTGATGATAGCTGGTGGGCTGCATCCTATTTTTACGAAACACATCATGCACTTTGAACCCTATCCTTTTGTTAAGAATCCGCTTACTTAAGCATTAGCCAAGTTAGTTGCTTTTAATATGCCATCCAACTTTGTGACTAGCGGCTTTTGCTGAGGTTATTTTTAATATATCATCCAGCCTTGTGACCAGCAGCTTTTGCTGAGATGCAGGAAAAAACTTATTCAGCTCCCCACCCAGCACTCCCCAAAATCCGTATTGTTACCCTAACAGGAAACAATGTTATAAATGGGGGATTAGTTCTCGAACCAAGGCCCAATACCCTATTTTCACCAAAAGTAACCCAGAATTTTGTACTCAATCAATTACAGATGGACAATATGGCTACACTAATGTATTTATATTGTAAATAGCAATCATATTGATTTGGAAGGACGTCTTTGAGCAGACTTTGCTGGCCATTTTGAAGGGCTCTTGGTTGGACATTTTGAAGGATTCTTGGCTGGAGTCTTCTCAGGAGTCTTGGCTGCAGATTTTTCTGGAGTCTTGTCTGCTTTCTTAAAGAAAGTGTCCAAGGAAATTTGGACAGATGTTCTCCAGGGAGATGGGTGATGCAGCGAACTTGTTCACTGGCATGGGTTGGTGTCAGATCAAGTGTTGTAAAGTCAAAACTGACATCAGAAAATTGAACCAGGGTGTCAATTTATAAATGTTGTACGTATGAAACGTTGTAACTCAAAACATCGTAAGTTGAGGACTGCCTGTACAAGGCTGAGTTGTGGGTACACTCTACTTCGCCTGTTGAAACTCTGTCAGAAGATGTGTACAAAACAGAATGCAAAATTCATGGGGTCAGAGAGAGAGAACAAGAAAGAGCATGACTCTGCAACCTAGAGGTAATGGCACTTATTTAGCTGATGATTCCTGTATTCTTGCTCTTTTTCACAGGATATTAAACACACAATGGGAAAATAAAAAAACAGAAACAATCTATGGAGCAGGGACTGAAACCTTGGGGTGCCTATTCACAAGCACAGAGATTGCTCTGACATGCTGGAATTTCACAATGATTAATCGAGTCTCCTGGAGCCTCCTGTATTTTGTATATCAGCATCCCCACACTTAAAAATGGTGGTGGAGGAGCTTGAACTAAAGCTCATTGAACATGTTGTCTTTAAGTGCTAGGACACCTGTACACAAGATGTGGTGGGACTTTAATTAGAGCAGTTCTCAGAGCTGCTCTGATTAAAACATCACCCCCCTTCCCTACCCAGAGAATGTGTAAAAGTGCCCTTGAATTTCCAGTTTACTTTCTCTCTCTTTCTATCCTTTCTCTCCTTGTACTCTCTTTCTGGCTCCATCTCGCACTGCTTGCTGCTCAGTGGCTCAGCTTCAACAGGTAGAAGTGGTGAGTACCACATCACTAGCCTGAGCTTGGTTGTTAGGGTACTCTTTTGACAAGGTGGAAGATGTGGTTTGAAATCACTGGGGCTAAGGAGAAAATTGAATATGAGTCTCCTCATAGGTTAACTGCCTGAAAAGTTGGGCAGCAGTGGTATTCCCATTATTGAATGAAAATGGGACAATGGGATGCTGTGTTTTCTGACCTCAAGTCTGTGGTAGGCATACTAAAAGCATGATTACTGGATTAGGCTCCTCAGGGGATTTAGGTGTGGGAATACCTAGTTTATGGACCCCAATTGGCAGAAAATAGTACCAAGTCTCTCAGGTCAGCAAAGATAGTGGATGTTCCAGGCATGCATAGTAGGAGCACTGTGAGGGACTACACTGGCAAGAACGTAGGTTCTTAAGGGGTTAGGAAGGGGTGTTGTGCATCAGATTTGAATTTACTCTCCTAAATTCTATCCAAGTATTTTAGTGGCTCTGGACCACAGTCTTTACCAAATGATAGCAAATGTATAAGACACAATGCCTAGCATTTTCTACAATCATGGGTCAAATTCTCCTGTCAATTATACTCATATGCAGTAATTCCATTAAACTAATTGAGAGTAGAATCTGGTCTATACTGCTAGTACAGTATCTAAAGAAATTAAGTAAAGCTGCACCATCATGCCAAAACCCTTTTTGATATTCCTTATTGCAGTGCTACATCTGACCACCAACAAGCTTTCAGTCAGAATGGAGATAAATTACCAAATGGATGGTAAGCTGTTTAATTTCAGTCAACTACAAGCCAAAAACAAGACCACCCTGATCTCCAGTATGCTGACGATCCTGTAGTCCAGGGGCGGGCAATTATTTTGGGTGGAGGGCCGCTTACTGAGTTTTGGCAAGCCATTGAGGGCTGCATGACAGACAGCCCAGGGCAGATTAATACTAATTTTCTAAATTTTTTAGGGGCCTCGCGGGCCAGATAGAATGGCTTGGCAGGCTGCATCTGGCCTGCCGGCCACATTTTGCCCACCCCTGCTGTAGTCTGTGCTCATTTGGAAGCAGACCTTCAGGCAATCATCAATGTCTTCACTGAGGCATACAAGAAAATGTGACTAATGCTTAACATTCAGAAGACTAAGATCCTCCATCAACAAGCACTTAATGAGCAGTCTCCAGCTCTGGTATTTCAGATTCACAGTGAGACTCTGGAGAACACTGAATATTTCCTATGCCTTGAAAGCTATCCCTTGCAGAAAGCTGACATTGACAAAGAAATTTAACATCACCTCAGATGTGCAAGTGCAGCCTTTGGACACATGAGGAAACAGGTATTTGAAGACTGCAACACCAGATGCGAAACCAAGCTCATGGTTTATCAAGCAGTTGTGATCCCCACTTAACTGTACAAAGGCTGAGATGTGGACAATGTACAGGAGACACCTCAAGTCATTGGAGAAGTACCAGCAATACTGCTTGCAGAAGACCCTTTGAATCCAATGGGAAAACAAATGCACCAACATTAGTGTCCTCTAGTAAGTAAACACCATGAGCATCAAAGTGATGAGCGTCTGACATCAACTTCACTAGGCTATCCATGTCATCTGAATGCTTGACTTCAGATTCCCAAAGCAAGTTTTATTCTCCCTGCTCAGTCAAGGCACGCACTCAAGAGGAAGGCAGAAAAAAGCACTTCAAGGACATCCTCAAAACCAACTTGAAAAAATACAACAGCAACATCAACTCATGGGAGACTATCACCCAGACCTCCCCAAATGGGGAAAGA
>NW_005841847.1:2707589-2797684 GCF_000455745.1 Alligator sinensis | reverse complement strand
TTGAAACCTTATGACAAAAACAGAAGATGGAAAAGCAGAAGCAGCAGAAACAGTGTGTTGCAGACCAAATCAAGAATCCGGAGTCACCATTCCCACATGGAAACACATGCCCAAGTTGCAACAGAGTTTGTTGATTCCAGATCGGCCTCGTCAGCCATCTTTGGATGCACAGATAAGACAATCATGGAAGACAATCATCCTCAACTACAAGGGATTTCCAAAGAGGAAGAGTATATGAACAAACATGTACAGTAGAAACTATTAAATGTTTTGCTATTGGAAGGTGATGCTACAGACCCATCATTATAATTAAAAGTCATATATCCTGTCAAAATATAATTAAAATGTAAAGTAAGATCATAAAAAGGAAGAGTACAGCATCTGTCTTTGCTAGTGGAAATTCAACCCATATTTATTAATTTGCTCTAAATTGACAATAGCATGGATAAATATATTGAAAAAAATGGAATCTGAAGCTTTTATTATCACATGCTTGACAAATGTACTTTGTTAGGGATGATTTCACATAGTGTCTTACTGAATAGCTATAGTCAGTGGTGGTGATCCCTCACAGTCAAGGATGATCATTCCCACGGGTCAAGTAAAGGGTTGTAAATGAGCCCACTGATGACCAAGTAGGTTGATCCAAGAGCCACAGACTCTCTGACAAATGCCACAGGTGATGGTTAAGGGGAGGGTCAAACTATAGATTTCTCAGTCTTGTTTCCTTTCCTTCTAGTTCCATTGTTTTTCTGCCTCCAGTGCGAGATGGTTTTCCTCAAAGTAAGATGTACTGTCTCTCACAAAGTGTCACCATGTTGCGCTGTCTCAGGCTAATTTTTCCCAATTTGTGATGTCAATGCCACACTTCTTAATGTTCTCCATGGGGGTGTCCTTGAAGCATTTCCTCTGGCCCCCACATGTCCTTTGTCCTTGGATGAGTTTGGACTATAGTAGTTGTTTTGGTAAATGTACATCAGGCATGTGCACACAATGCCCTGTCCACTGCAGCTGATATTGAATAATCAATGCTTCCATACTGGTGTTGTTCATGTCAGTGAGAGCACTGGCATTTGTGTGATGATCCTCCCACTTTATACCAAAGATCATCTGAAGGTAGTGCTGGTGATGGAATTCCAGGCTTTTCAGGTGGTCCCTGTAGCTTCACAGCCGTAGAGAAGACTTGCGATTACCACAGCTTTATATAGTAGGACCTTTGTTCAAGTTCTGATGTCATGGTCATTAAACACACAATGATTCAGTCTTCCAAAGGCTGAGCTGGCACATTGGTTCCTATACTGTATCTTCTCATTGATGCTGGCCTTCTTTGAGAGATATCTACTGAGAGATGCACTGCTTATAGCACTGTGCATGTCTGTTCTGCCATTTGTATCACAAATGCTCATAGAAATGTTTATGGAGTCTTAACATATCCTGGGTAGCCTGGAGATACAAATACACTATAATACAGCTAGTGTCATGTTACTGGCAGTTTTAGGCCCTTTAGGCATTCTACAGGCAGGCTCACATCAGCAGGTTTCACAATTGTTTTCTAATATCTTTACACAAGTTCAGGGTAAATTACTGGCTAAGATAATTTACTCTGTAATCTGTCAGAAATGTAAGCTCTAAAGCTGGAGATGTTAGTACCAGTTAGTTGAAATAGGTTACACTATTTTGGTATCTCTGACAGAAAAGCTGTTAGGGAAAAATATAGTTAAAACAGCCTAGACACAAGAAATTACAGGAACTTGGGTGTCCAGAGATGGGACTCAATATCCAGCTATTATTGTCTCTCAGGCTTCTTTTACAAGCCCTGTAAAAGTGCTCCTGGAACATAACTAAGCTTTCTGAGTATCCTAATTCCTTATTTTATCTCTATTTTAATCTTTTTTTTTACAAAGAATCTCCAGCTGCACAGAGGCAAACAAAGGAATTCAAGCAGAACTTGGATAGCATATTGAGCTTTAAACTACGTACAATGGGGGACAGGGAGGCAGGAGATGGAGAGAGTCTAGAACCTACAAACTGTGAGCCATGCAGTAGTACACCCCAGGGGCACACCAAGGGGCACTCTGGGCATCAGAACGGGGGCAGGGAGGGAAGCATCAAAAGCACCATTTGGAGGGCTCAAGTGCCTCTATATTAATGCTAGGAGCAAAGGGAACAAGCAGGAAAAACTCACACTTCTGCTTGCAGATAATAACTTCGACTTAGAGGGGCTAACAGAAACCTGGTGGGACCCTACCCATGACTGGGCAGTACACATTGAGGGCTACAGGTTGTACAGAAGGGACAGAGTAGGGAGGAAAGGGGGTGGGGTTGCTCTCTATGTAAAGGAGCATTATACATCTACCCTGATCAAAATGGAATCAGAGGAGGAGAAAGTTGAGTCATTGTGTGTTAGGATACATGGAGGTTGTGGGGAAAGGGAGTTGGTGGTGGGGTCTGCTACTGACCACCACATCAAGAGGAAAAGCTAGACTTGGAATTCTTGAGGCAGCTCTCAGAGGCTGTACAGTCTAGGGACGTGGTTGTCATGGGGGACCTAAACTACTCTGACATCTGCTGGGAGGAGCAGTCAGGCAAATCCAACCATTCACATAGGTTCTTAACCTGCGTGCAGTACCTTCACCTAACTCAGGAGGTATACGGTCCCACTAGGGGGAATGCCTTACTGGACTTGGTGTTGGCTACAGGGGAGGATCTGGTAGGGGAGCTGCAGATTCGTGGTCACCTTGGGGACAGTGACCACCAGTCAATCAAATTCACCATATAGTGTACGGTGGGTAAGATAACTAGTAGGGTGGAAGTGCTTGACTTTAGGAAGGCTAATTTCAGTGTGCTTAGGAGTCTAGTCAATAATGCACTGCAGGAGAAGAATATTGGTGAGATAGGAGTCCAGGAAGGGTGGTTGTTCCTAAAGGAAGTGATCCTTTGGGCTCAGAGACTATCCCAGTACGAGGGAAAAGGGGGAAAAGAGCCAAAAAACTTCCTTGGCTAAACAGGGGAATCCAGGGGAGCCTAAGGGCAAAAAAGAAGGCATATAGGTGGTGGAAGCAGGGGAAAGCTACCAAGGAGTAGTATACCTAGTTGGGCTGCACTTAAAAGGAGGCAGTTAGAAAGGCCAAAGCAACTACAGAGCTGAGGCTGGCAACACAAATTAAACAAAAGGCAACAAAAGGTCTTTTTTTTAGGGATGTAGGGAGTAAAAGGAAGGCACAGGGCAGCATAGGATCCCTACTGAACAAAGAGGAGAAATTAGTGACAGGGAGGGGGGACAAGGCTGAGCTATTCAATTAGATTTTTGCCTCAGTGTTCTCCTAATGGGTTCTTAGATGGGCATCAGAGGGACACCAGCCTACCAACAGTCGATGTTGACTTGGTGCAGAGTCACTTGGATGGATTGGATGTGTTCAAGTCAGCAGGTCCGGATAAGCTGCATCCAAGGGTACTGAAGGAATTGGCCGAGGTCATAGCAAAACCACTGGCACGGCTGTTTGAGCACTCATGGCACTTGGGTCAGGTCCCACACAACTGAAAAAGGGCCAATGTGGTTCCTATTTTCAAAAAGGGGAGGGAGGAGGATCCGAGTAATATAAGTCTCACCTCCATCCTTGGAAAGGTCTTTGAAAAGATCATGATGGATCATATTTGTGGGAGTCCAGTAGGAAAAATAATGCAGCAGGGAAACCAGCATGGATTTGTAGCAGGTAGATCATGCCTGACCAATCTGGTTTTGTTTTATGACAGGGTCACAAAATGCTTAGATGCAGGAGTAGAGGTAGATGTCATTTTCTTGGACTTTAGCAAGGCCTTTGATACGGTATCTCATAAATAAAGAGGCTGTGACAGCTGTTTACATGATCCTGTGGGTAGCAAATTGGCTTAGCAGTTACACCCAGAGTGTGGTAGTAGATGGGTTGGTATCGACCTGGAAGGATGTGGGTAGTGGGGTACCGCAGGGTTCAGTCCTTGGACCTGTATTCAATATCTTCATGAGTGACTTGGATGTGGGTGTGAAGTGTTCTCTGTCCAAATTTGCAGATGATACTAAATTGTAGGGTGAAGTGCACACTCTGGAGGGTAGGGAACGATTGCAAGCAGACCTGGACAGGTTGGAAAAGTGGGCAGTACACAATAGGATGCAGTACAACAGGGACAAGTGCAGAATGCTCTACCTAGGGTGCAAAAATATCTAGCACATCTACTGGCTGGGAAGTGACCCTCTAAGCAGCACAGAAGTGGAAAGGGATCTCAGAGTCATAGTGGACTCCAAGATTGACATGAGTCATCAGTGTGACAAAATCATCAGCAAAGCTAACTACACTTCATCATGCATCAGCAGATGCATGATAAATAGATCCAAGGAGATGATACTTCCCCTCTATGCGGCATTGGTCAGACTGCAGTCGGAGTGCTGCGTCCAGTTTTGGGTGCCGTACTTCAAGAAGGATGTTGATGAACTCAAGAGGGTCCAGAGGAGGGCCACTTGTATGGTTCGGGGTCTATAGGACAAGCCCTACGAGGAGAGACTGAGGTACCTGGACCTCTTCAGTCTCCGCAAGAGAAGGCTAAGAGGTGATCTTGTGGCTGCCTACAAATTCATTAGGGGGACGCAGCAAGGGATCGGAGATGCTGTGTTCACCAGGGCGCTTCTTGGGGTAACAAGGAACAATGGTCACAAACTGACAGAGAGCAGATTTAAGCTAGATATCAGGAAAAACTTCACGACAAGGGTGGCCAAAATTTGGAATGGGCTTCCAAGGGAGGTGGTGCTCTCCCCTACCATTGGCCCTCGGACCCCAGCCCTCTTTCCTGCCTAGGCAGGGGGCGAGGTCCCTTCCGACCCTAGCATCTATGAATCTATGAATCATCTATGAGCTGCCCTTTGTAGTTATCTTGAGTCCATCCTGAGCAATACTTAAATGAGTTAAGCATTGCTTTCATTTCAAATGGTTATAGCTAATATGAAAATTCTCTCTCTTACCAAAGGAAAAAAGTTGGCTGTCTCATGAAGTAGTGTGCAATCTATAATTCCAGTACAAATATAAAAAGCTATAGTAGATGTATGCTTATATGGCTTAATTTCTTCCCATTGCAACTCATTCAGGGGTGTGGCATCAGCAAAGACACACTATATTCAAAGCGGTCAGATTCAAAGGGTCATACTTTTTGACCCAATTTAGAATAAAGCTGTAGTAGGGCACTAAGATGTGCCTACTCTTTTAAGGCTGGAGCAGAACTCCACAGCTGTGGCTTGCTTGGGTGACAGCCTAATGGGGTAATTAGGCAGCACCTGCAGGTGTCAAATGCCCAGAAGGAAACAGGGTTTCAGGGCACATAACCCCAGGGCTGGAGCTAGCAGAAGCACTCTCTCTCTGGCAACTGCCGGGGAAGGAGCTCCTGCATGACGGAGCTACCTGAGGCCTACTGTTGCCTGCTTTACTACCCAAGCACAGCAAGACTCCAGGAGCCTCCCAGGTATCTAGGGCTAGGGGACATGTTATCCGAAGGATGGAAGTTTGTCTTATTAAAGGGGCAGAGAGCTGTTGTCATTGCTAGTGTTTAAGTTATAGCCTAGGGGCTTATGATTATGTTACTATTTGCAACTGGTGGTTACTATTGAGGCTACAGGGGAGGTGGAGGACTCATTAGTGCTCAGAGGGCAGTACACGAGTGAGCAGAGAGAGATAGGTGCCAGAGAAAGAGGCACAGAGAGATGGGCACCAGAGAGCCCAGCACCAGAGGGGTGTAGAGATACAGGGGCCGGAGGGCCCAGCACCAGAAGAGTACACAGAGGTGATATTAGTAGTATAACACCTGTGAGGGATGGGACATGGCAAAGGGAAGGATGGAGGTGTGTAGTATGCTCTGGGCATTAAGACATTGAAAAGAGCAGCCTCTTGCCTAGAAGTAACTTTTTCATTACATCAAAGGTGTGGCAGGAAAGTCAGATGGGCAGATTGCTCTGGACAGGTGGACAGGCCAAAGTTGTAACCATCCTTGAGATTTGCCCCCTGTCACAAAGCTTATAGTCTGAAATATCTCTGTAATGTAAGCATGATTTACTGTACTTACTACACCCTGGTTCATCAAGGTACACAAGCCTAATTTTAGTTGAATTACTCATGTATTTAACACTAGGCATGTGTTTAAGAGACTTGCTAGATTAGGGTCTTGGTGAGTAATACGGTGGTAGTCATTCCCCTTTTAGTAGTATATTTTATGTATTCATGGCATCTGCTATCTGGTTTCACCTCAACGTATGACTTTGGTTTCTGATCCTGGCTTACCCTTGACTTTTTTGTCTCGGGCTGTGGCTCTGGCTCTTAACACTAGTCTGGATTGACTTTAACTCTGGCTCCTGGTTCTAGTTTTGGCACCAAAACCCTCTATACCACCAGTTCCTGGGAAACCAACCTGGACTGCACCCATGCTTCAGGTGCCCAACCACTAAGCCAGACTTCCCTCTCCTGAGTCCCTAATATACATTTTCTATAATCCAGCAAGAAATTATTAGATCCATGAAAATGTAATACACATTGTTAGAAAATGTCAATATATTGCAATACAGCCAATTCTGAAATAGTTAATAGAGAATAAAAACAAGTTGTGGCCATTTGCTGCAAAAACTCAAAGAATATAGACTGGAACAAGTATTAAAAGGGTAATTTAATAACTGCTTTAGCAATCACATGGTACTTCAGGTTTCATATCCTTGATAGCATACACAAAAAATTACTACTGATATGTCCTGTGTGACCAGTTTACAGTGCTTGAAACTGAATTGCTGATGTACTCTGTTTTTTCCCCTCTTTGAATCTTCTTTATCTCTAAAAGGTGCCTATAGATATTCAAGCCCCCACTCCTGCCTAGAGCGGGCGGGGGGGAGCATTTTCAGGGGCCAGATCAGGCAAAAAACTGTCACTTCTGTCTGCACCCTATGTGATTGTTGAAGGTTCAAATTTAGCATTTAAAGAATATAATTCAGCACAAAATCAGTGTATGTTTAAATAATTTATACAATGTTAATTTGCTGTAAATTTGGTTTTCATTTCTAAAGTGGCAATTGATGCCACTTAGACTGAATGAGTTCCTGAAGAATGAGTCTTTAAGAAAATGATATGTGCAAACAGTGAAGTGCTAAATTTGCATGAATTGGTACTGTGCTAACTCAAGAAAGTTTTCTCTCCCAAATTAGATTCTTGAGCCTTAGATTCAAATTTTCAACTTGATCTTATTTGGACCACTACATTTATACTGGAATTTTACAAACACAAACTGCATGCAAAAAATTACACTTTCAAGAGTTTACACTCAGAAATTCTAGATGATAATGTGAAAATATTAACAAAACTACAAAGCCAAGTTGCCCCATTGACTTCAGTGAGTCTACAAACAGAGGTCAGGTTTTTACAGTCTTGTATTTTCTTTCATAGAAAAGTATTTCCATTTTGAGAGAGACCTATTCCTTCCCTTCCCCATGACCCAATTCTTTTGGTTTTAGTGATATCTTATTTCTTCTTTTATCTGCCATTTAGGACATATTTGTCATGAGCAGTCTTTATCTACAAGTATAGACTAGATCTTTTCCTTACACCCTCTGTATCTACTTTTATTCAAACAGATTACAAGCAGTTAAATTTGCTGGAACAAAATACTGATTCTAGTTCTTTATCCCATGTCATTTCTACCTCCTCACTAGAGATTATTTCCTCTGCAAAAACCAAACATTTCTGAGTCAAAATTAGCCTGTTTCAAATAAAAGGATAAATTTAGAACAACATACTACAGGCATAAAGGAAAACAGGATGATGTAAGGAATGAGTTTCCCCACAAAATTATAGTAACGACGGTCCAACTAGGATCATTATTAAACAGGCCCATAATTTTGATAAAACTAGAAGTTATGGGAAGTAGAATTTATGGGAACTAAACTGCAAATATTATTCAATCTACTGCTTAAAGTTTAACCTATTGGTGGTAATTGATCCCCTTTCAAACCTGATGAAATAGTATTAGATACTCTTAAATCTCTGTTTGTGAAAACACCTATATTGTAACTCATTGATAAAGTCATTTTCATAATATCATCTGAGGAAGATTGAATAGATATTCAATAACAAAATGGTAATTTGAAGTTTGGCAAAATCTGAGTTTCAATTTTTCCTGGTCTCCCTGACACAAATGATCATTAACACAAAACTTTAACCTCATCAGTTCAATTCTCTTCTCTGAATTTTGAGATCTCATACTATTTCTAGTTCTAGTAAAACATTTTCAAACAAAAGAATTTTATAAAAAATTAACTTTTTCCAAAATGAAAAAAAATCACAGACTAATGTTCACTTTTTATTTAAAATGTGGCTCTTTTTTTTAGTGAAAAGTTTTAAAAGTTCATTTATTTATTTAATAAAAAAGCCATGAAACTATAAAGGCTGTGGGGGGAGGGCGAAGGAAACAAACAAACACACAAAAACTATTGACCATGCTCATTTGTGAAAAAATGAGTAACAAAAAAAACTATTGCAATTATATTAGAAAAGATTTGCATTTATCTCTGTGAAAAAAGGTTGAGTCAATGATGTAGATACAAATTTGAATTTTTCTGCAATGCTTTACATTTTTGACCATCTGTTACCATTTCCCACTATACCTCATTTAAATAAATGTCATATTTTTATTAGTATAACAGGCTCCTTATACTGCATCTTTAAATAACAATAACCCTTTCTATCTAGACATTGAAATCTCTGATATATCCTTGCTCCCTGAATAATAATATCATATCAGGTGATGTTTCATTTTTCTATGTGAGTTACACTTTTCCTTAAGTGCTAGATAAAACATGCTCAGTACTTTTCAATCTTTAGCTGTCTACAGGGTATATTCTTTTGAATTTTCCAGCAACAAGTGATGTCTTGTTTATATGTGATACATTGTTCTGTTCCTGCATTGTCCTCTGACAGTAAATATTTCTCATTCTTTCAGAAGCTCAATGTATTATGCCCTGAATGTTCACAGGTATTAACAGAAAGAAACAGTTATATACATAGATAAAATCCCTGTTCAGGATAAAACCCTTGTATACATGTTTGCGCCACAGCACCAGAAGCTTTTAAAAGCATCCAGTGCTGCGGTATAAATGGCGAAATGCATGTCAGCACTGAGAGAACGGTGGTGGCACACTTTTGAACAAAAACACATAAAAACATTTTAGTCAAAAGTGCACTGATGCCATTTTCTGCACACTGACACACATTTCACTGTTTATACAAATGCATGCGATGCAGGGCTGGGCACATCAGCTCATATGCAGAGCAGACTTCCCCAGTCAGCAGCAAAAGCCTAGAAGCTGAGGGGAGGGGGGAAGAGGTTGCAAATGGGATGGGGGAGCTAAGTAATGGCTAGAAAATGGTATTAAGGGGTTTGCATTTGGGAATTGACTTGTAGGTAAAGTAGGTATTGCATTAGAACAATGGTCCAAGACAATGGCAAGGGTTAACTGGTATCTAAAAGCCTGTTTGTGACAAAGTTTCCTTCAAGGCCCACTGTGTCAGAAGCCAGCAGACACAGGCTGGGAAATTGATGATATGTACCACACTGTTCCCTAACATGAGGTAAGGTGGCATTAGATCACAGTGCCCAACTGCAGAGTCCCTGGGATTTCCAGCTTTGGTGAACAGACCAAATTAGGAGACTGGTAAATAATAAAATTAAGATGTGTGCATGTGATAGGTTTGGGAAACAAAGGAATATGGTGACAGGACACAATGTGTACAGTATGATGACCACAGAGAAACCAGTCAACAATGCCTGGGAATGAAGAGTCATTGGAGGAGAAAGAACACAAAAGGATCAGAGCACCTAATGGCCCCCAAGAGGGGAACCCAAGGCCATCAAGGACAAAGGGCAAACCACCAACCTGTCTCACCCAACCCACAGGAGTGGGCCAGGGAAGGGAGTTGACCTTGGCTCTTGACCTCCAGGCTGCTGACATTTGACATGCAAGAAATAATCTCAGAGTGAAGCTTGCGTACTGGCCAGATGTATCTTCTCTCTGTGACAGCCCTAGGACTGGTACATATAAAATCTGTTTGCCTTGCCTGCATTATTCTTATCTGCTATCACTGTGTATCAATACGATTTCCCTATTATTGAATGAAGAAGCTGTGCTCAGTCTGAGGGTTTGGTTCCTCCCAGAACAAGGTATCTGGGTCATAAATCCAGTGTCAACAGAGAGAGTTTGGGGATGGGTAGAGAAGGTGCTGTTTGCTCCTCTTAGTTTCATAGTTGATAGGGTCAGAAGGGACCTGAGCAGATAATCAAGTTTGACCCCCTGCTATGGGCAGGAAAGAATGCTGTGGTCAAATGACCCTGGCTAGCCTCTTTTTGAACACCCCCAGGGTAGAAGCGAGCACCACTTCCCTTGGAAGTTGGTTCCAGATCCTAGCTGCCCTGACTGTGAAGTAGTGCCTCCTGATGTCTAGCCTGAACCTACTCTCAATCAACTTGTGGCCATTATTCCTAGCTACTCCTGGTAATGCTCGGGGGAACAAGGACTCTCCTATCCCTGCTGGTTCTCCCTGTAAGTTTATAGATGCCTGCCAGATCCCTTCTCAGCTTTCTCTTGTGGAAGCTGAACAGGTTCAGGTCCCATAGCCTCTCATTGTAGGGCCTGCCCTGCTGCCTCCGACCATGTGAGTGGCCCTCCTTTGGACCCTCTCAATGCTGTCCACAACCCTCCTGAAGTGCAGCATCTTGAACTGGATGGAGTACTCCAACTGCAGCCTGACCAATGTCACATAGAGGGGGAGGATCACCTCCTTGGTCCTGTTCTGGGTGGGAAAACTGGGGTGCTGGGGATTGTGGGCTCTTGGGGGCTGCCTTGGCAGATAGCCCTGGCTCTGAGCAGGGGAGGAGCTGTTTGCTGCTCAAGGCAGGAAAACTGCAGCATCTGGGGTTGGGAGAACACGCACACATAGGAGCAAACAGCCCCTCCCCTATTCAGAACACACATGCTGAGGAGCAAACAGCTCGTCCTCTACCCCTTTCTGCCTAAGGCAGCCAGCAGCTTCCAAGCCCAGGAGAAAGCCTCTTACCTTTAATAGATAGCAGCAACAACTACAGATACAGCTCTTCATTATCCACCTGCTCTGGGATTCAGAGCTTTTCTTATGATCTCACAGTAATCTGTGTAGCAGAGAATCCTTGGCTTCTAGTTGTTGTTGTTTGCAGTCCACTCCAGGCACAGCTACTCCTACATCATCCCTGACCAATGCTTATCCAAACCCTTCTTGAAAACCTCCAACAAACAACAACTGTTGGTGAACAAAGGAGTTATGTAGACATGCCTGAGAACTCCAGATGGATCAGGGAGGAAGATCTGTGCTTGCACATGTTGGCAAGCTTGAGGAAATGATTGCACAGGCCAGCTTCACTTAGACTTGTGCTATGTAACTAAGAAAATTTTGTTAAAATATATTAAAACATCAGGGAATACAACTCTATTATTCATACTTAATAATAAATAGCCAAGAGAACTTTGGCCAATGTTCCTGTAATGAGAGGTCACCCTAATCAATGCTGCAGCTTACAGCAACTGTGGAGAAGGAGCATTGGGCAATGGCAAGGGGAAATAGATTCCATCCAGGAATTAATCTTTTGGTGGTAAAGACTCAGTTGGAGTCCTGTACATCATAGATTCTTCTCAAAGAGCTAATTCATTGCAGAGGTGGCAGGCAGGATCTGAGAGGCAGTGATTAGAGCTGAAACTAGATCATTTTTGATTGGGGGCAGCCTATCACCTGACAGTGATAGACCAGAGTGACAGTGATAGTTTCATAGTAGCTAGGGTCAGGAGGGACCTGAACAGATCATCTAGCCTGACCCCCTGCCACAGGAAGGAACGAATGCTGGGTTCACAAGACCCCAGAGAGGTGATCATCCAATCTTCTCTTGAATTTGCCCAAGGTCGGAGCAAGGACCACTTCCCTGGGAAGTTGTTTCCACATTTTGGCCACCCGAACTGTAAAATATTGCCTTCTGATCTCTAACCTAAACCTATTCTCCATCAGCTTATTACCACTGTTCTTCATCACCCCAGGTGGTGCTGGGGAGAAAAGGGCTCTGCCTATTTGCTGTTGATCTCCCCTGATGAGCTTGTAGGCAGCCACCAGGACTCCACTCAGCCTCCTCTTGCTGAGGCTGAACAGGTTCAGGTCCCTCAGTTTCTCCTCATAGGGCCTGTCCTGCTGCCCTCTCACCAAGTGGATGACTCTCCTCTGAACCCTCTCCAGGCTGGCCACATCCCTTTTGAAGTGCGGCGCCTAGTACTGGATGCAGTACTCCAACTGCGGCCTGACCAAAGTCGCATGTGGGGGAGTATCACCTCTCTGGACCAGCTTGAGATGCAGTCTGGCATTGGCAGCTCATGTGCATCTTGGAGTCAATAATGAATCCAAGATCCCATTCTGCCTAGTGCTTTCAAGAGGGGAAATCCCTAGCCTGTATGTTGTGAGAGAGAGAGAGAGCTACAGGGGGGCAAAGGAGCACTGGCCAAAGATAGAAGCAGCTGCCCCAGCCCCAAAGCCCCAAAGAGCCTGGCAGAAATACTCCTTAACCAGGTGTTTCTGGAGGGGAGGGGCCAGAAATTCAAACCTCACTATAAAGAAGAGCCCAGAGCAGGCAGGAGGGGAGAGCGCAGGACCGGAAGGAGAGGAGCCAGGTCGAGCAACATTGTGGGAAAACTTGAGAGCAACCTGGAGAGCCAGCAGGAGGCTCCTGCAGAGAGGGAGCTCCCCAGAGAAGACTTAGAGGAAGGTGTGGTGGATTGGCGGTACCAGGGACTGCTTGCAATCTTGCCAGCAGCCGGCAGAGCCCGGCTGGGGAAGGTACCGTAAAAACCCTAATAGAGGGGCACTCCAGAACAAAGGTACCATAAAGACCCTAAAAGGGGTGCAAGTACAACTTGTCAATGGCAGACCCAGTGGGATAAGGGGATTGTAATGATCCCAATAAGAGGCTCATGAAGAGCTGCCATAAAGACGGGAACAGGTGAAGGAGAAAGTGACCTCAACGAATATATATTTTTTCCCCTTCCCCTCCCCCCCCCCCAAAAAGATGGGGAACAATAATCCAGGATGGGAGTGCTTGGGGGGTTTTTTTGACAGAGGCATGGGAGAGAACCCAACGGCCGAACATTGATGAAAGGATGATTTGATACCCAGTGCAACGGGCGAGGGTGTAGGGGATGGTGGAGCCTTCAGGAACATAGGCTTCAGGAACATAGGACAGTGGACGACAACCAACTGGAACTACCTACCCAGGTACTGAATCTACTCCTATAAACACCAAGTTGTGGCAGGCAAGGACGTGGGTGCGTGGACCTCCAGTTGGGACTCGTCCCTGACATCAGTCGACAGACTGAGGTCCTATGGGGATATAAACAGGGGGAAAAAAATATATATATATATTTATATATATATATACTTCTCTATTGAAAGAGAAAACAATAGGTCGGTCAGAGAAAGAAAAAGGAGATAACCACTTCTACACTGAAACCGAGAGCGGCTGGAAAAGCAAAGACTTTTGGGAGGGTGCTACCTAACTAGATACTTGACATATGTATGCTGTGGATTCCTTCTCCCAAGGTGCAGCACCCTGCATTTGTCTACATTGAACCCCATCCTATTCTCATCTGCCCACTTTTTTAGTCTGTCTAAATCTAGTTGCAGCCTCTCTCTCCCTTCAAGTGTGTCCACCTCGCCCCACATCTTAGTGTCATCAACAAACTTGGACAGCGTGCTTTCCACCCCCTCATCCAAGTCGCTGATGAAGACGTTAAACAGTGTGGGCCCGAGGACCGAGTCCTGGGGTACCCCACTGTTCACATCTCACCAGGTTGAGTACAACCCGTCCATTACTACTTTCTGGGTGTGCCCCATCAGCCAGTTTTTTACCCATCCAACTGTGCAGGCATCAATGCCACAGTCACTTTATTAATGAGGATGGGGTGAGAGACAGTGTCAAAGGCCTTCTTAATGTCTAGAAAGACTATGTCCACAACGACACCATCATCCAAGGATTTAATTACTTGGTCATAAAAGGCAATCAGGTTGGTCAGGCAGGACCTGCTTTGATGAACCCATGCTGATTGCCCCTGAGCATGATCTCCCCTGCAGGCCCCCCACAGATGTGCTCCTTGATGATTCTCTCCAAGATCTTCCCAAGCACCACGGTGAGGCTTGTAGGCCTATAGTTACTTGGGTCCTCCCTCCTCCCTTTCTTGAAAATTGGGACCATATTAGCCAGTTTCTAATCCCCCGGCACCTGGCCAGATGACCATGAACGCTCATACAGCCGGGCCAAGGGCTCCGCGATGATACCTGCCAGCTCCCTCAACACCCTTGGGTGGAGGGCATCTGGATTTAAAAATGCAGATTTAAAAATGTCTAGCCCTTCCAGAAGATCCCTAACTACATCTGCACTGACTGAAGGCCTGACAGAGCTATCCCCTGATTACTAACAGGAACAGTAGTAGAGGAGAATAGGAGTAATCTCCATCAGGAACAGCACTGAAGGAGCAGTGACCAGTGAAGGCATTATCAGGGTACGGTATCATCTGCTTGGACTGAAACCACTGAGAACAGAAATTTAGACAAGGGATTCCCATGAGGACTTTCCCAACATGGTATCAGAGCTGTGGTCACTTAAGGTGAGAAAGTCAGTAGAGTCACTAGAAACTATTTTAGGTTGAGAGATCAACTTGGCCTCCTTCAAACCAGGACAATTTAGTGTAACTGTTGACATTTTCACATCTGATATTGTCATACTGTTGGCATTTTCCATGCTGGGGTATAATGAGGGGAGGAACATAATGGCTAATTACCTCATCAGCAATACACAGCCACGGGAGGAAGACTGGGCTCAGGACTATTGCTAGAGTACCCTGGGCTGGTAGTCATTTACTGTTAACATATTGTAGGGGTCTTAATAACATTTTGGTTGCTTAACCTCTGGAACTCATTGATTGTGAGTGGGGAAATACTGATCATCATCAATGCGGAGATGAATTAATTTAGCCTATATATTGACTTGGTAAACTTACCATGTCAGCACTCTGAATCACAATGGTCTATTCTGAGCGTACCACCTCCTGAACCAGAAACAGTGTTGCAGCATCTGCATGGCACTATAAGTGGGTTAATTACCATGGGTGCAGGCTATCTGGACTTGCTACTCAGTGGGCACATCTACACGAGATGATACATCACTTTAGCTCATCTCTACAGTGATGTAGTGTTGGCAGGCACAAACAATAATGCTAACGCTACTGCACAGTAGCTCATTGCTACTGCACAATAGGGTTGGAAACAACCTGTGCACCACTGGGACTGTACTGTAATGGTTGTTACTATGTGTGCTTTAGGAAGTATGAAATGACTGTGCAGTAACAACTAGGAAGTCAAGAGCATATGTAGATGTGCCCAGTAGTACTAAGTAGTCTGCTTGATGTAATGTGTGGACATGACAGGTTAAGGTGGCAGCCTGTAAATGCCTGATCCTATATCCTAGTGGTCAGGCCAATCTCCTGGGAGGGAAAAGACCTGGGTTCTGGTCATGACTGCAGATGCATGTCTAAGGTTGCATGCATAAACAGTCCTAAGACTGTCTGTAACAGTAATTTTATGAAGTTATAATTCTAGCTTTTTTTTTTTTGTTAAAACTTGTAAATTACAGACAGTGCATTTGGGGTGGTTTGGATTCTTTACCTCCTGTGCCAGAATTAAAAAGGTACTATAGTTGAAAGATACAGGAAAGGTAAATGAATAACACAAATAATATGCATATTTATAATTCATATATTATTTGTTAACATGGAATACAAATCTGTGTCAAGTGCTACACACAAGACAGTGAACTATATTCCTGGTCTAAGACAAATAATAAGTAGGGACCTACTTAATTCACAATTTCACAGATTTTGGATGTCCATGAAATAAAAAAAAAACCCCTTACTAAAAATAAAATGCTGGCTCCCCAGTGAGATCCAGTGGTCCTCAGGGCCACTGTGGCCCAGCCTCATGGCCCACTGGTGGCGGGGGGGGGCTTGGACCCAAGCCACCGGTGTGAAGGGAAGCAGCCAAGTAGTGGCAAGGGGTGGGGACACACGATGGACAACCCTCTTGGCCAGTCAGTGGCATGGGGTGGACTCACCATGAAAAGACAACAAAATTGGCTCTGTGTGCTGCAAGTGGCCCTGAAAAATCCCTTTTGCTTGCTGCGACTTAAGTAGATCCCTAATAATAAAGGGAAAAGAATGGGAAGGACAGGAGGGAACATAGCATACAACATAGTTGTTTAAAAAAAAAAGATTATTCTGGGGCCTGATTCCACTCAGTGAGTCACTCACAACTGGACCCTAGTTGCTATCTATACTGCTAACAAAAATAATAGTGCCCAACACAAGGTAAAGAATTCACTGTGAAAATCAGCCATTTCAGGATCTGGGCCTTAATTCTCACATTTTATAGTCATCTCAAACTGACTTGCTACTATTTTTATGTTCTTGTTTTTAAATTCTCATCTCCTGTATTCTCATTACTGTTCTAAGCCCTGATTCTTTTCCGTATTGTAAGTTTGGTCCATAATCTTGTGACTGTTTTAATCGTTTTTATTTAAATGTAATGCTTAGCTCTTTTTTTCTTTTTTTTTAATCCAAAAGTCACAAGAAGTGCCGTCTGGCTACATAGTCAGTCTTCATCTTTCTGTCCTGCTGACTCTTGTATGACTTTACACCTAGTTGCCCATTTTCAATAAGAGGCAGGGAGGATGCCCTTAGTCCTATCTAGCTAGTGGGTAAGCTACTTCCCTGGTAGTTTCAGTCCACCCCTTCATGCTAAACAGAGCTTAGGACCCAAATCTCCCACTTCCTGTGTGAGTACCATAATCACCGGCTACTGGGCAAAAAGTGGGTTGGCCCACTTTTTTCACAATTTGGAAAAAAAGTAATTATGACAATATAGAGGTTTGTAATATGCAGTCCTGAATTAGATTCCTATGGAATAGGATTTTAATTCTGGCCCTCCCCCATTTGCACCCTATGGCCAGCCCTTCCTAATAGCTGTCTGTTGCTGTCTCCTTGTTCAGTGCTTTCATGCTCTGTAGGATCAGACAATGCATTGGGAGAATGAGAGAGCTATATGCCTCCCCAGGCAGAATGGGACCACTTTTTGCTGAGGCAAAACAGCAATTTTGGAGATGAGCAGCCACAAACCTATAGATCTCTAATTGATGGAATTGGATCAGAGTTACTAGCTGTCCATAAATTTACAGACACTCTGTAAATAACCAGGCTAAAAATGCCTGTCTGTAAATTCCATAAGAAAATGGTGCCATCTATAAGTCAAGAAGCAAAAAGACCTCTGCAAAATCAGCAATCAGCTCCATAAAAGCATGGAACTGACTGAATCTCCATGGTTGGATACACTGTTGAAGCACAGATGAAACATAGTGATGCCATCTGGCATTCAAGTGTGACTGCAAACCCTGAAGGTAGTTCTTCCCAGGGCTTTGTGGTTCCCTCCACCATACCCCCATCCCCCACTCCCAGCTATGTGCTGCTGCTGCTGCTGCTGCCTCCTGTCTGCCTGTAACACTGCTGGGAAGCTGGGAAGGAGATGGTGGTCCTTCTTTTCAGGTCTGTGCTGGAGGAGTGGGGCTGGTAGGGATAAGGCTGGGGGTGGGGTAAGGGGACAGCATGGTGTGGGGTGCAGTTACAGGTACAAGGGTGTGGGGATGAGGAGGTGATCATTGGGGTTAGGGTTAACATAGTGTAAAACCACTGTTGCAGTCAAGTAGGCTTGCCAACCAAGGAAATGATTTTTTAATTAATAATCTCCAAACTTATTTACTATGTTTTGAACTGAGCTCTTGTTCAGAGTCTGGCAAAAGAGTTACATTCACATTTATGTAAAACATGGAAGTAAAAATATGTCAATAAAAAGTTTGGTTATCTGTAAAAAGTTTTTAGATTGTCAGTAAAAAAATTGCCTTGGTTTTTCAACCTGGAATAGAATCTGGGCACACCTTTCCACTTATAGACATGTTTTCAAAAACATGCCACCGATCCTGATTCTGTAAGGTGAAAAACACACTGGCTAGGGACAGAAGTTACACATAAACTGGTTTAAGTGATCAGAAACTGTTTTGAACCTGTAACAAAATAGAAGTTCAGTTCATATTAACCAGCTTCAAAATGGCTGAAACTGATTTAAGATAAACCTGGTTAAATGTAGTATTGGACTTAACTGATTTGGGTCAAACCGTTGTATGAAACTTCTGTCCCAGACCCCTTTCTGGTTCAAGTTAAATCACAGTTCCCCAGCATCCCAGCATGCTTTCCCATCCTGGGCTGGGCTGTACTGTCTGCTCCAGCAGAGAAGGATTTGGCAGGGTGGGGTGGGGGGAAGCAAGCACCCCTCCCCCTCCCCAGGCAAATCCTGGGCTGGGGGCTGGGGCCAGGGAGGGGGTTAAACTTCCTTTCCTCCCAAGTACAGAAATGCCCTGCCCTGCTAAGAACTTAGTGCTGGCTGTGACTAGGGACTACAAATCCCAGGGGTACCTGGAAGAAGAAAGAAGAGATGAACAACCCTACAGAGTTCTGCTGCTTTGATTCTGGACTGCAAATCCCAGAGACCTCGAGGGCAGCAGGAAGATGAAGCAAACACACAGTTCATGCTGGCAACATGCTAGAGAGCCATGCTCTATTACCCCCACCCCCGGCTTCTGGCCTGAGCCACTGCAGGTATGTGGCTGCATTCCCTGAATTAAAAGTGCATGTCTGTTCAGTTGTTTCTCAGTTTAATCTCTGAAGTTTAGACTAATTTGCAAAGACTGAATTGATTCAGCCTTGGGCTTTTTGACTGTCTGTATTTAGCTACCAAGTCTCTAGTAGGAACTCAGTAGCCATATAAAGTAGGAGAGGCAAGTTATCTGCCTTGGATAATTATAATTAGCCAACTAAAACATACACCTATGCTAGGCACAGACACCAATTGACCTGCTTGGTTAAGAATACATGATTCATGCTGCCTGAATATATTGCTGTCAATCTGAGAAGCAGAGAAATGGAGGACAGGATAATGTCCAGTGAGAAAGGTTAGCAACTGTATGCATACTCAGATGGTACTGCTAATTCTTTTTATCCAGTCTTCAGTCCCATCATAAGAGGACAATTGTATGAAGCTATTTGTATGATCTCAAATAGTTGGTAGATCCCTCAAAAGGAAGAACATACAGTATTTCAAAAATGCAATGCAGTTATCAAGACAGATCTGGTGGCATACAGAAAAGACCAAGAGATACTAGTACAGTAATGCATTTAGATTTAGACAAATAGATTTTAAATAGTTTTGCTAGAGGAAAAGAATGAAAGGGGAGGACAAAATGAGGTTCCCATAGTGGGAAAAGATGAGTCAAAGTGTAGGACTAAAAAGTCCCAATATGAGATTATTTACAGATTTTTTGAAGTACAGACTACTGAGGTAGAATATGTCAAAATGTCAAACAGTCATTGCTCCTTCTCTCACTCTATACTGGCTCAGGATAGTATTATCTATTTTGTTTGGTTGATATTTTTTATTATTATTATTATTTTGCAACATACTCTGTGGATTAAAAAAGACTTTCCCAACTGAGAGCCCCTATGTGGGATCCTCATGAAACAAGAGGTTTGTCCATGACAGTACACGAACAAAGTCTTCTTTTACTTAGCATCAGCCAGCTCCTGGCATAACTCACACTCCCAGTCCTGTCTCTGACTTCAGAGCAGATGTGGTGACTTTTCAACCAACTGCTTTATATCCAGTGTACAGGGCATTTGTTTGTAGTGCAATTATGCATTCACCTGTCATAACAAACTAATAATTATATATCTTTATTGGTAATACTCTTATTGCTCTAGGAATACATTTAGTTTTATCCCTTCAGTACTTCAAACAGTGCCCACCTCCACATTAAAGAATGTTAAAACATCTGAGAAACAGATCATTAATCAATTTCAGAACACATACCTATTCTGCCTCTAGCCAGATGTGTGCAAATGCAAAATAAAGGGAATCAGAACGCAACAGTGGAGGACCAAAAAAAAAAAAAAAAAGGAACAAAAATTTTCAAGGGGAAAGAGGGGCCAAACTAATGTGTTCTCATATCTGTGTAGAATATGAATCAGCAAAGGAAGTGATGGAAAGCTTCCCACAATGGGTCAGATCAAGATATCACACTACGTAGCACTTTATAACACAAGTAGTCCATTAGATGTCAGAAGGATTAATTGTAAAATAAAGGACTAATGAATGTGAGACAAGGTATCATAATTTGGCCTAAAATTACAAGAATATAAGAAGGGCCAATTTTTTCTGTTATGTATTTTAGTGGACCAGTTGTAAAATTGGGAGAGATGTTAGACAATCTTCTGAGTACAAAGGGAGAGAAATATTGTATAAAAAGTGAAAAGGTATTTTCTTTTTAGTAGAAAAAGGGTAAAAACAATTACAAAGTGTTGTTACAGTTCAATTTTTTCAAAAGCAATATTTGGAAAGCTCTAACATATGCTTGCAACTAAACAAAAATACCATAAGCCTTAATTTTCCAAGATTTCCAGGAGAAAACTGTTAACCAACAAAAACTAACAGCTTGCCAAAACCTAAAATATAAACCACTGTAACTGTCAAGTCATATTTTCTTATGAATACATCATTCAGCTCTTCTTGAGAGAAAAAAACCCCTGGATTGCACACAAAATAGCACAGATCATCAAATATCACATAAATAGCCATGATTCACCTACATTTTAAAACATTCTGGGCCCATCTACATGTGCATTTATGTAAGCCTAGATTTACTGCACAGTAAGCAATTTTGGCTAGGTGTTTACACATGTTGGTGAACTGCGCAGCTGGAGAGCTGGGCAGGATGGGGCCCTGAATACCTGAGGACCCCTCCTCCGGTGACATGTCACCGGAGGGGTCAGGGTAGGGTGGGGGCTTGGGCAGGCTGCCCATGGTGGTACATACAGCTGGATTGTAACCTGGATCCTGGGACTCCAAAATACAGGTCAGCTGCTGCATAAAAGGCATGGTCTTGTCGAAACAGCTGAACTGATGATCGTGGTCAGTCATAGCCACCCCCTGTGCCCACAATGCCTTGACCTTTATGTGGCACTGCTGCACTAACCAGGAGTGCCCTCACTCTCACTTCTCACCTGACAGGGCCTCGTAAATTTGGGCATTCAAGTATCCACCCAGATCAAACTGGTGCATCACCTATGCATCACTCCAGAGCACCATGAGGTCAGCAACCTCCAGCTGGGGTCTCAGGTGGAGGGTGTAGACATGCACACATGAACAGGGGTGGGTCTGGATGCAGAGGATGAGGACATTGTGGGTCCCATGCCAGCTGTCTGGGCCCTCTTGTGGCTATCCTACTGTTTCTGGCCCTGGGCAGCTGCCAGCAGTACCCAGTGCAGGGGCATGGTATGGGACTAGGAGCCTTGTGGCTGAGGCTGTGCCCCACAGCCCCTGCAGTCACAGGGCAGATTGCTGGGGGTGTGCAGCAGGGAAGTGGTGCTGGCCCTGATGCACTCGGCTGGCTGCAGGTGACCCTGGGGGCTGACAGGCCTGAACAGAGGCTGCAGCAAAAGGGTGCAGCCAGCAGCAAAAGGCTGAGCAGCACTGATGAGGTGGTGGCAGGCAGGCATAGCAGGGCTGTGGCCTGCCCAGGGGAACACACAGGGTCTGCAGTGTCCTCAGGCTGCCTGTGATGTTTGCTCCATGGAACAAAATGACTCCAGGCTTTTATCGTTTTCTGGTAGGGGATGGCAGTGAGGCAGTCCAGTTTGGAGCAGGAGAGGCTCCCATCCACTAGCCTCAGGCCAGCCCCCTTGTGGCTGGGCAGACCTGGCAGTAAACTTTCTGCCACGTCGCATCTACATATGTGTTACTGCACAGTTACTAATTTCTACCTGTTTTTGCAGGAAGCAAATTTAATTATGATTAAGGGAATTGACGGAGCAGTAAGTATGCACACATGTAGACATGCGTGCTTACTGCGCAATAAATTAGGCAACTGCGCAGTAACACGTCTCATGTAGACGTGCCCTCTTAGTACAAAAGAATACTGCAATAAATAAGAGGATGTGAAATAATCTTATTATGCTTATAATTTCCTTCAGTGAACTGATAAAAAATTCATAAATATAAGAAGCACTCTCTTCCATTTCAGAAAAAAACTATTTGAGATGTGTTGTTCCAAGTATATACTATATTTAGCTGTATAAAAGATGCAGTAAGTAATTATACATAGTCAGGTATGAATGACTTGTATACTATAATTATGAAGGAGCGGTTAACCTAAAATGTTCAAAGGCCCTGTTACTAATCCCAGTAGATATAAGTGATTAATTGTGCTGAAGAAATGGATGGAAATAATTGCATGAACAGTGTACTCAAATAATAAATAATTAACTTTGTTTCAAGGCAGAGATTTGTCTAATTCTCTTTGTAAATCCAAATTACCAACTAGTAACTTGTAATTAATCACTGCATTGCCCAACACCTTCTGATTTTAATCATCAAGTTAATAGGAAAAATAATCAATAATGCTATAACAGGTTGGCAGATACTGTAGAAAGATATTGAGCTAACCTGATAGGTTTACTGTAACAATGACACACAATCAATTTATGCTTTCCCCAGGAAGAACTTATGCTCAAATAAATCACTCCCATTCTAATACCTCTATCCTGTAGACAGTATCTTTACTCATGTGAACATTCCCATTGACTGATGGATCTATCCCACTAAACTCAGAAAGTATTCATGTGAGCAGAAATATGAACACACAAATGTTTGCAGGATCCAGGCTTAATTTACTGGCATAACCTGAAAGGCAAGAATTTTTATGGGTGATACCGTTTTAGTGGACCAACTATATATTTGCAAGGGACATAGACAAGCTATCAAGTGAGACCTGAAGAAGGGTATATGATACTCAAAAACTTGTCTATGTCCCTCCCAATTATACAGTTGGTCCAATAAAAGTTATTGCCCACAAAAATCCTTGTTTCACATTGTTTCTAAACTACCATGGCTACAACATCACCCCAACTTTATCACAGTATGGTATAACTTGAGATATTTAGTTTTTAATAGTTTTACCTTCTCATCTTTGTCCACACAAAAAGAGATAATTCAGAATACAGTTAGAACACTACTGAATAAGATATGTTAGTAAACATCTTGGCCAAACAAATATCCAAATATCAGCCAATAAAAAACAAAGTTAAATTAACATAATATGGGGAAATGATGGCAAAACCTTTATTTAGATGTCTTAATATTTTCCATTATAAAAATATTCTCATGCCTTTTTGTTAATAAAACCTAATACTGCTGCTTTCTACAGTGGGCCTTTGAAATTTGGCCAAGAGAATTCCTGGTGCCAGAGAAGTGCCTTATCTTTGTCACAAATCATTCTAGTCAGGTTTAGCAGTCAAGCACTTTTACAAATCACTATGAGTCATGTTGGTGGACAACAATATTTCAGCAAAAAAATAACTACAGAACATAAATTATTATATTTATATAATAGACCAAGACCACACTACCCCCAAATGGTGAGGAAGGAAAGAGACCAGTCTGACAGTAAACAAACCCTAGCCATGCAGATTCATCAAAAGTCCCGCTAGGGGGCCCCATATAGGGCAGAAGCCTCCAGCCTCCTGAGTTCTGGGTGCGTAGAGAGAAAATGTCAAGCCTGGCTCTTTCCAGTCATCTGCCATACATTACAGATGTCCAACTCCCACTGGTGCTAAGATAACAACCTTTTGCCGCCAACTAATGTAAGTCACCCCTGTAATTTAAGTGGTTAAGTCAGTGCTGAAACTTCAAGGTTCAAACACTGATGATAATGATGGATGGTTATGGTGTAGAATTATCTTAATCACAAAAGCCCTTCTACTCTTCTTGCAGTCCTCTATCACATTCAGTATACACCTTCTAACTTCTAAGGTAAACAAGAGAAGAAGCTTGCAAACCTTCTTCACTATATAACTTTGACTCCATTCATGAGTACAGCCTATCCAATTCACTGAATGAGAAAGAAGTAAAAAACAGTATCTGATCATATAATTAAAAACTGTTGCATAATTCATACACAGGAGGAAGCTAAATTATAATTACTGTGGCAAACTAAATTCATTTCCTTTCATAACTTTCAAGTACTTGACGTTACCACCTAAACAACAACATGTTGGCATAGTTTTTTGCACAGTCTTCATACAAATAATGTCTATATTTATTAAAAAGTTAGACAGCCTCTTCTTTATAAAGAAACTTGCAAGTAATTTTCTAACTTCCAAAATCTGTTCAGTCTTTTAGAACAAACCTTTACTAACCTAAATCTGTTTCTGTCTTGCCTCTGTTTATTTGTTCACATGGTATAAGGTAAATCCTAAAGACACCGCACGATTACAAAGAACAAAATGCTCCAATTAGAACTGCACTTTGGATTTGAGGAAATTTTCCCTTTACAGTGGTATCAGTCTGCATTAATCATACTATTAATAAAAATCTATACTCAGATCACTCTTTTTTTTTTCAAGATTATTTGTGTTTTGTGAAAATGTTAAAATCACCAAAGAGACACTTGGGGATCACTTGGGATACTAGGATCTAAGATCAATAATGCCATGTATTGTCACCACCGAAGGAGAAGGATTTCCATAGTGTGTGATTAGATCCCTTTTTCTTCTTGCTGTATTCACACCTTCCTCTTTGCATTATTATGGAATTTCTCACTGTCACTATTCTATAACTTATTCCTATCTAAACAAGTTTCAGTCTTTCCTGAATTTTTAGTCTTCACTGAGTTTATAACACAGTTAATTTTTAAATACATTATTTGCTTTCATTTAATTTTAATGTATTAGAGAGTGTACCAAATTGCCATCAGTTGGGGGCATATAAGTTTAAGCATGGTGTTTAAGGAAAGTAGTAGAATGTATTCTTTTCTCTGATCCCTTTTCTCTCATTCCAAATACATTGTGCTGTAGATATGTATATGTAGCATTAGCAGGGGAAGGAATGGTGAACCTCTGAAAAAGAGTTAAGGGATTTGGAAGGCTTAATAAACCAGGCCTCATTCTAATCCTTAACTGGATGGGGATCTGGAAAGCCGAGTACAGCCCCACTTCAGCTATTATCAGCAATGCTCCACCCCCTGAACTGAGAAGGCCCAAACAAGGAAGGATAGAGGTTTGCTGGTTGTTGCTGTCACTCATGAATGGGACTATATAGAAAGGGGGCCTGTAATACCTTGTTCAGCGTGGCTAACTCTTAGAAGAATTTTATTATAAGACTCTTAGAAGAATTTTATTATAAAACTTAAGATATTAGCTGATTCCTCAAGGCACATAAATATGAGAATCTCAGCTTACACTTACAAAATAAAACTACATTTTTGGCCTTCTGGGGTAGAAGCAAAATTCTCAAACAAGACTCAAAGGGTCACTTATGTCTCAGAAACCGTAAGTCAGATAAAATAAGCTCACCTTTTGAACGCTTGGTGTTGGCAATCCTGCTTGTTTATTTCTTAGGCAAAATGTCCATGGTTCGAAGGCTATTTTTACACCTCCTTTCCCCCATCCCCAAGTAAAGAGTTCAGGATTGAGGTCTATAATACCTTCTCATCTAACTCCAAAAGGTGTTTAACCCATTCAGCTGGTAAAGCACTTGGGAGTAGCTAAAGTACTATATGGTCACATTTACACATCGCTGTATGGTGACATTGCTATGGTGCCATGCTTTAGTACTTCTTTTTGGAAGTACTCAAGCACGGTGCAGTATTGGCAGTTACTGTGCTGTGTGCATGGCACATGGTTAGATTTTGCCACTAGGTCACCATAGCAGTGTGCTATACCGGGGAAATGCATCACTACAGTAATGTAGTTGCTGATCACATGTAGGCTCACACAATTGCTATGTCGCCATAGCACGCCATACAGTGATACAGTATACAGTAGTGATACAGCATGTTGCTACGTCACCATAGGGTGATGTGTAGATGCAGCCTATAAGAGTCAATTACAGAGGTCACCTTGACAATCTTTTAAATTTTACCTTATGCCTGATTAGTGTTACCATGGTACTCCCTATCCTAAGGTACCATGGTAACATTAAGTACTTGCAAATGATAATTATAAACTTGTTGATGTTGACCACAGTATGATTAAATCACTGAGGCATATACAAAAGTGCTGTAAGGACAAACAGTAGTTGTGCAAAGCTCTGGCAAGATAAAATGAAGGATAAGGGAACTGAAGTAAACTATAGATGACTGGTAATTATATTGAGAGAGAGAAATACTAGGAGGCCTTTACTAAGCCTAATTCTCTTTCAGTTCTATACATTGTAAATGGTATCTTTTTGTTGAGATAAGATCTTCTGTAACCATCATTAATCCACTGGAAAATAAATCTCCTCTCTTGTACCAACAGAAATATGTCCTATGTCTTCAATTAACACATCTTAAATATATAACTCAAGGTTACAGAAAGCAAGGCCATTCCTTTTAGAAGAATTATTGAAATGGGTTCCAATAAAATAAATAATCCATTTGGTCAGAAATTTCATTTGGGTTGGACAAGAGCCATTTGCAATCATAGTTAATGTTTGGAATATTAATGTTACTTGCCAAGGACCTTACAGGTTTGACTCTGATTCCTCCTTTAATGTAAGATCAATATACATAACTTCAGTTACTTTAGGGCTGTCATTTCTGTTGAAATACTACACACAGTGTGGAAGATGAAATTCATGATACAGTCACAAGATACTGGTATTGAGTACAGGTTTTGGTTTTTTGGGGGGGTGGGGGGGGAGGTCTATGCTTTTCTGGTTCAAAAAAAGCTCTTTCTCTAATAACCTCCTCAATACAATGATGAATAAATGAAAAGGCCAAATTATAGCTAGCTTGAAAAAAAATATTTTGTGGAGTAACAAAAGATATGTCTTAAACAAATGTGAAAGTTTTAAAATATCCCTTACTTCCCATCAAATAATGTATGTGGCACTGATTCATATCTATAGAGATTATACGTTAGTACTGTGTTTTTCAGAGTTGGAATGTGGTGAATGATCAGTGCTGAAAGGCAACAGAACATGGCATCCAAGCAGATAGGGATGGGACCTGAAGTAGTGAAAAACTGAAAATGTATATAGTCCCAGGTTGTAATGACAACCAAAAATATACAGCAAAGAAGAAGATAACCCTATTTGGTTTTACATATTTGCAATGATTCATATTAGTTATAAACTTTATTTTAATAAGAATTTTTCTTTACAAATGTTATTTCAAGTAGTTTTACAGATTTTGTAATACAAATTTAGAGATTCTTCAACCCTAATGAATAGATTCTATTCCCCTTTGAGAAATAAACTTAGTGTATAATTAATAGATAAATGGGAATTAATGGCTATATTTACTGTACAACAATAAATTTCACTAATTTTGACACTGTACAGATAATCCACACATAAACTTGCTTCTTGTTGAGTGTTTGACTTCAGGAGTGGATGCTTGAAGTGTTTCTGTTATCACCCTGCTTTGTTGTCTCTCTCCTCTGTAGTTCCCCTCCCAGATAGTTCTCATTGTTTCCTTGACCTGGAATTCTCCAGTCACTGCCTGGCATCTACTTTGGACCTCAGGTATTATAATGTCTTTATTTGGTCACAGAAGTAACCAGTTTAACAGGCAGCTCACAGTCATTGACACCAAAGAAAGCCTAATATATGCTGCTTTTCATGCAGGCTCTCACAAAGGACACTGTGAGAACACTTGGGCCACATTCAGGACATTCAAGAAACCCAGGGAGGAATCAATTAAAGTTATTTAGTTTTCTCTAAGTAGTGACCTACTTCAAATGGGTAGTGAACAGTATACATGTTTGCCTTTGCATGGGAGGGGTGCACAGGCAGCCTCCTCTGGCCAAGCCCAGCAGGATGGGAGCGCTCCTGGGAGCAGCATGCCCTATGGGCTTCCCAGCCTGTCAGAGATTGCTGAGCACAGCTGAGCACCCAGGCCACCTGATTTGCTGCTGAGAGGGGGCAACCATGCTCCCAAACCCCTGCTGCCTCACCCCGGACCCTCCCCTGTGCTCCACCCTGAGGCTTCCAGAAGAGCCCTAGAGGGAGTGCCCTCCTTTGTTAGTTGCATGTCCCTCCATCTTCCAGCCTGCCCACATCTTGCCATGGTGCTCCACTCTCCATGCTCAAGCAAGCAGACCCAGGAGTTGCTGTTTGTACTGTTTGTCACCCTGCATGACTTTCAAAGGAAGCTGTGGGGTGTCATGCGCAGCTATCTGGGCATGATGCAGCAGTTGGTCACCATGGAATGCAGTTTCCTGCCCCCCAAGCCAGCAGTCAGCCATCCCCCATGGGGCTACAGCATCCTGCACCCACAAAGCATCCTGAGCCAGGAACTTCCAAGGGGCTATTGAGAATGACACCCCCAAAGATGCCATGGACACCAGAGTGCTCTGGCACCACTTTGAGATGGTTTAGTCAGTTCTGGGCCCATGCCACCAGCAGTGACTGCTGGGAGCAGATTGTTCTAGACACCTGGGACAATGAACAGTGAATCCAGACCTTCTGGATGCACCAGGCCACCTAAATGGACATTGTCACCCAGGTGGCCCCTCACATCACACATCAGCATGTAGCCACTCTCAGTCTGGAGACACAGGTCATCATGAAGCTGGCCACTTCCAGCAGTCTTCACTATGTTGCCAGTTAGTTTGGCATGGACAAGTCCATGGCTGGAAAGGCATCCAAGAGGTATGCCTGGTCATTAAGAACATCCTGACCAATCGCTTCATCAGCCTCATCAACACACAGGAAGTGGTCACCAGCTTTCCTAGATTGTAAGGGCTGGAAGGGACCTCATAAGATCATCAGGTCCAGCCCCCCTGCGCTAGGCAGGAAAGACAACTGGGGGGTCACCTCTTGAAGATTTCCAAGGTCCAGTCTCCTCTTGAAGATTTCTATGGTAGGTGATTGCACCATGTCTGGAGAGAGCCTGTTCCACAGTCTAGACACCCTAACTGTGAAGTTTTTCCTAGTGTTAAGCCTGAAACAGTCTTCCAGGCATTTGTGGCCATTACTCCTGGTTTTCTCCAAGGATGCTCTGGTAAATACTTTTTCGCTGAGCCCCTGATGTATTCTCCTGATATAGCAGTAAGCTGCTACCAAGTCCCTGCTCAGCCTTCTCTTTTTTAGGCTGAAGAGTCCCAGGTCCCTTAGCCTTTCCTCATATGGCTTGCCATGCAAGTCTCTGATCATACAGGTGGCTCTTCTTTGGACTCTCTCAAGCCTTACCATGTCATTGTTGAAGTGCGGCGCCCAGAACTGTACACAGCACTCCAGCTGCAGCATCACGAATGCTGAGTAAAGCATTCGTGATGCTGCAGCTTCCTTGGTTTTGCTTGAGATGCATCAATTGATGCATGACAAAGTATTATTTGCTCTGCTGGTCACAGCATTACACTGACAGCTCATATTCATACTGTGGTCTATTATTACCCCTAGGTCCCTTTCAGTCATCGCGCTAGTCAGTTTGGTGCCGCCGAGCCTGTAGGTATGTTGGGGATTGTTCATCCCCAGGTGGAGAACTTTACATTTCTCGATGTTGAACTTCATCTGGTTCTGATCTGCCCAAGTTGCTAGCCTGTCTAGGTCCGCACCTGTATCTACAGCCTATTTTCAAGCATGACCATGCTCCCCCATAACTTGGTGTCATCCATAAACTTGGCCAGTGAGCTCTTCACCCCCACACCTAAATTACTGATAAAGATATTAAAAAGAACTTGACCAAGCACCAACCCCTGAGGGACACCACTGGCCACTTCTTACCAGGATGAGACAGACCCATTCATTAGAACTCTCTGGGTCCTACCCCACAGCCATCTTCCTACCCACCTAACTGTTGTACAGTTAAGCCCACAATCCTCCAATTTTCCTGTGAGAACATCGTGGGATAACAGATCAAATGCCTTTTGGAAGTCAAGGTATACAGTGTCGACCCCCTCTCTCTTATCCAGGTGGCAAGTTACCTGGTTGTAGGAGATGAGATTGGTAAAACAAGACCTGCCCGCGATGAAGCCATGCTGTCATTAGGAATCCTACCTTCTGTAAGCCCATTTCACATAGACTCCTTAATGAATTTTTCCAGGATTTTCCCTGACATAGAAGTTAGGCTAATTGCCCTATAGTTACCTGGGTCCTCTCTCCTCCCCTTCTTGAAGATGGGCACAACGTTGGCCCTCTTTCAGTCCTCAGGGCCCTCTTCAGAGCACCATGAATTTTGGAAGCTTTGCCAGGGGTTCCACAATGACTTCAGCCAGCTCTTTCAGCACTCTCAGATGAAGTTCATCCAGTCCTGCTGACTTATATATGCCTAATTTTTTAATTGATCACACCAGTTCATGATCAATAGTAGGAAGGCAGTCATTCCCACCATGCCCACTCTGTGCCCTATCCAGCATGATTTTCCCCTTGGGCCAGTGAAATACTGAAGCAAAGTAGTTACTCAGTTCAGTTTTCTCCTGAGTGTCAGTAACCAGCTGTCCTGAGTTGTTGAGCAATGTCCCACACTCCCATTTGTTTTCCTTCTGTTTACTGTGTACCTAAAGAAAGACTTCTTGATTTCTGTTGTTAATTTAAGTTCAGTTGCCACCTTAGTCTTTCTAATCTACTCCCCACAAGTGTGGGCTGTTGTTGTATAGTCCTGCTTGGGGACTGTCCCAAGCTTCCATTGTTTGTATGCCTTTTTCTTCTTTTTTAAGAGGACCATGATTTCCCTGTTTAGCCAAGAGGGCTTCCCAGCCCTTTTGGTACCTTTCCTCCACATAGGAATAGATGTCCTTTGTGCTTCAAGGATTGTGTCCTTAAGGAACAATTCTTTATGCACTCCTTTTTCTTCAGTCTCTGGTCTTGCAACACTTCCCCTACTATTGTCCTGAGCTTGTTGAAATTTGCATTTTTGAAGTCCAAAACTTCAAACCTGCTATCTAATTTGCCTTCCTTGTGATGGACAGTAAACGTGATGGTTCCATGGTCTCCGTCACCCAGGTTGCCTTCTATGTTCAAGTCAGTCACCAGATCATCTCCTTTGGCCAAGACTAATTCTAGAAAAGTATTACCTCTGGTTGGCCTGTGCACCTCCTGAGTCAGGAAGAGCCCTTCAATGCAGGTCAGGAAGGAATGTAACTGATCCAACTTGGTCAAGTGTTCCTCCCAAGAGATGTCTGAATAATTGAACTCGCCCATGATGACCATGTCCTGTGCACTCACAGCCTCTGTCAGTTCTCGAGAGAACTCCAGATTGAGCTCCTCCCCGTGGTTTGGTGGTCTGTAGTATACACCTCCAGTTAGGTCTTTCTTGCCGCACCCCCTACCTCACCCCCCCCCTGCAGTTTGACTCAAAGGGTTTCATGCCAATGTCGAGGGTTTCTTTGGAGCCAGTGTCAGCCTCCAAGGAGGTGTAGTGCACCCTCACATAGAGAGCTACACCTTCACCTTTCTTCCCTACTCGATCCCTTCTTTGCAGCATGTAAGCCTGTATGGCTACGTTCCAATCATGTGAGGAGTCCCACCAGGTCTCCATGATCCCTACTAGATTGTAATGCCCACTGAAGAATAGGACTGCTAGCTCCTCCCTGCTTGTTCCTCATGCTCCTGGCATTAGTGTACAGGCACCTGAATCCTTCAGTCAAGACCCTTGATTTCCTGTCATGCTGAAGGAGCACTATTCCCTCAGTTCTTGCAACAATGGCTCTCCTAGTGTCCCCATCTATAGAGCTTTCTTATATGTCAGTCCCTGGGCACGCTCCAGTCAGTGTTTCCCCATCCCCCAGCAATCTTAGTTTAAAGCCCTAGCTAGAAGGTCGGCCATCCTGGCCAAGAACAGGGACTTACTCCTCTGTATGAGGTTGATGCCATCCCTTCCCTGGAGTCTTCTCTCCCTGAAGTGTGTGCTGTGGTCAAAGAAATTGAAGCCCTTTTGGTGGCACCACCGCTGGAGTCATCAGTTCTCTTCCTCGATGGAGCCTTCCTTTCCAGGACTATGGCCTGCAACTGGGAGCACAGAGGAAAGGATTACCTGTGCACTGACCCCTTGAGCCCAGGCCCCAGAGCCCTGTAGTCACTCATGACCCAGTCTAGATTATTCCTGGATGTGTCATTTGTTCCCACATAGATGAGGAGCATGGGGTAGTAGTTGGAGGGCTGGACAAGCCTAGGGATCCTCTCTGCAACATCCTGGATGCAGGCCCCAGGGAGGCAGCAGACCTCATGGGCTAAGGGCTCTGGACAGCAGATGGGTCCTTCGGTACCCCATAGGAGGGAGTACCCCACCACCACCTTGCTCCTCCTCTTGGGGATGGTAGCACACTGCTTACCCTCCTCCTCCTCCAGTGTCACCATCTAAGCTTCCTCAAGCATGGGGAGGGGAGCATACCTGTTGTGCAGTGCTAGGGGAGGATCAGCCCTGGCCCTGCATTCCCTGGAGCATGAGGTGACTGTCTTTCAGGTAACTCCAGGTGGGTCTCTATGGTCAATCTTCTTGTTGGCCACCATCTCTATCTCCTTCTCTTCTTCCTTCTTCTGGAGAAGGGCCTGGTAGTAGCCGTTGATGTAATCTTCATGGGCCCTGATGGTGCATAGCTGGGGTACCTCCTCCTCGAGCTCCCACACCAAGCCCTCTAGAGACTCCACAGCATGGGCTTTCTCAACTGGGTGGGGCCATTGGATGGCACCCACATCCCCATCTTATGCCCGCCCCAAGGGACCTGGGTGTTCATCAATGGCAAGGGCTATTGTTCATCATCCTGCATGGTGTTGTCAACCACCAGGGCCACTTTACCCACATCATCATCAGCTGGGCAGGCAGCGCCCACGATGGCTGCATCTTCCACAACTCCTTCCCCCAGATGATGGAAAATAGACATTACACTCCAGGACTCCCCAATTTCATCACTGGCATCATCATTTTCCCTCTCTTCATCCCTGGCAACCCATCTTACCCACCATGGCTCATGCAGCACTACAGGGGGCAGCTGGAATGTCTGGGCAGATGCTGCATGAAGGTAGAGTGGGCCTTTGGCCACCTCAAGGTGGAGGAAGAGAACATGCAAAGCCTCATCATTGTCACATGCATCATTCACAATACTTGTGAGACCAGGTGGGAGGTCTTCCAAAAAGGAGGTATTCTCTGTGTAGGAGCTGGACAGGTGAGTGATCTTGAATCCACTGTCCACATGGAAAAGCTGCAGAGCAGGGGGAGGTGGCTGCAGGGTGGAAGGCATCAACACAGCAGGGACCATGGGCTCCTGGTGATCCCTCATGGGACCCCCAGCCCTTTGCCCCCTGCTCCCAGGGCCCAGTATCCCTCTACAGGGAGGTGCCTACCTGCCACCCTAAGTTAGGGGAAGAAGCAGCCATAGTGTGGGAAGGTGGAGTGGGCAAGGAGAGAGCTGATGCATGCTGTTTCTGTGCTGGGCATGCTGTTCCTGGGCAGGGAAGAGGCTGGCCAGAGAGCAGAGAGTGGGGCTGGCTTTTAAAGATGGCTGCTGGGTGCTGGCAGCTGCAGCTGGAGCCTAGAGCTCCCCACAGTGGTGACAGGGGCCCATTTCAGGGCTGCAGGAAACTTGGTGCAAAGAGCAGCAAATTGTCTCCCTAATCCTCGCATGTATAGACACCTTCCCAAAAGGGCTTACACCAGAGTAGCTTACACCAGAGTAAACTTAGGCCAGATCAAATCTATGTGTAGACGCACCTTGATAGTGCTTAAGAGAGTCTATTATGTATGTGTCATTCACAATAAGCTGCAGCATAAACTTTTTGCATATATGGATTATCTTTTAATCAGCATAGATAAACTTTCACTAAACTCTTTCACTCAGGTTTTTTCTGTAATTTTCTGTGGCTAAGCAGTATATATAAAAAAGGAAAGAATGCTGACTCAGAAAAATATAGCAGTTATCCTTTTAGGCAGAAAACAAAACATTCCTACAGCTAAAAGACACCATTCCAAAGGCATCAGACCAAATATAAAGTTCCATTTATCCCTAACTGATGAAAAAGCAACAGCTTTGAAGCTTTTAGAAAAGTGAGACATTTGATGAGAAACTCCTTTCAGTTTTATCAGTTAAATCAAATTTTAAGCAATGGCAGCTAATAGAGGATCAGCCTTTGAAAAATCAGGTCATTTGTCTCAGTGCCTGTTTGAGAATTTAGGATTCTAAATTTAGGCACTGAGAACAAAGCAACCTTGGTAAAGCCCAGAGAGGTGCTGTCAGGGTGCTAGATACAGCTCTCATACTCTTCCCAACCTCCAGCCTGAGCACAGATTAGCTGTGATGCCTGCGCCAGCTTGGAACTGTTTCCAAGGGGAAGCCCCATCATTAGCAGCTGATGATAGTGGAAATACTGGCCACTCCTCTCTGTCCCTGACTTACCTCTGTACGGGGGTCAGTGTTGCAGGTGGTGTAGGAGTCCATTATCCTGTGCTGAATCTGCTGGGGACTCCCCCAGGCTGAGGGAATCACTAGAAATGACAAAGCCAACATCTGCTCTCTCTGAGCCACAGCACAATTCACTGCAAAGCGAGTGGGACAATGAATTTTCCCCTTGCAGAATAATAATAAAGAAGTGCAGTCTACTAAAACAAATACATATTTGAAAGAACTAGCATAGTTTTCTTGGTGTGTTAGAAACTACTCAGATCAGTTCCTATGTACAGTACCTTGCAATTTGTGACACAATTTCCTCTACTATGCTGCTTGAGTATAATGTTTTGAGAGATATTTCTGGAAACCTTCCTACCAAGTCTCAGCTAGTCCAAAAATTTTTGCTGTCAATTATTTGAAAAACTTCACTTTTTATTTTTGTGAAGCTCTACTTCGTAAATTATTTCACATAAATCTTATGTTAAAAAGCCTAATCTATAGATATGCTTAACAGAACACAGGGGGTGCATCTACACATGCAAGATATATGAATACATTCTGGTGCTTAATGCTCTGGAGTTTATTCATGCACAGCACGTTGAGCTAGGTCAGTGTAGCCCCGACTGGCAGTGGGCCTGGGAGGGGGGTCAGCCTGGCAGCCCAGGGCTCCCCACTCTGGATCAATGTGCTGCAGACGGGCTGGCTGGGGCATAAGGATGCTTCAATGTGAGGCTAACCAGCAGTCAGTCCCTGCACTGAAGCACCCTCCTGCCCCAGCCAGCCGGGGCAGCATCTCAGTGCGCAGTGCTGCAGAGCTTTGTGCTCTGCAGTGGGAGAGTACATGTAAATACAAGTTCCTGCTGTGGAGTAAACTTCTGTGGAGTAAATTAGTTTACTTCAGTCTAATAGGGGTGCATATGTAGACACGCAATGTTTACTGCATAGCTAATTAGTCAACTGTGCAGTAAATGTCTTATGTAGACCACCCAGGAATAACAACTGATGGAAATTTTTACATATGCATGCATGACAGTGCCAGGTGCTATGAAAGTCTGTTCCAGGCCCTAGGGACTCAGACAGTAAAGAAGTTTTTCCTTATGTCCAACCTGAAACAGTCTTCCAGGAGTCTGTGACCATTGGACTGTGCCTTCCCTTAGGATGCCCTGGTGAACAGATGTTTTTCCAGTTCCTGATGTACACCCCTTATGTACTTATAGGCTGCCACCAAGTCACCCCTAAGACTACGCTTCTCCAGGCTGAAGAGTGCTATAGCTCTCACCCTCTCCTCATAAGGTGTACGCTCTTGTCCTCTAATCATGTGCATGGCTTTCCAATGGACTCTTTCAACTTTTCCAAATCCTTTCTGAATTGCAGAGCCCAGAATTTGATACAGCATTCTAGCTGCAGCCTCACCAAGGCCAAGTAAAGCAGGAGAATGACTTCCTGGGTCTTGCTTGAGATGCATAGGTAGATGCAAGCCAGAGTTTTGTTTCCTTTGACAGCTGCAGTATCGCACTGGTGGCTTATGTTCATCTTGTGGTCAATCATGACCCCCAAGTCTCAGTTGTGGTGCTAGTGAATGTAGCACTGCCAAACCTATAAGTATGATGAGGATTTTTTCTCCCAAGGTGGAGCACCTTTCATTTCTCTTTGTTGAATGCCATCATGTTTTGATTCACCCACCTTGTGAGCCTGTCGAGGTCAACCTGGATCACCAGCCTATCCTTTAGTGTGACAACACTTCCACATAGTTTGGTGTCATCAGTGAACTTAGCCAGTCCACTTCTGACACCAGAGTCCAGATCATTTATAAATACATTAAAGAGTACAGGTTCAAGAACAGAGTCCTGGGGGCCACCACTGCTCACCATGTACCACGTTGATCTGGTTCCATCGACTATCACTCTCTGGGTCCAACCATTGAGCCAGTTCCCCAGCCATTGGACTGTAAGATTGTCAAGGTCACAATTCCCCAATTTTGCCATGAGGCCATCATGACACACCAGGTCAAAGGCTTTTTTGAAGTCCAAATATATGATATCAACCTCTTCTCCTTTGTCCAGGTGATGTGTCACCTGGTCATAGAAGGAACTGAGATTTGTCAGGCAAGACCTACCCACAACAAAGCTGTGTTGGCTATTTCTCAGAATGTTGCCTTCTGTTAGCCTGTTGACTGTTTCTTTGATTATTTTTTCCAAGATCTTTCCAGGGATTGAGGTCAAACTGATTGGCCTGTAGTTCTCCAGATCTTCCTTCCTCCCCTTCTTGAAGATAGGCACCACATTGGCTCTCTTCCAATCTTCAGGTACCTCCCCTGAGTGCCACGTGTTCTTGAATATCTTCATCAATGGCTGCTCTATGATGTCAGCCAGTTCATTTAGCACTCTTGGGTGCATTCCATCCAGGCCAGCTGATTTGTGGATGTGCAGCCTCTCAAGGTGTTCCCTCACAAAAGCTATGCCAATGATGGGCATATGTTCATCCTTACCATGGTAATCCTGCATCTTGTCAGGCAGGGTGATCCCCTGGTCGGGGGGATCAGGCTGATGATAGATTGATGCAAAGTAATTGATAAGAAGATTGGCTTTTTCCTGGGTGTCAGTTATCAGCTGCCCCATTTGGTTTAGCAGAGATTCAATGTTGCCCTTGTTTTTTTTCTGATGTCCCACATATCTGAAGAAGGACTTTTTATTGTCCTCAATTTGTGTAGCCAGTTTAAGTCTGGTTTCAGCCTTGGCTTTCCTAGCTTGCTCCCTACAGGTGTGGGCCAGTGCTGAATATTCCTCCTTAGTGGTGTTTCCTGTCTTCCATCCTTTATAAGCTTCTCTTTTTAGATACAGGAGGTCCATGAGTTCCCTATTGAGCCAAGGGGGTCCCCCAGCCCTTTTGCTACTTTTCCTACAGGCTGGAATTAACTTCCCTTGTGCTTCAAGGATTGCATCCTTAAGGAGTGACCATTCATCATGGACTCCCCTCCCTGTCAGATCATGGCCTCTCAGGGGCTTGACAATTAGCCTCCTGAGCTTTTGAAAGTTGGCTTTCCTAAACTTAAGGACTTCTGCATTGCTGAGTGACTTGCCACCTTTGCGATGGATAGTGAAAGTGATCAGCTTGTGGTCACTCTCTCCCAGCTTCCCTTCGATTCTTAGGTCACTCACTAGATCAACCCCTTTGGCCAGTACCAGGTCTAGGAGTGCCTTACCTCTTATTGGCTCATAAACTTCTTGAGACAAGTAGAGCTCATCCATGCATGTGAGGAAATTTTGCGATGGATCAGATTTGGCTGAGTGCCCTTCCCATGAGATGTCAGGGTAGCTGAAGCTGTCCATGACAACCATGCACCAAGAGCGTGCAGCCTCAGCCAGTTGCCCAGTAAATTCATGGTCAAGCTCTTGCTCCTGATTTGGGGGTCTGTAGTAGACTCTGACCATTATATCCCCTTCACCATGTTCCCCCCCGTATTCTAACCCAGAAGGTCTCAAGTCGCCCTCCTCAGGTGCCAATCTCCACTTGTACAGAACTGTACTGCTCCTTCACAAAGGACTTTGAAAAGCATCCAGTGCTGTGATGTATGCAGTTGTATAAGTAGCAAAATGCACATTAGCATGCAGAAAATGGCAGCTGTCCACTTTTGAATTAAAATACATCAAGGGTGTTTTAGTTCAAGAGTGCACCACCACCATTTTCTCTGCACTGACGTGCATTTTGCCACTTATACAACTGCAAGCAACACAGTGTGGTGCACATCAGCTCATGTGTGGAGCAGACTCGAACAATCAAGTCTGCTCGAACTTGCTGGATCTATGGTGCATTACAGTGCAAAAAAATATGTTTATATACTTATATAAAAAGTATGTGCCCATCATTTGTAAAACTGGGATCACATAGTAAAAGAGCAAGTCCTATAGAAATACAGCAGAACCAGGGGGGTTGAGATGGAAATGCTGTTAAACACCATTTTCAGATTTGCTGGACATATCTACCCAAGATACTTACTGTACAGTTGTCTAATTAAGTGTGCAGTAAATGTCTCAGTGTCTACACGTGCGTCCCTATTAGGGAACACAACACTAATAAAATCCACGGCATGGTAGTACTTCTAAATACCCTGCTGTGGAGTTTATTTGTACTACCCTGCTACAGACTTTTTTCATGTGGAGCAGTGCATATGTAGACACTGACCACCTGGCTAGGGCATGAGGGTTCTTCAGCGCTGGGGATGCCTGCTGGCTAGCCCCATACTTAAGCACCTTCATAACCCAGCCAGCCCCTCCACAGCACATTGAGCCTGGGCTGGCAGGCTGACCCTCTGGGCCCTATGCCAGCTGGGACAGCTGCAACCTGGCTCAATGTGCTGCAGTCTGAACGCACATGTAGACATGTCCCTAGGAGCTTCCCAGGAGCAATAAACTGCAGAGTAATAAGCTCCGCAGTTTGTTACTGACCCCTAATGGCACATGTAGACTCACCCTCTGACAACTATCTTATATAAAACCCTCTCTCCTTTTCACATGCAAAACCTTATTTTGGAATGGACTGATACCTTCAATACTTTTATTCTTTCATTTTGGGAAGTCTAAGGGAAACTCATCAACCCTTTTTGAATTGAAGAATTTAAAATAAAAAATTCTTCACTGCAAAAGTTTTTGTTTTTAAGCAGAACTACAGCAAATATGAACAACAATATGGGGGGGGACATAGTGCTTAAAAAGGAGGAATTATTTTTGCTAGACATAAAGCAGTGGAATGGAAAAAAGAATAATATGATATTGCAGGTTTCTGCCTGTCTGCATGTGTGCAAATGAATATTAAGCAATCTTTACACTCCCTGATCCTGAGGTTGCAATATATGGGGCATGTTTCTCCCCTACAGGGTTAGAGCAGTGCTCTTATTTTTATTTACTGCAACAACTACCAGGAAATAAAGGCAAAATCATCATAGTGCAAGAGTGTTTTGGCCATAGTCTCTTTCTTTTATTAATATTCTTCTTTTTCCCCCAGAGTAGTGGCAAGAAAGTTGAATGGCATAAAAGTTCCTTTCAGAAACTTTTTACCACCAGATCACCTCCCTTGAAAGTGCCCATTAAATCTAGATTATGCAAGTGCTGCAGTCCAGCATGGCTACTTTGGCCCACAGGAACAAGCCAACACACTATAACTAGCTAGCTATGCAGCTGCCCTGAAAAGCCAGCCTTGAAGAAAACTGCCTCTAAGTATGGCAGCAGTTAAAGCTGCTCCATCCTTACAACTCCTACAGGGTGTGTCTACACGTTCATTAATGTGCTTTTGCTGCTGTGCATTAAGTTTTGTACCTCTAATATGAGGTACTAACTAAATGTGCATTAGGCTGTCCTAATATGCAGTAGCAAAAGTGCATGTTTTTTTGTGATGCATAGAGTCCAGAGAAGAGCCACCTGAATACTAAGAGACTTGCAAGGCAAGCCATACGAGGAAAAGCTGAGGGACTTGGGCCTCTTCAGCCTGAAAAAAAAAGACTGAAAGGGGATCTGGTAGCAGCTTACCGCTACATTAGGGGAATATATCAAGGGCTCAGCAAACAACTGTTCACCAGGGCACCCTTGGGGAAACCAGGAGTACTGGCCACAAACTCCTCGAAGACATTTTCAGGCTTAACACTAGGAAAAACTTCACAGTCAGGGTGTCCAGACTGTGGAATAAGCTCCCTCCAGAGGTGGTGCAATCACCTACCCTGGAGATGTTCAAGAGGAGACTGGACAGTTACCTCGCTGGGGTCACCTGACCCTAGTTGTCTTTCCTGCCTAGTGCAGGGGGGCTGGACCCAATGAACTTGTGAGGTCCCTTCCAGCCCCTAAAAAATCTATGAATCTATGAATAGAGCACAGTAGCCTAATTTTACTGTGCATTACTGTATTAGCATGGTTTTTGCTGTGACATTCTAATGCACAGTAAAATAAGCTATTGCGCTTTAAAGCACATGTGTAGATGTGCCCACATGAATATAAACTGCTTATTTATTCAATGGCAGCTAATGTAGGATGATATATATCCTGTTTTCCCCAGAAGAGTCCTAGTTTAAACACCTGCCCTAGGCAGCCTGTCAGTTTAGTCACACAGATAGTAGTGTTTCACACCCTTCCCAGCTGCACACCCTCACCCTCTCCAATGTGCTCAGCTGAGGTTGGAGCTCAGAGACAGCTGAGCATGCCAGATAGTTGGGGTGGGGAGAGGAGTGAAATTTCTTGGTTTTGACAGTCTGGAAATATGGTCACCCTATTTAACAGCTAAGTAGAGTCTGATGCTTTTTTATTTTAAAATATTTGGAGTGTAGACAGACATAATAATTGTATTTGTATCATATAACAACAGCATAAGCTATTAGGATGTAACTGTTACATCTTCATGATTCCATAGCAATACAAATGTAGCAAAACCACAGCTACTTTAACCTTGTTTCATTCAGGGTTAAAGTTACAGCAGTTTAGCTAACATGTATCACCACAGGGGTCATGCAAACCTAACAGTTACATCCTAACAGCTGTTGCCCACTTCAGGTTTTTAAAGTGGTTAAAAGGTCTGCTTGTCCACATGGCCAGGGAATTAAATACAAAAATCAGCATGGATACAATTTTAAATTTGCAGAATTAAGGTCACAAGAGGTCAGGAAATCCAAAAGTTAAGGTTGAAAAAATATACTGTTTTTTATTTTTGTTAAAAAATTATTTTAAAGTAGCAGGGTATGCATTGCATAATGTGGCTGATAAAAGACAAGGGATGTGCAAAGTTAACAAAGTTTGGGTAATTTTGTGGTGATTTTGATAGTGTAGCTTTAACATTTCATCAGAGTTTGCTGCCTTCTATAGCAGACATGGCTTCCACTGAACCCCTCCATTTAAACACCCCAAAATAGGGATGTTGAAAATTCAGAGCTGGATCCAAAGTCTGCAGCTTAAAAGTGTCTCCTACAGGCAACCATCAGAGGACTTGCTCTGTCAGGATCCTTAACTGCACTATATATGCAGCTATATTACATAATGTTGAGCAATTGTGGTCTAGTGGCCCGGTGTCATAGAATCATAGAGAAGTAGGGCTGGAAGGGACCTCCACAGGTCACCTAGTCCAACCCCTGCCTGAGGTAGGACCATCCCTATGCAAGTCATCCTATACAAACCCAATGTCTAACCTGTTAGCAAAACTACACAGTCAACCCTGACACAACACAAGACATAACATCCTAACCTGCCACAGGTAAAGGAGGGAGATCATAGTGGCCAATTTCCTTCTGCTGTAAAAGTTGTTAGTATATACCCAAGAGATCCCAGGAACAGGGGCACACTATCCACTACAGAGACAGGCAAGAACCCCCCCAGTCCACATCAATCTGAGCATTAGGTAAAATTCCTTCCTGACACCAAATATGGCCATCAGTCTGTTTATGAGCAGTGAGACAAGACCGGATGTAGCATTAGCGGACAAAAGCCATGACACCACTGCTACATCACTGTAACAACAGCATCATAGGGGCACATGTAGACGTGCCCACTGTGTGGCTTTGCGCAAATCACTTTACCACCACGCTCTTTCCTTTGTTCTATATTTTGTCTTCCTTATGTATAGTGACTGTAAGCTTTTAAGTTAAGAACTACTTAGTTGTTTTTTCTGTTCAGTGTCTAGAACAATGGGGTAATGAGTCATGGATTCCAGGCTCTACTATAATTCAGATAATGATAATAGATGGCTTGATAATGAAATGAGTCTTCTGAAATTCTTGCTGGTAAAAGATTTTTTGCTCTGCCTTTCTACTTTTCACTTTTCCATTATTGAAATGTAAGATGCAGGGAACCTAAAAGCAGCTACTTTGCAACATAAAGTCAGCCTTTTGACTCCAGTGGGCTCTTGATCAGAGCCATAGTTTCTGGAAAACACACTGGTTGAAGCCCTAGAAGATCCTGAAAGAAACAGAAAATCTATCAAACCTTTTAAGAATAAAGTCACTCACCATAAGTACATAGAAAAAATGGGCAGTTTAACAAATTGATTTATGAGTGATTTGTCCAGAAGATATTAAAAATCAATGAAGTTTAAGAGAAGTGCCTTTGGGGTGGCAGAACGTAAGTTCTCAAGTAGTTACTCATTTCTGTGTCTGTTTTTGTTATCTGTATAAAGCATTGCTGGAGTTGATAATGCAGTGGTTTATAGTATTCAAAGGCACCAAAGACACTACTTGCCATTCCTTAATGCTCACAGACAATGCCACTGTAAGCTGGAACAGACACTAATGGCTTTAATATACCAGAAGCATATGCAAGTCTTACAGCCTTTGTGATCTGTCTATTGTATCATGTTACTACAACATTACTATACCAGTGCTCCAATACAATATTAATGTGATGCAGATGTATTAAGCTATTACATCTCCATTTCCACTCAAGTATATTAGCAGAAGAGACATGTGGGTACAGTTGTATTCAGGTCTTCAAAGAATTCCTGAATGATTCAATTCCCTGAAACTTTCAGCTTGTAAATTAACAACCAAAAATGTCTAGACTCTTTGAAAAAAAATGTGGCAGAATATCTGAAAAAATGTGATTTCCTTTCTTAAAGTTCAGTATTGGTATAAAATATAGGTATTTATGTGTATGAGTATATATGTATGATGTACAGGAACTGGAGACAAGAAGAATTTATATTACACCAAATTCAAGAAATACAAACACTATAGCATACATTTTCACTTTGTGGCTCCCAATACACTTGTTCAGAACCATGAAGGTAACCCCTAATAATAGACATTCACTTTTGCCTTTTCCTGTCTTCATTTTTTTTAAAAAAAGGATGGTGTTGGGGTTGGGGAGCAAAGCACTGGTTTCTTCAGCCCACCTCCTTTCTTCCTTATTCCAAGAAGCTGTCCTTCTTCCCCCTCATAGTCCTATCTGTTCTTGTCCCTTTTAGCTTTCCCCAGTTAAAAGAAAATCTTAGTCTTCTGCAACTACCCCTAGTACCAGAACTAGAGTTGCTGGGAAGCAGAGGCATCATGCGTAGCCACTTTTTCTACCTTACCGAGACAGGATTTACCTACCTTAATTCCCTTGAAGACTTGAGCAAATAGGATATGCTGATGTTAGCATAGGACAGGGCCATGAAGAAAAGTGCATCTATTTCCTATATCATCTTGAGTAACTATTGCCTACTTCACAGAAGAATTGTGAAACTTCATTAATTTTAAAAAGGATCAAGAGTTCTAGCTATGTTGCTTGCTTCACTGAATCTTAGGCCCTATTTCTCTCACATAGTGATTCAGCACTCTCTTCCTTTCCAGGTACCACCACCTCTGCTAATCCTGAGTCATAGGCGCCAACTTTTATTTTTGCTGGGGGGGCCTAAGATGATGGACATGTGGAAAGTTTTATGCATTTTGGGTGACAGCCCTCTTCCTCTGGGGGGCTAGGGCCCTTGGGCCCCCATGTACTTGGCACCTGTGCCCTGAGTAGTTCCTTTGAAACTGCTTGTAGAATAAGATATTAATAACAGTGAGTAAGGATCTTAAAGTCTTCTCCATAGGACCTGAATCCACAAAATGATGACTGCACTGGTGCTTATCCAGTAAAGCATGTGCACATGCCCAACTGGGTCACATGTGCAGTCTTACTGTGGTCAATGCTTGAGGCTAAGATCTTCAAATAAGTTTAAAGGAATTAAGCAGCCATCTTCCATTGACTTTCCCATGCTAAGTGCTTCACTGGATTGGGGCCAGAGTGCTAATCAACTGAGCTCATAATGAGTAATTTAAGCCTCAATGGTTGCTTGCTTCATCATTTGACTTTGGCTGAGAAGGTGCAATGGATTGTTTTCATTCTGAAATATGAAGATTTTATAAACAGCTTTCTGCATTTTTCTGGATACGGTTTTGTTCAGCGAGCAGCACAGTCTACAAAACAAATATATCCCCTAAGGTAACATTCTAAGAAATACTTGCATATTTTAGCATATGTCAAACATTAAAATTACAGAATTGGAACTTTTCATGTGTTAGACATACTTTAAAAGATGGAAATTCTTTCTTCAAATATCAATGAAAAGCTGTTTTAAACATGAAATCTGAGCTTTTAGCCAGGCATAATATCTACCAGGATTTAGAAAAAAACCCAAAACAAACCCTTAGGCAGTTTGTAAAATATGCTGTCACAACCAAACACAGAAATAGAGGACATTTTGAAGAAAATGTAAATGGATTAAAATTTGCATGCTGTTCTTCATAGCCATTTACAGGTACCGCAAATGACAGGAATTAAGACAGAACTTCAGGGTATTCCTAGAATAAACATATCCCTGCTATACGATAAATTGTTTGTCCTTATGTGTATGGTTTAAACAAAACATTCTTTGTGATTCTCTTACAAAAAACACTAGGGAAGTGCAGAATATTATATCACAGACGTGAGAATGAGGGAGGGAAACCACAAAACTGGAAAACAAAGGAGGGGGCAACTGAACAATACTGTAAATAAACGCTGCTAATGCATTTTGGGTACAACATTTTTATGCCAGTTTGGGAACAAAGATTTCTGTGAGATTATACTGCTGGCAGGAAAGAAGCATAATGAAATGGATAATCAAACTCAACATTTTCAGGAAAAAGATCATAATGCATCAAAGAAGTGACAGTAGTACACATTGGTGTCACAAGAACATAAGAAGTGCCATACTGGGTCAGACCAATGATCCATCTGGCCCAGTATTCTGTCTCCAACAGTCACAGAAGTAGATGCTAAAGAAGGCGAGCACTGAACCAGATATCTTTAAAGTGACCTATCCTGTATTCAATACCCTCCATGGCAATTATTGGTTTAGAGATGTCAGAGGAAACATCCCCAACCATTCTGTTCAATAGACATTAATAGATCTAGGTCTATTAATGTGTAAGAACAGGTAGGCAAGGAGGGCTTGAGCCTCGGATGTTGCCTAAAGGGGCAGACACCAAAACTGAATGGAGGTGGAGGGTACCTCACCCTCCCATCCCCTGTTCCCCCAACCCTCACTTCCCCTGCTCTTTCCAATTCCAACCTTGGCAGCAAAGAGAAGTGGTACAGAAGTGTGCATCCATGAACGAGGACACTGTGGGGAATATAGTTCTGTCAGGCAGCAGCAGCAGTGGAGTTGAAGCTGCTGGCAGAGATGTCACCCTATTTTTTCTGCTGAAATTGGAGTCCCCCCGAGCCCCCAACATGGACATCTAGAGCAAGAAAATGAGGTGACATCTGCCGTCAGCAGCAGCAAACTTCAACTGCTGCTCCTGTGCCCTGCCTCCAGAGCCCTGGAAAAAAGGTGGAGGGGGGACAAGGGACATGGGAACAGTCTTGGCCAGTTACATCTCTGGTCAGCCTTGTTCTTCCTGAGCCAGGTAATACAGAGGTTGACAGCCTTAGCAGTGTGCATCAAGTTATTCATCCACCCAGCCTCATATCCTGCCTCCACCAGTGGCCAGTACCACGTACAACAGGAGAAGGTGAAGCCTTCCTGTAATGCATCCAGGCAATCATACAATGTGAGTATGACAAAAGGAAACATTGGCATTCAGAGGAGGAAGTGGTGACATTTTCTCCTTTAAGAAATCCATGACCAAATGCTTGTTTTAGTTTTAGATTCAAATACTCAACAAAAACAATGGCATTGTCACACCATAACTATCGCTAGACCAAGAAAATGAAACAAATCTTTCCCAATATAAATATCCAAAGCCAAACTCTCCTTTGAAAATTCCCTAGGGTGCACCTTTCTGTTAGAGTCAGATACAGTATCATCTTTGCCCGTTTCTCTCAGCTGGCTCTGAAGAGAACTTTATATTCAACTTTGCCTATCAACTTTCTCCCCTGGAGAGCCTGTTACCATGTCATCTGTTCTTCCATTTATTCTATTAAGAAACAAACTGAACTTGACAAGCATAGATTATTTTATAATCAGTTGCACATAAAGAAAGCAAAATATGATTGACTGAAATAAACACAAAATGAACATACACTGTTTACTTCTCTGGATCCTAGTACACATTTAATACCTTACCTATGACTACTATTACAAGTGGGGAATGATCTTAGTGGTGAAATGTGCCACTTCACCTTATTAAGTAACAGTTCACCTTATTAACTACTTCTGATTCACCTATAGTTTTATTATTTCTGTTGTCCCCATTTCATTTATTTCAATTAATATACAAAGAAACTATATTTACCCATAACTCTAGGCAATCTCACAAATATTTGAAGACCTTGCTCAGAATACACAGCACAATGGTCTTTACATCATGTTAATATTATTAACAGCTTTTAAGTATGCAGAAGGCAGGGCAAAGTTGCACCTTATAGATTAACTAAGGCAGAGATGCATAAGCTTTCATAAGCAAAAGCTCACTTTATCATAGGGAGTATCTAAGCGTCACCCTATGGCAATGTAGTGATGTGCTACGTCACTGTACGGCATGCTGCAGTGATGTAGGTATCATGGCCGTCTACATGTTATCACCAGCTATGTCACCATAGCTGTGTGCTCCCCCAATATAGTGCACCAGTTCAGCAACATAGTGGCAAACTCTAACCATGCACTGCACGCACAGCACATTAACGAGAACCTGATGGTGTTTAACACCAAAAAATGAAAGGTTCTCCTCCTCAGGAGGAAAAACCTGCAGCATGCCTATAGGTTTGGCAGTGCTATGCTGGCTAGCACTATAGATGAAAGGGACTTGGGGGTTATGATTGGCCACAAGATGAACATGAGCCTTCAATGCAATGCTGCTGCTAGTAAAGCGAGCAAAATGCTGGCTTGCATCTACAGATGCTTCTCAAGCAAATCCCAGGACGTCATTCTCCCCTTGTACTTGGCCTTGGTGAGGCCGTAGCTGGAATACTGCCTCCAGTTTTGGGCTCTACAATTCAAAAAGGATGTGGAAAAGCTTGAGAGAGTCCAGAGAAGAGCCACATGCACGATCAGAGGTCAGGAAAACAGACCTTATGACAAGAGGCTGAGAGCTATGGGACTCTTCAGCCTTGAAAAGCGCAGGCTCAGGGGTGATCTGATGGCCACCTATAAGTTTATAAGGGGTGTTCATCAGGATCTGGGGGAATGTTTGTTCACCAGAGTGCCCCAAGGGATGACAAGGTCGAACGGTTATAAATTCCTCCAAGACCGTTTCAGGCTGGACATAAGGAAGAACTTCTTTACTGTTCGAGCCCCCAAGGTCTGGAATAGCCTGCCATCAGAGGTGGTTCAAGCACCTACTTTGAACGCCTTCAGGAGAAATTTGGATGTTTATCTTACTCATATCCTATGACTCCAGCTGAATTCCTGACTCTTGGGCAGGGGGCTGGACTCGATGATCTTCCAAGGTCCCTTCCAGCCCTAATGTCTATGAAATCTATGAAATTAACCACCCATACTGTGCCATGCTTTAGTACTTCCACAAGGAAGTGCTAAAGCATAGTGATGTGTAGATGTGCACTTAAACTCTCTTTCCTTTATAGATGGGGAACTCGAGTTTGATCATAACGGTGTCATGCCCGGAAAGAAGCAGTCCCTCAGATGCTCGTTCCAGGACACCCAGGGCTTAAACACAAGGCAGAAACTAACAGGAATCCCACAAATTAAGAAACAGTGGTCTCATGTGCCCAGGGAAAGATACTGTTACCTGGCCTCCCATGACCTCATAGCCATTGGTGGCTCAGCACAGCCAGGGAGAATAATGATGGAATTGTCAGGGAGACTTCTATTTTTACTGAAAGAAGCAGCAAAATATTGCCATGAGAGTAATTACCAATAAGTTATCAGCTTGACCACAAACCAAAAATAATAAATCAATTCAAATCAAATTAAATGAAAAAGTTTTTATTTTCTATTTTGACTAAAAAATGTGGAAAAGTTGTTTCATTTGAATAAAATGTTTTGTTCAAACCAAAATAAAATATTCCATTTTGGGCATCTTTTAACATAAACAAAAGTACTGAAAACACAGACTCATTTCACAAAAGACTGGTGGTAGGCCAGTAGCAGCCTCCTTTTACCTTGTAGCCCTCTCACTTACTCTCTGGCTTGATGTATACCTGAACTGTTTTATACAAAGTGGAGTTACATCAGTAGGAGACACTCAGAGGACCCTAGCCCCATCCCAGAATACCTGATAGCTTGTAGGTAGTATACTCCTGGGAAGTGGGTTATGGCAGTTCAAATCCTCTGATACAATGAAGTTAAGGTCAGATATCCCTCATCCTGGATAAGCACTCTAATTACTAAAATTTTGGATAAAAAAGGAGGCACTGCCTCCTCCAAGTCCTATTGGTTTTGTATACCTAGTCCTCCCCCAATCCAAATATATATTTCAGCTTAAACTATTCTTCAAATTCAAGCTAAAGTAATGAATAGTTTCAGGTCAACTGAAATTACATTTTCAGTGAATAAACAATTTGCCTCAAAATTTACTCAGTTCTAATGAAGTCATCCCTTTCCTGATGCTGGTATAAGTAATTTTATTTTTTCTCTTGAACTTTCTCCTAGAGCTAATTCCTAAGTCCACGATTCTTCCCAGCTGGGTGTATGTGGGGGGGACCAACATTTCCTTTTTAGGACCAACATCTATTTAGACATGATGATCAGCATCCATAATGGCAAAATACAGACCTTGTTATACAAGAAACCCACAGACCAACATACATATCTGCACAGAACCAGCAATCACCCTAAACACACCAACAAAAGCTGTGATATACAGCCAAGCCCTCAGATACCACCAAATTTGCACTGAGGAGAACACCCGGGACTGCCACCTCACCAATCTTAAAAAGGCTTTCACCCAACAAGGACACACCTCCAGAGAGATAGATCGCACATTTGAAAGAGCCACCCAGATACTACATGAAGAATTGCTGCAGTACAGAAGAAAACACCCTATGAATTGCACACTGCTGGTTATGACATATCACCCCTCCCTCAAACCCATATGGAAAATCCTCAAACAAGTGCAACCCATACTAGAAAGAGACCCTATTCTTAAAGAGATCTTCCCAGAGCCACCCATCCTAGCCTTCAAACAAGCACCGAACCTCGCTAACCTGATCACCAGAAGCAAACTTCCTCAGGCCCAGAGCACACCAAAAGGATCCAGACCGTGCCAGGACAAGAAATGCAAAACCTGCCAACACATCTCCACCACCCCCACAATTACTACACCCCACAACAGAGCCATCAGCATTCCTGGATCTTACAGCTGCACCTCCAGAAATGTAATATATCTCATCCAATGAACCAAATGCCCTGATGGAAAATACATAGGAGAGACCAAACAACAACTGCACACCAGAATGAACGCACACCGGAAATCCATCAAAGACAGAAATACCTGTGGGAAGTGTCTCACAAGAAAACCATTCTCTCTCTCCAATCGCTCAGTTCTAATCCTCAAAGGAAACTTACAAAACACTCCTCAGAGGCAAGCCTATGAACTTCACTTCATCAACCTCCTGGATACTAAAAATCATGGACTAAAAATAGACATTGGATTTATGACACATTATAACCTGCCTGACATCTGACTCCCCGGGTATCTCTCCACTTTCATCCCCCTTCTCCCCCCCACCCAACCTGTCTCTGACCCATTGACGCCTCAGATTACATCTGCACTTACTGCCTGTCTTGTATGCGTACCAGCCCAGCCACTGGTTTCTTTACTTTTCATTCCATCCAGGAAGAGCACACACCTACTACAGAAACTTCCTCAGCCTGACAAAGGGTTTTTAAACCCAAAAGCTTACTTAAAATATTTTTTCCAACTATTTAAGTTGGTCTAATAAAAGATATCAGATTCACCCAAAGAACCTCGTCTGCCTGTGGTATGTGAGTCATTAGGGTAAATCAAATAAATAAATAAAAAAATAAAATATTTTTTTTAAAAATAGTCTTTTTTTTTTTTTTTAAAAAGGATGCCAGCCCTGGGGTCCTGGCCAAATTCTAATTGCATTCTGTCAGCATGAATTCTTCTTAAAATTCTATACTTTTCTTCACTTCTGGCCTAAGTAGATATTCAGTGGCCACATCTACACAAGACGCTGACAGCACAGTAAAGTCATGTGGCAGAAAGCATGACATGAGGCTACTGCACATTCAGCTTCACAAAAAAGCCATGCATCAGCACTACTGCATAGTAACTCAGGTTACTGTGCAATCATTTAGTCCTTGTTTATACGTTGTATAAACGTACTGTGCAGTTAGCATCTTGTGTGGATGTGGCCAGTGTTTACAGTTCCACCTCAGATAGAGACTATGGAATGAATAGATTTTTGTATACATTGCCTGCCTCAGAAAAACCTCATTGGATTTTGTTATAATTGTCATGTTTTGAGACCCGCTTATGAAAACTACATAGAAAGCATAAAAATGTACCCACACTTTTCAAAAGATCTACTTTTTCCAAACAATTGATATTTCAGATAAACAAAACTTCTTTTCTTTGATAGCGGCTCAGCATCAATGGAGAGGAGTAACAATGGGCCAGATTCTTATCTTGTAACAGATCTATAAATCCAGATGAACTCCACTGGAGTTAGACAGATAAGGTAAGATACTGTTCTTAACTTTATGTGCAGAAGTCATCACTAGCTTTTCACCCAAGACAGCTATAAGTGATTCTTGCTGCACATCACTCATCATATGATTTTCTAGTGAAGAGAGAAAGGTTTTACCTTCTCTCTGAAGTCAGTTTATATTCATTGCTCTTAATAATTAAACTAGGGTGTTATTTTCCTGGGCTGAAGCAGATTAGTAATTCAATGGCCTCAGTGAAAACTGAGAGTAAGTGCTCTGTGATGTATTAATAAGATGACAAGACAATGAAAGGTTTAAGTAGCCCTGTTTCTCAGGACTGGTTTATATATCTGAGAATAAAACCTTGAAACAGATTTAGAAGTTGGCTGAGTGAGAGAGAATTTGTATGTTCCCAAAAGTATTTTCAACAAAGCTACAGTAATAACCAACTACCGTATATCATTCTAGGTTTGGATATAGAATGAGAGTGATTTTTCTAATATGTTCAAGGACATTTATTGCAAGAATGTGACCGAGAATACAGGTCTGGAAGGGATCTTTCATTCTGCATGACAAGAGGAAGAAGACTACTAAAACAATGCTTATATCCCATTGAAATCAACACTGAACTATAGGGATTTTATAGAAACTGTACCAAAGTAGAGCTGAAGTTAAGATAACTTATATCGAAGAGGGGAGTAAACATCTATTCTGCCATTTGTAACTGAATAAAATATAATTAAAAAGACTAGGCTACTTTGAAGTAAGTACTGGAATCTGCACAGAACAGATGCTGTTGAAGAGCTACCCTTGGCAGACTAAATACATTTGAGGATGTGAGACCAAATGGATCAATATTTAGAATTTCCCAGGAAAAAATAATATAAGGTTTGATTGATGCTTTTATATCTCCTAGTGTAATCATACAGAAATGAATTTTCAAGGAACCCCACTGAAGTCAACAAGGGTTTGGCGTTAGATAAGGATTGAAGGACTGAGACCATATTAGCATGGAACAGGGCATGATTCATCTCACTTGAGAAATTGGATGATGAATTCATGGAAAGAAGCTGGTAACTGGTGATGTCCAATTTCTTAATGTTTTACTGTTTTTCTTCAGTTTTATGCGATACTCTTCCAGGAAACAGCTTCCTATTAGACAAATTTCTTCTGCTTACCAGCAGGAAATAATAGCATATTTTTCATCACTGCTGTGTTAAAATTTGGCTCATTAGTTTTAAAAGGCAGCCAGGTTATGGTCAGTTTTTCCTTTCTCTTTCTAATTTTTTTATAGCTACCACCATTTAGCTTTGAATGAAAACTGAATTAATAAGTACTGAAAAAGATCAGTATGGTTACATTTAAAGGCAACTCCATGCTGCAAAGAAAATAAACATTTGACAGTTTAAAATGCAATTTTGCAACTGTCTAAGGGACAATCTGCACTATAACAATAGTACTTCAAAATTCAGTTTGATGGAATCAACTTGAATCCATTATGAAAGATCCGTGATGGGATTCACCATCACAAGAGTAGGAAAATATTCATAAAGATAAGGAGTGCCCCTTTAAGAAAGTGACTCGTTAAAAAAATTACCCATTGAAAATTATCACCAACTAGAAGACAGATGAAGACAAGCATTGAGAGGAGATTTCCAATGGGAGCAGGGTCTTCACCACCTTCAATATCGTAAGGACTTGAATGGATAGGTAGGATCCCCACACATTTAACAGGAGGAGTTATAAAAAATAATGTCATGTAAGGCATTGGGCTCCAAGTACCCTATAGAGCCTGCTAATTTCAACAACCAGTAAAATACAGACAGTGCAGAATACAGAAACAAATATCAATCAACATTATGGCCTATCAGATACAAAGAACTGGTGTTTCTTAGTGAGGAAGATTCTTTCTATAATGTATTTTAGAAATGGCTTCATGAATTATCACACACAATCTACTCCAAATCAGAGAATCAGTCTCAAATAACCAAATCCATAGTCTGATGAAATTCACTAAGACATGTGACATGAGTAGTGCTGACTATATAGTCCACAGATATTTGTTTGATAAAAAATTTTAATTTGACCATATGAAAATTTTGATGCGAGTCTTCTTTAGGTTAATTTCTAGTTAGGATAAAAACAATTCATTATTTGCTTATGTGTGGGACTCTTCACAAAAAATGGATTTCTAGCTGCAAAAAGTATTTTTTAAATTGCACATGTGATCATGAAATTCAACATTCATGATCTGTCATCCAATCACAGAAAAGACACGAGACATTGATGGCACAGATATTTCATAACACGCGAACTATGCCTGATGACTCAGTTTCCTCCTGTCAGTGGACTCCTTCTGTTGGTATGTTCGTTCATACTCCGTTTCACCTCTGGCTGATTAGGTGATTCAGTCATCTTTAGCCCTTCTGCCAAACCATAAAGTCTTCCTTTTATACCATAACAAATCCTAGAGTACTCAAGGAGCTGACAGGTGTCATAGCCCAACCATTGGCAAAAATATTCGAAAACTTGCACTCAGGCAAAGTACCTGAAGACCGGAAGAAGGCCAATGTGGTACCCATTTTCAAGAAAGGGCAGAAAGTAGATCCCGGAAATTACAGGCCAATCAGCTTGACCTCAATCCCTGGTAAGATTCTGGAGAAAATTATCAAAGAGACCCTTCTTGATCAGCTGGCTGATGGCAACATCCTGAGGGACAGCCAGCATGGGTTTGTCATGGGTAGGGCTTGTCTGACCAATCTCATCTCCTTCTATGACCAGGTAACATATCACCTGGATAAGGGAGAAGAGACTGATGTCATATATTTTGACTTTAAAAAAGCCTTTGATCTGGTGTCCCATGGAAAAATTGGCCAAATGTGGCCTCGGCTACACCACAGTCCGATGGCTGGGAAATTGACTCCGAGGTTGGACCCAGAGAGCAGTAGTCGATGGAAGTGAATCATTACTCCGTGACCAGTGGTGTCCCCCAAGGCTCTGTCCTTGGACTGGTTCTCTTCAACATCTTTATCAACGATGTGGACATAGGTGTCAGAAGCACACTGGCCAAGTTCACCGATGACACTAAACTTTGGGGCATAGCGTCCACACCTGAGGATAGACTAGTGATCCAGGCTGACTTAGATAAGCTTAGTAAGTGGGTGGATATAAACCCGATGACGTTCAAAACCGAAAAATGCAAGATACTCCACCTTGGGGGAAAAAACCCGCCAGGCAGTGCTATGCTCGCTAGCACCACAGCTGAAAGAGACTTGGGAGTCATGATTGACCACAAGATGTACATGAGCCACCAATGTGATATTGCAGCTAGTAAAGCAAACAAAACTCTGGCTTGCATCCATAGATGCTTCTCAAGTAAATCTCAGGATGTCATCCTCTCACTGTACTCAGCCTTTGTGAGACTGCAGCTGGAGTATTGCATCCAATTCTGGGCTCCACAATTCAAGGACGATGTCAAGAAGCTTGAGAGAGTCCAGAGGAGAGCCACATGCATGATCAGAGGGCAAGAGATTAGGCCTTATGAAGAGAGGCTGAGAGCCATGGGACTCTTCAGCCTGGAAAAGTGCAGTCTCAGGGGTGATCTGGTGGCTGCCTATAAGTACGTAAGGGGTATGCATTAGGATCTGGGGGAATATCTGTTCACCAGAGCACCCCAAGGGATAAGAAGGACCAACGATCATAAACTCCTACAACACCATTTTAGGCTGGACATAAGGAAAACCTTCTTTACTGTCTGAGCCCCCAAGGCCTGGAACAGACTCCCTCCAGAAGTGGTGCAGGCACCTACTCTGGACTCTTTCAAGAAATGTTTGGATGCTTATCTTGCTGGGATCCTTTGACCCTAGCTGACTTCCTGCCCCTGGGGCAGGGGGCTGGACTCGATAATCTTCAAGGTCCCTTCCAGCCCTAATGTTTATGAAATCTATGAAACAAGATCAAACAAATAGACCTACTTTTCCACATTTTCAAGCTAAAAAGACACTGTTCAGGGTCCCCCCAGGGCTACTCCCAGCCGGAGCATTAAGAGGCGGCTTTGGAAGCCCTGCATTTTATACTCTTCATGTGCACACACCCGGGATCAGGGGTAGATCCAGAGGGAGTGCAGTGGCTCAGCTGCACCACCTTTTCTGATTATGTGGCAGAAGTAGCAGTCTGGGACTTTTATGTCTGGAAGAAGATAAGCATTTCCCCTTTCCTCCTCTCCCCTCCCATTCCCCTCCCATTCCCCACTGCTCACCTGCCACTGCCATTGTTATTGCTGTCCCAAGGTGAGGGATGGTCCAGCTGGACTTCACGGGGGCTGGTTTCAGCCCCTGGCTGTGGCAGTGATGGGTTCCAGGAACAGGCACTGGGGAGGGGAACCCACATGCCAGCTGCCACTGCCATTCAATACTGATCCCAGGCCCTGCATAGTTCAGCTGGAACAGGACAAGAGCTCCCCTCCAACACCCAGGACATCACAGACAGCAAGGATACTGATAGAAGCAGGCAAGGAAGGGGGTGGGAGGGGAGGGGGAAAATTCTTACCTCCTTTGGGACTTTGCCAGCTGCTGCTCCTGGGTCAAGCGTGCCATAGGAAGGGGGAAAGGAGGAGGAGGCTGGGAGCTGGGGTGCAGCCACCCCTGTAGCACCAATTGCTGCTCCCACATCCTGCTTTATAAAACCCTGGATCCATTTCTGCCTAGTCTCAAACTACTTCACTCACTTTAAACCGTATCCTTCCCTGCTTTCATTACACTGCACTGTTAAATTTTATTTCGGGTCTCATAAACAGACCACTATGCAAGCAGACTCTTACCACTGCATAGAGCCCTCCTCCTCCCTGTGTTTAGGCCTGCTCTCAAACTTCTTCACGTAGCTCCCCTCTGGGCTGCTTCCCCAGTTTTTTTTTGGAGGGGAGCTCCACTCACCTCCTGAACTCACTTAAAAAGTTTCCCTTAAAACAGGGGTATCAAACATATGGCCCATGGGCTGTTCTTTCCAGCCCACTGGGCTACTGGTAGGCCAGGGAATTTTAGAAAGACTGCTGCAGAATCAGGGGCCCTGGCACCCTGATGGATATGGCTGCCAGTGGTAGAAGGATGGGAAAGGGCTGTGTGGACACAGCCCTGCTTGCTGTGCTACTGCTTGGCCCATTGCTGCTTCTGCCACCTCCACCACAGCAAGTGGTGCCTGGCCCATGACCATCATTGTGGTTGCCACTGCCACTACCGTGGTTGCTGCCGTCAGCCCAGGGATTTGGCCCATAAGGAGCCCCATGGTCCAGACCTGACCCTTGGTGTAGGATGAATATGACACCATTGTCTTACAATATCCTGTTCCATTTCCTAGAGGGCTTGCTCCTAGTCACTTGCTCTCTCTAGGAAGGGGCCACTCTAATTAAAGTGCTTGGAGCATTACATGTATCAGCATCCCTGCACTGAAAAATGGTGGCAGGGGCACTTTAACTAAAGCTCATTGAACGAGCTGCAGTTAAAGCACTCCACCGCCATTCTTCATGATACACATGACGCTAGAGTCTGCTGGAGTGCAGTAATTACCACGCTCCAGCAGATTCAATTAATCAAGTCTGCTCTGACGCGCTGTGATTACAATACGTCAGAACAGCCTCACTGCACATGTATAGGCACCCTAAGACTCTCAGAATTCTTTTGCTTCTGAACTGAGGGTTTTGCTGGGTTGTTTATACCCTCCCATAAAGGGTCAGAGGACCCTCTGCAGAGATATACACAATGTTCCCCCAAACCCATGAGTATCACCTGAATACATGAAATACAGAAATGGACAACAGTATGTATATGTATATTGAAGGAAAAAGTATTTTAAACTAAAAGTTTTATTCACCTTCATGCACAGTAATTTGTATGTAGAACTTTATTCCTTTTTTGAATCCCAAGTTTCTAAATGAAACCACCAGGCATTTTCTGATTAGAAATAATAGCGGTGCTTAAAATGTATACACTAGAGGGTGATCTGTTTAGTTCAGCCATTGAGCTCATCTAGTTTCTATTGAATTGTCTTTGTGCAGCGCACCCACTGCTGCTAAATATTTAGAGCAGAAAATCATGGGCAAGAATTCATCTTGACTATAGAACAGTTTTTCTTTACAAAAGAAAGGGCTGGAAATTCATTGCCATATTAAAATGATGAGTGAATCGGTTTTTATGTTGGTATATACAGTTTCAGACTCCATTCCAAGCTTAAATCCATAGCCAGGATAGGCTGAAGAGTTAGATTTCTAGGAAGTTGCTTCAGTACTACATCGTTTCTCTACACCAAAGTCATTCTGCAAATCAGTTTGAGGCATCTAAATTCCATCATTTATTCCTGTAATTTAATAGTACGTAAAAAGCAGAGGCCCTCAGAATCTTTCAAATATATGGAATGCCCAAATAAAAAGTGGATGTTTTCCAACCTCCACCATCTCTGTAGTATTCCCTGCATTTAGAATGGGAAATTTTATAAATACCAGAGTAAATGTAACTCTTCTGGGTGCTAAATGTTCAGATTTTAATGGTACTTGTTGTACTTGTAAACCTGAATGTTGCTGAACATTACAATAATTTGTTGATGGTTAAAAGAATTAATTTTATTCTTAATTTAGCAGTGGGATAACTAGCTGGATGTATCTGCCAGTGGTGTGAGAAAATCCTACATGAGTGAGTAACGCTCTGTCTTCTCTGAAAGGGCAGAGAGAGTATATTCCATATTACTCACAACCATACTTTGGAGAATCCTCCCTGAAAACAAGATGGACTATCATGACGGCGGATGAATTTGACAGTTCCAACACAAAATTAATGGCTGATGAGCATTCACAATCAAGAACATTTTATGTGTCAGATTGATTAGACTATGAGGGGGATGGATTTTTTATTCAGCTACTACCTTCCTATACCTTTTTCAAATATTAACAATACCCATACTATCTGTTGTCTTCCTAGGCTCTGACCCTAAAAAGGACTATACACAAATTTAACATGACCCACATGGGCAGTCCTATTGACATCTATGGAAAGTTACATGTAGGTGTGTCTGAAGAGTCAGGGCCTGAAAGACACCAAATTGTAAACTCAGGTGGTAGTAAACTACATAGCTCTTTTGAGGTCGGTGGCTATGCATTCATTGAGGGTCTGGACACAGCACTGTTAATACATGAACCTATGCGTAGGAAAGAATAAGATGACACATACATCACTTTTAATTAATCCACTATAAATACAACACACATTGCTGCTCTTGTTTGCCATGACAATGTTCTCTCTCATTCCTACTTGACAGTGTTGGGGCACTGGTGCCTAGCAGTTCACTCAGGAAAGACCAAGTATTGAAACAGCAAAGAGCTTACAAGACAGGATGCAGACAACATGTGGAAGTTTGTACAGGCTCTGGGCTGTACTAAAAGTCACTAAATTCAGGAAATAACTAAAAAAATTTAACTTTTATATTTAATTGCCACCAAGCTCAGAATATAAATACACAAAATCTTCACATTTTATAACAGTCTGACTTTTACATTTTCCTTTTTCTGCCTCATAAAAGTCTGCCTTATAAAGAAAAAATGGTGGTGTGTACTTAACAGTAGACATAGTTTCAGTCTTTGGATCTGTATTAATCCTTCAAGTTTCTCTCTCACGGTTTATTATGTCATCCAGATTTTACTCTGGACCATCTACAGTTTTCCATATGTTCCTAGCAGGAAATGTGCATGAATTCAGAAACACAGCAAGACATATGATATTCCATACTAAGAAACATTTTTGAGAGACAAAAGAAAAATAATGAAAATTCTAGCTGCTTTCTTGTTTTATTTAGTCAAACAAAATATCTACAGATCCTAATTCAAAGTTTTACGTATCTGCCTTTTCTTTCTTCTTTCTTTCTTTCTTGTTAGCATTTTATTTATCTTGACAGTTATATTTAATTTAAAAAGTTTTTTTTTTAACTTTTATACAGATCAATGTATGCAAAGCTATTAGACAAGTCATTGTTTTTTGATGCTCAGTAAACCTAAAGACATATGTGAGATACCATGGCTTGTTGTATGAATTATATTACATCATGTTATGTGTATATCAAATAACATGATATAACTGTCTGAAGCAACCGAATGTGATATACATGTCACATTAACTAGAAGACTAAAAATGATGTACAAGTAATTATCTGAACACAGAATAATGATTCCCAGATATTTTTCTTAGGGATCCTTTAAGAATGAGCTAAATATACTGTAGCTGACCTTCCTGGTTTCCCTTTTGTAAACATATATGTGGGAAGAGCCAGGAAGAATGAGAAAACAGTTCACTACTGCAGTCAGAAAACTGAGATAAAAAACCTTGTCTCCGGGGATTTCTGTGCCCACGAACTAGAAGATGAAGGCAGCAAAGAGGAAAATAGGAAAAGCAGAAAATACAAATCATGTGAATCTCATGTCAAAATCTTATGCCAAATCATGCCAAAATCTCACTGTGAGTCAATCAAAAATGTTTCAGTCCTCTGTTTGGGCCTGCAGAGCCTGGTAAAAAAAGTAATGTACTGAGTTCAACTTCAACAACCAAACTGGCAACCTCTATGCCAAGAAACTATAGTTTTCTAGATAAAGCATTTTTACTTTTTTTTCCCCTTCAGCTCAACATTTATAAGCACTACTTTACTGAGGCTCTATCCTATCTCTCATGAATAAAGAATACTTCTTATAAAGCCACCAGAATGTACCTACAAATAGACAATAGGTGCATCTACACAAGGCACTTACTGTGCAGTAGCTCATTACTACTGCGTAGTAATGTCGCTGGGCACAAACCGTGATTCGACACTACTGCGCAGTAGTAATGAGCTATTGTGCAGTAGTAACAAGCTACTGCACAGTAAGCGTTACTAGCCAACCATGCCAGGATGCTACTGTGCGATACTACTACTGCATAGTCATTTAGTACTAGGTACTTTAGTGGGTACTGAGCAGCAGGTGGCTCATGTAGATGCACCCAGTGTTGTCAAGGACCTTACTGCTAGCTTTGTTCAGAAATAGAGGGAAAGTTGATCTCTGCACATCTGTGTGAGGAGGTGAGTCTGCAGTATGGTGAAATTCTATTTAGGAAGAACCATGAAGTCCATGTATCTAGAATGAACAGAAAGGATCAAAGCTGTGTTCCTCTGGCATCTCCTACATCTAAAACTGTATTAACTTATGATATTTCCTTGTCTAGTTGTTCTCATCCAGGGTGTCACAGAACTTTGGGGTGCTGCAAGAACCTGCCAGGGGTGGTGTGCACTCACACCTCCACTTCTATTTTCTGGAGGCCTCTGGAGCTGAACTTGGAAGAGCTACAGCAGAAGTGATGTGCCTGCCCACAGAATGTAATCCAGGTGGACATGGCTTTCTCTTGAGCCACTTCTCAGTTCAGCTCCAACATGTGCTTGACTGAACCCTAGTTGCATCATAAGCTGACTGATACTCAAAAGAGACTGTAGAATCTTTTTCCTTTCCAACTTACCCCCTTGTTGTTCTACTGCTTGTCCATTCCCTTTTTGGGGAGGCTGTTGTGTTCATCTGCCCCTGGGAAAGGTCTCTTTATCCAAAGCTTGAGCTTCTAAGAAGGAACAAAGGGTTAATGAGTGTTGTAGCAGTGTGAAACTCATTGAATCATTTCTGCCCTGTCTAGAATAAACATAACTAGGAGAGAATTGATTTTTTAGCACAGAATGACTTCTAATTTTTGCTGTTGAATTCCAAAGAGAAGCAAGGTTTTTATAGGGTAGACAGTGTTCATGTTACAGAACCCATATTAGAGCAATGCTCAGGTTTTCATTTTTATAATACTGAAGGTAATTAACTTTATTTACTTCACAATCAAATAATGAGTCAAAACAGAAGGATAAGTCCCTTTCAAGAAAAGCCCTATGTGACAGGGCCAGTCAACATTTTTCAAACAAAAAGACTATTTGTCAAAAATTATCATTTCTGAAAATGAACATTTTTCAAAAAATCTGTATTTTTCTCCACAATTTGTCAAAGATATTGTAGAATTGTTTCATTTACCAAAAAAAGCCAAAATATTTACAGTGCCTATGATCAGATATTTTCAATAAAAATTTAGAATGAAAAACAACTTCATAGAAATGAAAGGTGCTCAGACCATGATATTTTCATGGTCTCAGCAACTGTCAGAACTAGGTCCATTAAAGGAAGTTAATAAGTTCACATAGAGACCCACATATGGTAATTAGAGTGTGACAAAACCAATTTAAGTAAGGCTGAGTCATTCTCTGTTTCAGTACATTTTACTGGTATTAATAAAAACAGTGAAAGTAAGTCAATCAAGCTCAACAGTAACAAAATGTACATAGGATCCTTAATTTTAGCTGTAGTATCTATACCCAGAATGAATAATTTTATGTATAATTAATATAAAGATCCAAGTTTCATTTTAGGTCAGGTCTCATTCATGTGCTGACATTTACACTCATTCCCCCCCGCCCCCCAGCCCCAAAGTATAAAGCATTTGCATTGACCATCTTTTCTATTTGTTTAGTTGGAAATAAAGCCTCTTCTGTGGCATAATGAACTGTAAGCTACAACAGTTAGCTGTAAGCTACAGCTGTAAGCTACAACTGTAAACTACAGCAGAGAATGGTATATAATCACATCTTATTTTGATGCCTTTTTGACACATTTAAAAATACTATATATTCAACATTTTCCTCTCATGTGACAGGGAAGGAGAATGTAACACACCCAAAAGAAATATGGGAACATAAGCTAAGTGCTGAAAATAAAGTCTCAACCCAGGGCCTCAATCAAGAGATCTTTCATAAAACTACAAATGAGAATAATCACACTCATGAAACCCATCCTTGGAGAATCCATTCATTTATATCGTTGTCAATCTTTTCATAAGCTTACCCCCTTATAAATATGGAATATTTTATTTATCCACCAAACAAGCACAGAAAAAACATGAGCATCAGAGCCTGCAATACACTATCCATCCATCCTGCTCTTATCAACTGGGCTACAAACATGTTGCTCTTGTCCTAGCAGAAAACATTTTCTCTCAGGACAAAATATGAGCATTCAGATGTCCATGTCAGTTGTCACAAGACAAAACCCCCAAAAAAGGTTTGTGGGATAAGAGGTGGTAACAGTTTGCCCTGCGGTATCACGAAGGATATCCAAACAGTTGTCCCACAATGCTATTGCAGAACAAACAGGCTGGTTGATTCTCCAGACAGCCCACGACACACTGCTTTGGCCCCAATCCTTGGCCCCTCTTGAATGCTATGAGACCAGTCTGGCCCTGATCACAGAACTCTATTGCACAGAACTCACCTATTAATTGCCCTGCATGGTGACTTGCCAGCCATTTAATGCTCACTACCCACCTGAGCTCAGCATCCAACTGAGCCAATCTCAAACACCACCAACTACCAGGGACTTCTATCTACCTAATTACTCAGGTGTCTGGAAATACATTGGGCCCATCCACCACCCACTAAGGCAAATTCAGACTTCCATACCCATATAGAGTCATCATTCCTCCCCCTACCATGGTTCCTTAATCTGTGTGCAGTGCCATGAACAAGCACAACAGCAGCTGGACCAGGGAGGAGGAATGGATCTCTGCCTTAACTGGCAAGACCTTGAGCAGGGGCTCTCCCTTGACATGACAGATTTTGGGCAGCATGCTTGCAGAGACCACAAACCAGGGCACATTGCACTTGTTGGCAACCATGCATATCTTCAGGCGTGGTTTCCAGATGATAGAATCATAGAAAATTAGGGTTGGAAGAGACCTAGTTCAACCACCTGCTCAAAGTAGGACTCCATATCATCCCAACCAAGACTTTGTGCATCCAGATCTTAAAAACCTCTAAGGATAGAGATTCCACAAGTTCTCTGTGTAGCCTGTTACAAAGCTTTATTACCTTCCTAGTGAAAACGTTTTTTCTTCATATCTAACCTAAATTTCCCTTGCTGCAACTTGTGACCATTTCTGCTTCTGTCGTCTAAGAACCAAGAGGTACCCAAAAACCACATTCCATTGCCATTCTGCAGCTACTAAGCTGGTAATTAAACACTTCCTTCCAGGCATTCAGGGACCCAGTGAAAGGCTTCATCAGCTAGGGGTGTAGTGGGTAGACAGGGTCCCCAATTAGTAGTGGGGGTACAGTCACTACCTCAACATGGATGTCAGGAACACCCAGGGTCAAACTCCCTGCTTCATCTGTTAAGGGTAGAAGGAGTTTCTAAATATTCTGGCATTGTGCACCCTGCCTAACCAGCCAGCATTTTCATGGGTGAACCAGTCATGGTGGTCCACAACTGCCTGAAGCACAATTGAGAAGTAGCCCTTCTGACTGATACACAGCCATGGTGCACAGGGCAAAGGATGGCAATGTGTGTGCCATCAATGGCCCCCATGCAGTTGGGGATCCCCATGCTGGCAAACCCATCCATGACCTCCTGTGGGTTGGTAAGGCATATGATGCATGGGGCCATCACCCTTTTGGATAGCCAGACATACCTCACACACTACCTCTCCAGCTATTTACTTGCCAATGCTAAAATGGTTTGCCTTGGATTGGAGGCCATCTGTGGCTGTGAGCTTCTATATAACAATGGCAATGCACTTCTCCACAGATAAGGGCACCTGCATCACCATTGTCCACCGCTGTATGTTCTGGGCAAGCTCAGGGCAGAACTCCCTGAAGGTGCCCCTGTATATGTGAAAGTTTACCCACAACTGCTTGCCCTCCTGGCTGGTTCTGAGGAATAGCTCCCACAAGTGTCTGCTTATCTCTCTGACCCAGAAATGTCCCTCCACAGTTTGGAGCCATTCCCACATCTGCCCAGCCACAATGTGCTAATCTGTGGCTAAAAAATGTTTAGGGTAGCAGTTGCCACCACACATTAGGACCTGGACATAGCCATGGACCACCTGCTGTTTGGCAGCAAGCACACACAAGCTTCTCTCCTTCAGGTACTGCTCCCTTGCTTTTGGTGCAAATGGAAGTAGTCATGGTGTCCATCAGAGCCCACCTTTTCCATTCAATCTGTCTTGCGAGTTCACCATACTGGACTAGCAAAGTCTGCAAGATGATGACCACACACAGATCCATAGCAGTCAATGGTGTGGCATCTCTGGGTCACAGTTGGTGGTGGCAACACAAACGCAGCAGAAATAAAGGCAGGTGGTCAGGGGTATGAATTATGCAGTTAATCATACCAAAATCCCTCCCACAAAAATTTCAGTAGGTGATGTAGGTGACCTTATCTCTGGAGAAGTGCATTGCCATTGCTATATGGAAGCTCACAGCCCCAGACAGCCTCCCATTGAGTACTTTGCTTGGCACTGGGAGATTAAGGGGAATCTACAAACACTTGACCAGTGCAAGGTTGGTTGGGATGTGTGCTCTCCTGTGCCATCTGTTTGCAGAACAATGGTGGTGCATTCAGTTATTCTTTGAACCCAGTTTGAAGGGCAACATGAGGACACACCAATCCTTCTCTCCAGACTGCAAAGACACTAATTAATATAAGCAGGATTTGGGGTGATGAGAATTCCTACCAAACAAAAAACTGGAGTTTCAGACATGGTAGATCAAAAACAAGTATCAAACTGCGAGAACATTTGGTCATCACAACCTGAGTAGGATTTGAACTGGGTTCCTAACATTAATTGACTATAAGACTCCAATAGATAGTTCTGGCAGTGGGACAGTCTCGATAAAGTTGCCATGCTACCACTCAGTTTTACTTATTAATATATGCAATGTAGTATATTTATTGAGATACTTCTGATTCAGTTATAGTTGCATATTGTTTTTCTATATATTTGAAAACAAATTTGATGCTATATAAATGTAATAAAACAAAACCTGTAAGATGATGAAAGAGTTTCCTGAAAAATATTATATCATAATAAAGTATTTTTGTATGGAAAAAATTCTTCATTTTGTTGATGGTGTATTTTTATTGTAATTCTTTAGTTTAAATGCAGAGCCTTTACAGGTAAAGATGGCAAGTTAATATGTGTACTTTAGTGTCTGCAACAAGGCAGAGTCAAAGCCACCTGTAACAAATCTATGCTTTATTCTGTAAATAAATATATGCCTTTCATTAAGCACCCTTTCATACAGAATAGGACGATCACAGAAATCAATGGCAATTTAATTTGCTGTCTCAAAATGAGAGACATATGTGGACACAGCATCCATTAGTAAATGCACAGAATACTTCACAGTTTTAATTGTGGTCAAAAACAGTTTACATCTCAAGAAAGTTTACATACAATTTCATTATTAAATTAATAAGCTTTTTTCTTTTACCACCTGTACAAGGAAAATCTGAAGTTCAAACATTGCTCTGTAAATGCCTTGGCAAAGCTGTGGAACAGCAAACACTACCAAGTTCATAGCCAGTATTCCATTCTTTCGTTCCACAGGGAGTTCCTATTTCATGTGTTTTTCATTTTAAGTTCTGCCTCCTTGAATGCTATTTCCTCTCTTTTAGATTTCACCAAGGTCAAAGAAATCTTTAGCAAATAAAAAATGTGAGCATCCAATTGAGTACTGGAAATTTGCCCATCCAGTCTCTAAACAATATGTAGCTTTAAAGTTAGTAAGTTCACATAGAAGCCCCACATATGCTAACTGGAGTGTAGCATAAATCTTCATTGGAGTCTTCCATCATAGGTAAATATACAGTAGACTAGTAAGCTATCAAGTGGGAGAGCTTTTGTCTTGACTTAGAGCTGCAGAGAGCAGCAGCTTACCAGAAATCAAAATTCTGACAAACAATCCTTTTCCAAATTCTCATGATAAAACTCAGTCCAGACCTTCTCTGTTGACCTGCTTCATATTGGTGTCAAGGCTGAAGAGGCCCCTATTCAAAACAAAAATTGGTGGCAACTGGTAGGAACCCCCCCCTTATTAAAAATATTAAAGTAATGTTATGATAATATTATATGAAAAGTATAAAGATTAAGGTCCCTCAAGGCCTATACCATTATTTTGGTATGTCTGGTAAAAATTACCTATGCACTGAAAAATGTGATCTAATAATAAAATGTACTAACTGTAGTCAGATGCACTGATGAAGCTGCATGAAAACTGAAAGAGGCACTAACTAATGTGCCTGTAATTCTCCCTAAAACTGTAAAGTCAAGCATAACAGCCCCTCTCCTCAAATTTGGTGCAGGATTTGGTACAGGTGATGATATGGGATACATTAGTAATGCGGATCACTTGTCTTAGAAAGAAAATATGGATTTGGGATGGAGCTGGTCAATTAATTGTTACTAATACTTGTACCAAATGTGGGCCTATTTTTAAAGGATTGAATTCAGGCTCAAAGACAAAATCTTTCAACTTTTTTACTCAGGGATTGTGTAAACTTGTAAGAATAGCTATTGGTGATAGCATAGGCCTGGAAGAGGTCTCTTGGGTCATTGCATCAGTCCCTTTCTTCTTATAATCACTTTAATAAATTCACAAAGCTTTCCCTTAACAGTAGTTCATGACATTGGTCCACTGTATCTTTTGGGAGCAGTTCCAAAATATTGATGCTCTGGTAGTTAGAAACTCTTTTCTATTTTCTACCCAAAATGTATTCAGGAAGGGTTTGTAAATATTTCCTATTGTGCCAGCATTGTCCTGTAGTTTAAATAGTTCTTTTCCTTCCTGATATTTACTTGTCTTCTATAGTTACAGACAGTAATCATGTGAGGCTAAACAAGCCCACCCCTTTTTATGAAGCTAAACAAGCCAAGTACATTTTAGTTTCCCTCCCCATGATAAGCTCTCTATTTCCCTGATTATCCTGGTGATCCTTCTCTACATAAGGTGCAGCTTGTTTGATTATCAAGTACTCCTGACTTCAGTACATTAAGTTCTTTGATTTTTGCTTCCACATTAGATGAAGCAATTTCTGAAGCCTCATTCTTATTGGGTGCATGTCCTACATCACTGTCCTTATTGAAAAATGGCAAAACAGTGACATAGTTTTGGGGCCATTCAAAACACTATATCCCATCCTCATGACATAGTGGTCCAACTTCTTTCCTTTGTCTATTTAATGGCTGGAGAATCTTCTGCTGTTTGCTTTTATTTAAGAAAAACTTCTTCACTGTTGGAATAGTGAGGCAGTAGAATAGGCTGCCTATGTAAGTAGTGGTCTCTGCATCATTGGAGGGCTAAGTACAGACAGTCAAAAAGGCTGAGGCTGAATACATTCAGTCTTTGCAAGTTAGCCTAAGAGGCAGAGATTAAACTGAGAAACAACTGGACACACATTTGCTTCTGATTCAGAAATGCAGCCACATACCTGAAGTGGCTCAGGCCAGAAGCCAGGGAGCACTAGAGCACAGCTGTTGCCATCAGGGACTGTGTTTTTGCTTCTTCTTCCTCCTACTCCTGAAGTCTCTGGGATTTGCAGTCCAGAATCACAGCCGCAGGACTCTCCAGGGCTGCTCATTACGTCCTCTTCCTGTTTCTAGGTATCTCTGGGATTTATAGTGCATAGTCTCAGCCAGCAGTCAGTTTCAGTAAGTTTAGCAGGGTAGCCCAGCCCAGCCCAGCCCAGGGCTGGAAAGCATGTTGAGATGCTGGCGGAATGTGTTTATCTTAAGCCAGTTTTAGCTATTTTGAAACTGGTGTATGTGCACTGAGCTTCTGTTCTTTTACAGGTTTAAACCAGTTTCTAATTACTTAAATCAGTTTATGTGTAACTTCTGTCCCTAGCCGAGGGGTTTAAGAAGAGGTTGGACAATCACTGATCAGGGATGATCTAGGCACAGGTATGCCCATGTTCTTCTACGGGTATTTCCCATGCTTCTGGGCTTTGCTGATTGCCCCTGCTCTCCCTTTCTGCTACATGGGTGTTTTTAAGCATCCCTCAGAGACATTGAGTCTTGGCTGCAGCCAAGGCTGAGGATTTGAACTAGGGTGTGCCAATGCTCTTGCTGGTTCCTGGCTCGAGGTTCTTGCCCTCCACTTAGGGCCAGAATGATCATCATTTCAGGAAGGGGTCAGAAAGGAATTTTGCCCCATGCTCAGATTGGTATGGACTGTGGGGGTTTTTGCCTTCCTCTGTAGCAGGAGACATGGTTTTCTACCTGGGACCCCTTGAGCATATATTAACAACCTTTTATAGAGCAGGATGTTGGCTGCCTTGGTTCCCCTGCTTTACTTGTGGCAGGTTAGGGTGTTACATCTTGTGTTGTGTCAGGGTTGACTGTATAGTTTTGCTAAGTGGTTACATAATGGATTTGTATAGGATGGTTTGGACAGGAATCAGATGACCATGGCGGTCCCTTCCAGTTCCACTTTTCTGTGATTCTATGATTTCCTTTGGAAGGTGTAACTCAGCTTGGCTTTTGGCAGTTCTCAAGTCATCCGTATACATCCTGACCACAAAAATATAGCTTTATTTGCTATATTGGCAGTCCTTTATTTCCAATGAGGGGCTAGGCCATTGTGCTGGGGTCAAGAGCCAAAAGAGTTCCCCTCTTAATGCCTGGCACAGGCACATTTATTTGCCTATTTGCCTGTTTGTTTGAAGATTTGTTTGTTTTAGTCAGGAAGAGTGACTGAGGAATTTCTCAGGGAGCAAAGCCACCTGCAGAAGCCAGCACCCTTACAGATATCCATTTAACTCTAGGTGATTTAGCTCAGGTACTAGAGGAAATCTGGTTGCGACAACACAAAGCTCTAATTGACCCTGAGAAGCAGGGTAAATTAGTATGCATATAGCCCTGTGCTAATACAGCTATATTGCTCTCAAACTAGCAATAGGCTATTTTGTTTACGGCTAACTTGAGTATCCCTTCCTACCACAGGGCTTTGCTGGTTGTCCCTGCCCACAGACACTTCTAGTTATAAACTTGCTTTTGTTTATCCTTCCATTCAATTTAAATTGAATCAATTTATGATTACTTGATCCAGTTACTCTCTGTGCCTAACTCTTCTCTGATGTCCTCGGTATCTATCAAAACCAAATCAAAGTAGTAGCTACAGAAGTTATACAGTGACATGGCATGTTAGAGTGTGCTCCTTCTTTGCACAGTAATTTTCAAACTAGAGAGATCACTATATAGTTCTAGACCTCTGTAGCAGGCCCTGTAGACCTCTTTCATTTGTTTGTAAAAGGGTCTCATCCCATAAAACCTTACATTCTAAATCAAGTACAGAATAGTCCCATGAAGCTAAGCAACAAAATCATAAAGACAGGACAGGGTGCATCTTAGGATGGACACCAGTGGTTTTCAAACTTCCTGAAGTAATGGAACACTTTCATATCACTTCTTCTACTGCAGACCCTCCTACCTCTGGCTGTGGGCCATGTGAACTGATCTGGAGCCAGGCTAAACCATTCCAAAAATGTCACTGATTGGGAACTGGTTCACAACTGTTCCTTGACAGAGGTGCCTGCACAACCACTTCTAAGGGTTCCAAGTGGAACCCTCACCTTTTAAGGATTTCACCGCTGCTGAAATGCCACCATAGGGTGATAGAGTATTCAGACCATCATGCCTTCCAGGGGCCAGTGTCTAGAGTTTCCCCAAGAATCCCTTAGAAGGGGAAGAAGACCAAGATTAGCTCAACACCAAGAAAGAGGAAGATACTATTGCCCACAACTGAAATTTTCTGCTTCCCACTCTCAAAATATTGAGTTAGAGAACACTGTTACACTTAACCAATGTCTCTATGGTTTACTGGGGGTGCACAGGCATGTGAGGGAGGAACAGCCTGGACCCTATCACAGGAAATGGAACCTGCTTGATGGGGACACAGACTCATTTGGGGAGGGGGAGGGGTGGAGAGGAGCATGGTGGAGAGTGGAAGGGTTGTCAAGTGATGGGGGGCTGTGTGAACCCCTGCTTGTGGTTCCCAGGAGGATGGAGGATCTGGGCCCCTCCCTCCCCTCAAAGAACTCAGAGACTTTTCAACCCCTGCCCTAAATGCTTTTTGTTAACCCCTTTGTTAATATCCTGCCATGGCCAATGCTTTTTGTTAATATCCTGCCATGACCCCTGCAACTGCCAGGTCCCAGGCTCCCTTGGGTTAGGGGTGGGAGTAGAGGAGTAGCCAAATGCTGGGGGCAGACTGTGTGACTTCTTTGGTTTTGGTGTCCAGGGCCTATAACAAGAAGGTAAAATGAACAAGGTGGCTTTCCAGGGCAGGGATTGGAAATGCTGAGGAGTTTTTGCAGGGCCCTAGAGCATCCCCCACCCATCTGGAGACCACAAGCAAGGGGTACTCCGTCACTATTTGACACTCCCTCCTTCCCACACTTACTCCACAGGTGTTTGCACTTCCCATTGGTAATTTCTACATTGCTTCTGCAGTGCTTTCAGGGAGGGATGCTCTCGAGCACACTCCACCCAACCATATGAACCAAGCCTCAAAATGCAGCAGTGAAGCCCCCACAAAAGCCTTCCCACTGCAGCTGCTCTTGAGACCTCTGTCTTGGGTGTGTTTGACAGTGGCCATGAGAGAAGATCCTGGAAAAGCTTCACCGTTGCCTATGTGAACAGGAGCAGAGAGTAAGAGTATCCATCCCCACAAATACCAAGGGAGTGGTATAGACACATTCTTAGGTACCTGGGTTTTTGGATGTAGCCATATTGATTGAAGGACATAGGCAGGCAAGGTTCTTTGGGTAGATGCAATATCTTTTATTAACCAACTAAGTAGTTGGAAAAAAAATTTTTGCAAGCTTTTGGGTGCAGTCACCCTTCTTCACACATAGGGAGTCTTTGCTCTTCTGAGACTTCAAGGAATGAAAGAAGCTAAAAGTGTGACAGGACATTAGTGAGAATGTGGAAACTTTCTACTGCTGCACGTGGCCTCAAGCAGGGGGCCACGCACCCCCAGAACCTGGCAACCCTTCACTTCTCTGCACAGTGTCCTGCAGAGAAGCAAAGCTGACAAAATACTTTCCAGTGCAGGCAAAACAAGAGAGTTCTTGGCGGGGGGGGGGGGGGGCGGGACCCCCCAGCCACCACAAGAGGGGTCATTCAGCATTCATACTCACACCCCCACTCCAAATGAGCCTGGGACACTCAGCACAGGATCCATTCAGGGAAATGAAATTGATTTAATAGCTTTCAAGGCAGGGGGTGAAAACCATAGGGTTCTTAGTGGACCACCATGAGCAGGGCATCACACAGCCCATTCCCAGCACCAAGTGAGCCCGGGACCTCACCCAGGGTTGCAACGGGGAAGTGAAACTAACACGACAGCATCAGCTTCCCCACCTCTGCACACTGTGGTCTTTGCAGGCAGCAGAGTCCTGCATGTGTTTAAGAGTGGTAAGGAATGGGGTAGCTTGGGATGCCTGGAAGACTCACCCAACACTAGGCATGAAGCACTCTGTGTCCACACACAACATTGAGCCAGTTCATAGAGGACCAACTCAGAAGAGTGTTTGATTTTTCTGGCATGCTTTTCAATCATTCTAGGCAGTTTAAACCTGTCTTAAGTAACTGCACATCTTGACTTCTGGGTTTTATAGTGTGTACATAATGTTACTAAATATTACTTTTGTCTGCACCCTGAGAAACCTGCTTATTCAGAGAGACATAAGGTCTCATAGATGCCGGCCTACTTTGTCAGAATTCCTGACTTCTGTCTATCTGACTTCAGACTAATCTCTGTGAACAAAACTCATGTAAGAAGAGTGTCACTTTCTGCTTTTACTTGGAAGAATCAAAGCACAACACATAAACTCTATTTATGTAACAGCTATTAATGTAAATAAACATTTCTTTGAAAAGAGAAAAGTGGTGGCCATCTGTTATGAACTACATGAGCCAGAAAGAAAATTTCTCAGTTATGTGTATAGACACATTGAAAAATGCCACATACACTGAAGAAGTTAGAAACAGTTTGTGAAGAAAATGCAGCTGGCAAACACAAAAACTGGATGACTGAGGTGATAGCAGCAGCAATTGGAGAACACTGTCGTAGCAAGGAATTATAGAATGTTTTTCTCCTGGATACATCCTGAGGATTTAATTTGCAGAGGGTGATATCTATTTTAAGGATTATGAAAAAGATGTGACATTGTATAATCACAAACTGAGCATACCAGAAGGTGACTTTTACCTAAAGACAACCCCCATAAAACCATCTGAAGTCTATAAGAAATCTATCTACAGTGGGCTGCCAGGAACTGCCTCTGCCTGAGAGTTCTGGTTTTCTAGGATAAGAGCCAAGACTAAAAAGGCAAACATCCAGACTGGACAAAAGGTGAAGATGATCAGAATTATCCCAGCTGCTAACCAGATGGAAGTTCCAGGAACAAGAATTATACAGAATAATTATCCCAGAACCCATTGTGCACCTACTATCCAGGATCTGCAGCTTTATTATTTTCCAATGGGATCCTGGAAGGTGATCAGCATCTTTCAGGTTGGGCCTTCAGGGATCATTTTCTTACAGGAGGCACAGGAGATTATTGTAGAATTATTCAGAACAAATATTGGGACCCATTTCCCAGACCCAAACTCCCCTCCCTACACATCACTCTGGGATAGTAAAAGGATCTTACAGTGGGCAAAGGCAGTGAAAAAGGACTTTTAAAGTAATTGAGAATAAAATCTAGTGGTCAGGTCCTGAGCTGGTATAAAGGATTTTGCTCCATTGAAACCAGTGAACCTACACTCATTTACACAAGCTGGGAATCTATTCTATTGTCTTGACTTATTGAACAAGTTGCATAACAAGCACAGAGCAATTTGTTTAAAACTACACAGCTTGCTGAACTGCCTGGTTTTATATAAGCTTTCACATCCCAGCAGGACCTTTTATGGCACTACTATATAAGGCTTATCCCCTGGAGCATCAGTGAGAACCCTCCTATCACTCCTTCTGCCAAAGCAAAACATCTTGTGTAATTTATTGTCTTTCATTTGCTTGCAAAGAGCAATGAAGTTTCATTAAGTAGGTGGGAGAAGCTGAAGGCCCTTTTCACAATCATGTGTTTTATCTCTGTTGCTGTTTGTACAGGTGCAATGAAAAGGCTCAGGGGGTGCATTCGTAAGGACAGGGCCTTGAAAATGCCACTTGAAAATGTTTGAAATCAAAGCCTTTGGTAGCTCATAAACAGAGGTGTTTTTTCTCCCTAAAACTGCAAAGCCAAGCATAACGATCCCCTCTCTTCAAATGTGCACACTCAGTGTACACTTGTAATGATCATTAACAAATGTTACACCAGTATATTGTGTGAACTGACCCATTAATTTATTTTTGCTAACAAAATTCCAGAATCAACTCCCCCAAAATCAGCATACTTGTAAATCAAAATAAAAGTATCTTACATTGGCATCTAGAAGTCAATGTTCCAACCTAGAAAGTCAACCCAAACTAGCTAGCTTAATGCTTCCGAATGACCTGACAAGCAGAATATGAAACAGGCTCAGGAAATATTAAATGAACAGAAAAACAAGACACCAACATACTTTGTACCTTATGAAATAATTAAGATTGGAATTAGAAACTGTTTGTATGCCAGACAATTGGATAGTATAGGTCAGAACAGACCCATTAATTTCAGCCAAGCACTAATGCTTCCCACTAGGAGTAGACCTGACTGGCCCCAGAAACTTGAATATGGACTCAAGAATTGTCAGAATATTTCTTTTGACTAAAGCCATAAAAAGCACATTATTAATTACTTTTGCAGACCTCTTATTCTTCCTTGAGTGATTGCCAGTAATACAACTTTCCATATAGGGCTCGGTTTTTTTACAATAAATGACTCAAGTTTTGTTGAAAATGCTGGGGTTTTTTAAGGATTCTCAATGAAAGTTTTTTTGTTTTGTTTTGTTTTGTTTTGTTTTTCCAGGCAGCACTTTTGACCTTAAGAAAGGAAATTCAGATACTAGATAAATAATCCATCTAGCCAAACTTTTCCTCCTCACACGAAATTACTGAATTTAATATTTTAGTTCTTTGGTGTCCTTTTTCCCCCCTTTCATTAAATTAGCACAGGGATGAGTAACTTCTACAGGATGGGCTCTCCACTGCATTCTTCACACAGCCCACACACACCCTGATGTTAAGGGATGGAATTCATCCCTGCATCATCTTCAGACAGAAATAGAGAAAAGAATCTCACACCCTGACTCAATCAGGAGACAGTTCTTCTCTGGCTTACCCCTGGCTCCCTTTAGTACTTGCAGGTGTAGCTGCTGAGGAACGGCTAAGGCCCAGGCAGAGGCATAACTGGACATTTGAGCACACAGTGCATCTTCAATGGCTGTGCTCCTGCCTGCAGATGCAGCAGCTCCCCAACTTCACCCACCAGGGTGGGTGTCAGGGGCTGGTCTCCAGTCACCCCATTTTTGTTACATTACTGGGCCCAAACATCCCCTGGTTGCCCAGACACTTTCCCCTCCTTTCCCACCTTTTTACAATCAATGTGTGAAGGCCTCTGGGATGGGCTTTTTAATTACGATATGGCTGGCACTGCCAGTTACTATAGGGAGGGGTTACTGTACCAGGGAGATTCCCCAGAGGAAACTTTATAGCAGTTTTGTGGCCAGTTTGTAAACACATAAGGAGCACCATTTTTTCCTTGTTTGACCAGGGGGAAAAGTTAGTTTCTTAAAAAACAAATTCCCTCACACAAACTTAAGTACTGCTTAAAAACATTACAGTTCTTCTTAAAAACATAATACTTCCAGGTTTTAACACCTTGGAAATGTGTTACCTCTTTCTGCTCAACCTTATGTTCTCCCCTAATGCCAGCTCTGACCAGCTAGCATATCTTACACAACTCTTCATTAAACTATGGCAAATGACATTTTGGAGTATTTTTATTATTACTATTTTCATACTTCCAAGAAGAGAAAGATGACAGATGAACCAGTAGGAATTGGGCCCAAGAGAATTTTGGTTGTGAACGGAGAGTTAGGATCTGGCTTCATTACCGGTAGCAACAATGCCTGCAGATAAAGCTGCCTAATGTTCCATTGACTATTCAGTTATTTATCATTGTGCCAAAAATTAACCATTTGGATTTAAACTTTCCATGCTAAGTGGCTGCCCCAAGATGACTTTTTCTAGAAAGTTTCAGCAGAAATGGGACAGCCGTTTCTGAGAACCAGGTTAAAAAATACTGTTTTGCCAATACTAGGAAACAAGTTACAACTGTATCAGCGAGAAGATCTATCATGATCTGTACTCATGGGAAGATTTTGTAGAGAGGGGTGCAGAAGCATCGACCAGCATTGCAGAGGTGGCTGCCTCCCCACTCTGAACTTCAGCCCCCACATCTCCACCAGGAAGGACAGACCACACCATGGGAGCAAAAGGTAGGGGTTTTATCAAGTCCTCAAATCAGGTAAGAGTTTCTTTCTCCTCCTACCTCAACACCCCCTCACTTCCTCTCCAGGCTCAGCAACACCTATCCTCCCTTCCCATTCCCCCTTCACCACACTGCCACTGTTTTGAGGAGAGCTTCAGAGCCAATCCTACTATGCTCCAGCCTGGCTGCATGGGTAGTTGGGTAATGACAGTGGTGACATTAGGTGGGCCCCTCCCTGTGCCTGCTCCCAGGCTGCCAGGGACCAAGGAGGACCAGACATAGAGGAGAATCCACTTGCTGGCACCACCACAGGCTGAGCTCAATTCCCCACAAGGACCAGCTGGAGCAGGGCAGGAATAGCTTTAAAGTTCCCAAATACCTGAGGCAGCCAGAGACAGCAGGGACAGCAACAGCATCTGGTGAAAGAAGGGGAAAATTGGAAGGGAGGGAAGGTAATGTGACAATAAGCTTGAATGGGGAAAGATTCTTACCTGATTTGGAACTTAAAAATAGTCCCCCAGTGCCGCTCACTACATTATCTGAAAGATGCTTGCCAGCATGCCACTACACCCTCTCTGTATCCCCCATTGTCTGAAGCAGACACTTGAAATTTATCAGGAACATCATTGTGTCAGGGAGATGCCCTTTCTTCTTTCCCCCTAGAAATCCATTCAAATGTAGGCCTGTGATAAGCTTTGAAAATTGTTTTTGTATTTGCCCAGCAGAGATTAGTTGGAGGCTGGCAGGAAAAATTTCTGAAGATTTGATCTGCAGACTTCTGAGCAGCAGGAGTTGAAAAAGACTCTTCCTGTAATTGCTCCACCCAGCAGGCAGTGGTCACTATGGTGTTCGGCACTGAAACTGAGAGTGGACTCCCTAGGGAGGGCCCCTGGGGCCTTGTTCATTCCCTCCCTCCCCCACATACGAAACTATGCCTCCCAGGCAACAATCCCAGGGAGGGTGCCATTCCCTTGTTTTCTCACTTTCTTTTTTTTTAACCTTAGGAATCTGTGTACTGAAGATTAAGGTCGTATAGTAAAGCATTACAAATTTAAGAAACATCAGAATTAAGGTTGCCTGTTACCTTGCACATATCTGCTTTATGATATAGCATTTATTTACCTAATTAAATTCTATTCTCCCACAGGATCCCTGCCTCACAAATTGCACTGGTTGATCGCGTGCAAATTAAGGTTCAGTTAATGAACAAGGCTGCTGTTTAAAAGACCCCTATCTTGTTTGTTTCAGAAGCTGGAAGAGGTGAAGGGAATTACTCATGGGATTCCAGGAAGAATTTAAGGCAGTCCAGTGCTGCCCTGGAAAACTGAAGCCTATTATTACAGCAGATGCCTTAATCCTGATTAACAACCAGTGACTAGTAAAGGCAGAGTATTATGAAAGCAGCAGAAGGAACGACTGAACACACACACACATAAGACCAAGGGAAATCTATTTCACCCAATAATGATTCGGTCACATTTAATTTCCATTGAACAAAGCACATTTGACACATTTCTGAGCTATAAGTTCAAACACTGTGCTACAAGAAACAAAACACGAACCTTCTAAAAAAAAAGGTGCTCCACCTTCTAGCTCTGTGGCCTAAATGAGTGATGCAAAGCCTGTAAGCAAGCTGGATCTAGTGTGGGCTAGGCACATCAGATCCAGATGCAGATGGTTCCCTTTGCATACCATAGAGTGACCCATGAGTGCTAGAATGATCCCCCAGGCACTGGATGTGACCCTGAGTGCCAGAGTGACCCCCCTCCCATGCACCGGATCCATCCTCAGGCACTGGAGCGACCCTGTGCATCCCAGATAGAGCTACAGAGTGATCCAGCCCTGTGCTCCAGTGCAACCTGGCACACAAAACTGTGACATCCAGCCTGTGGGGCTCCCCTCAGTTCTGGAAATTTAACAGAGAGGGAGCAGTAGCAGTGTTAATTGCTGCTGCTTCCAGAGTCATGGCAATTAGCGCTGCCACCACTCCCCTGCCACCAAATTTCCAGACCTGTGGGGAGCCCTGCAGGCTGGATGGCACAGCCCTGTGGGCTTGATTTGGCCTGTGTGTCAGAGGTTGAGCACCACTGTACTAAAAGACAGAAAACTATTTCCTGATAAGAATTTAACTTAAGTTTTAAATAGTAAAATGCTGTATGAGAAGACCTTTACTTCCCTCTGTTCTGGCAAACTGAGAAGCGCTACTTAATTTCCCTGACTGACAGATTTCTCTGTATCTGGCAGGGATAATAGGACGGAAAAGGGCACACAAAGTCTGGATTTCTAATAAAACTGAACCATGTTGGATTAAATTACATGGTTTGATAAATCTGGCACCTAGATAACCTGTTTAAAGATCATCCAACTCTTTTTCAGTATTTAAAAAAAAAAGCATGCAAAAAGAAGTGTTTTAATTTTTAATCTTCTTAAAGCAAAAATACCTCAACTTTTAAATGAATTCAAAAAGCATTCAGAATGAAAGCTTTACTTTGTGTTCTAGGAACAGAAAAGAACTGCTTTCGGCATCCTTAAATTCAGTGAATTATTAACAAATATTGAGCTGTCTGGTTCCATTACAGTATTGTTGGCAGATCATACTTACCAAGATTGACATCACATTAATTACCAGACCCATGGGCACTCAGACCTGAACCACCAACAGAGACACTGGCAGGTGATCTAAGAAACATTGGCATTATTTTACTATTGAAAAGCTGGCAGCAAGTTATCACCTGTGTTGTAAAGTGAAATATTTCACTGCACTAGTAAAACAGACATTTCTCTGACATCCATATGATCTGAAAGATAATTATTTAATGCATTACAAATGTCATTACTAATATCTCACATATACATAATTGCAAAAGAGAATGGACTTTCCAAATATGTTTCTGTCTGCTGTCTTTCATTCATAATATATGTATCTGGGATGTCTTTTGTTTCTTATCTTTATTAATAGCAATAATTAAAATGACTTGGTAGCTTAATTCTTATCTGTACTATGGGTCTAGCAGTCAGGTAGCTTTAATATAAAGAAGAATTTGACTCATAATTCAAAACCTTTATTAGCAAGTAAATACTTCTGGTTTTGGTTGCTGTTTGCAAGTTTTTATAAGTGCTGAGGGCCAATACTGGTTCAAGGTAACCCAAAAGTTGATGACTCGTTCTTTCTGATGAGTCTTTAAGAGAGGTCCTATGGCACTGCTATTCAAACTCCTAATCATGGGCAGTACAACATGTGTGGACTCAATCAAGCATTTTGCATGCCAACTCCAGAGGTTTATGCTTTCTTCCAAATTTCCATGTTGTCTATTTTAAATGGAGATTAGGAAATAATACCCAGGACCACATTCTAGTTTCCTTTATACAGAGGCAATACTGTTATCTGCACCGGTATAAGTGAAAATTGTATTTGGTCCATATGACCAAATTTTCCCCACACCTGCCTGAGTGCAACTTAAATTGAATTCAGAATCAAGACTCTAAATAGTAGATGTACATTATAGATTAAATACCAAACCCAGAGAAATACTATTTTCAAGGAAAAGTTAACACTAAAAAGAGAAGTTTTAGATCATTCTATGTCATCCTTTAATCTAGATGGCATTTAATATAATATTTGGCCGTGACAATTATCCCCATAATGTGCTTGTTCAAGCTTTAGAAACGTAAATAGTATTTATGTAAACACCATGAAATGCAAGATAATAAAGAACTTGATAATTACATGCCAGTTTTAAAGACATGCATGTACCATTTACATTTTTCAAATCAAAGTAGTAATGGACTGCAGCTTTATGTGTAGTCAACATAAAGATTTGTGGAATATGATTTTTTATGGCTTGTAGGTCTATTTTTAAACATTTTAAAAAATAAAGCATTCCATGATTAGCCCTTTCAATTAACCGCATCACATAGACCTCTTCCCAGACTCTAATTATATCTTAGATTATCATTTACAACACCTGCTCTTGTGGATTGCACTAATTTCAGCCTTGAATATTTTGATACAGAGAACTATAATCAGGGAGAACCAAATGGTTTCCTATTCTCTCTACCACACCTTCTCAGTAAGCTATAGCTAGGGATTTATATTTTCATATTCTTTTATATTATGATTATATATCTTAGATTTAAAGATGCCTTTTTAATGCTGCTATGTCTAGTATTTTTCTTCTGTTCCTAAAATCACATGGAGTGTTTCAGACAGATGTTAGATTTTCTTTTTAAATAGCAGATGAAGAATGTAGTTTGTTTTTTTTGTCAGTTGCCCTTTTTATTTTAGGGTAGTTAATATAAATACTTTGTTCCTGACTTTTAAGGAAACTGCTCTTTAAAAAACCCTGTAATTTTAGTTAAGGGATTTAAATGAACACACATACCTACTTGAAAGACAGCTTTTGATGTACAGAGTTCTCTGTTATTACTCCTGTATGTATCTAGGCACTGTGGGCATGATCCAGAGCTCACTACATCTATGGAAAGACTCAGGTTGATTTCAAAGAATTTTAGACCAAGCTCTAGGTACTGTACTCAGAGTAAGGAAAATAGCAAAACTTTCAATATAATACAATTTTAGTCATCCCTAAAATAAAACATGCTTAATATCTTGTATACATTTATGCCTGAACAGATGCTGGCAGATACATTGTATGACCACTATATGCTCATAACCAATGGTATAATTAAATTGAAGAAGTGGCTTGAACCTCCATTGCTCTTTTACAGCTATGTTAAGCCAATGTAGCAACAAAGATTTCAGTTCAGTCACAGGAACAGATGTAACAGAATACAGAATTGGGATAAGACTGAATTGATTCAGTCTTTGCAGGTTAGTCTAACCTGGCTAGGCTAAATCAGTTTTGTAACAGGACAGACATCCCAGAAATTCAGGCACGTGCCTGCAGTGGCGCAGGCTAGAAGCTGGAGTGGGGGGCGCTAGAGCAGCCCTCCCTTCCTTTCCACAGAACTGAGCTGAGGGGGGTGTGGCCAGGCTCCACAGGAGCTCCCATTAACCCAGCAGGGAATTGATAACTGTGTTTATCGCCCAATTAAGAAAACAACAGAGGGATATTACCGGCTACTTGTTGATTCTGCCTGTTGATTCTACGGACCATGGCCAGCATGCGGTCTGCTAGCTAATACACAGACACCTCCTCAGCAAGGCAGAGGAGAAGGGGGAATTCCTGCTTAACAGGGAGTGGTGAGAGGGAGTGGGGAAGCAGCCCACAGTTTCTGGAGCTGCAGCCAGAGAGCGGAGGGGAGGGACCAGCTCTGCTGTGGGGCAGAGAGCTCCACCCAGCCCAGAGAGCATGCCGAGATGCTGGGGGTGTCTGGTTTATCTTAAACCAGCAATGGGTCTAGGACAGACATTGCATAAACTGATTTGAGACAAATCAGTTAAGTCTGATACTACATTCAACCAGGTTTATCTCAAACTGCTTTCAGCCATTTTCAAACTAGTTTATGTGCACTGAACATCTGTTCTGTTACAGGTTTAAACCAGTTTCTGATCACTTGAATTGGTTTATGTGTAATGTCTGTCCCTAACCCTAGAGTGTAATTTGTCACTCAAGTGGCAAGGTTGGCAACACAACTGCTGGGTTTTATTTTTAAATCCCTCCCCCATCAGAGTCAGTGCCTAGGGCTAGTGCCCCCAAACCCCGCTTTTATTACACTACTGATGCTGCACTTATCTTCTCTCCAGGTTCCTATAGCTGAGTTCAGTTGTTATGCCCTATGCAATTTCTAACTTTCTGCTTCAGAGCTGTTTCCATGTCCCATTCTCCCCTCCCCCCTCCCACTCTGTCCCTGTTTTCTGTTTTGGATTGTTCTGATGGGCACGTTTCTTAAACCACATGGCACAGCTGTCCAGCTCCAACTCAGAGTTTATTGATGTCATGCAAATAGATATTAGTTTGTCACTTTTTAGTAAGAATGAATCTTTTACAAATTTGAGATTGCATATATATTTGTGCTCCTCACTGCACTTAATTGGCTGTGAATGACTTTGTTGACTCTTTTCCTTTGCTTTCATATGTCATTTATTAAATAGCTAAGGACTGTATGTTCATTTAGAAATTTCAGCTCCACTTGATTAAAATACACACCCTCCACAGATATTCAAAGCAACCTCATAAAATTCATGGTTAAGACAAAATATCCCCAAGCCTGTGATGGACACTGGCATGAATAGCTACACATAGAAAAATCCTAGAGATGAAGAATTTTACTTCTTGTTAGCTAAAAAAGGTACCTGACCTTTACAGCTGACATTCATAGGACCAGGATTTGGTCCATAGTGACTTCCATTCTAGGGTCTATAGCCCCATTCCATTCTCAAAAGCATGCTCAAGCTGTTTATGTGCAATCTGGTTGGATTGTAGGCATTTTTAAACTAGAAACCAGCAACAAGTCAATAGAGATGAGACTGCACAACTGCAAAGAAAGAGGCAAGTGAAGCCAATGACAGCAGGAAAATGAAGGGTGCTGCAAGATCTGCACAGAGTAGCCAGAAGCCAGTAGCATAACTAGGGGTAAGCAAGAGGGGCACCCGTCCTGGGCTCCATAGGAGGGGCTCCGGAATCATGCCCCCCCGGCAGAGTCTGTGGCCTGGCAGCATTCCAGGTTGGGAACTCTGAAACAGTTCCCAGCTGCTGTTACAATACAGCCAGGGCAGGAAGAGCCAGAGGCAGATTAAGATTTACTGGGACCCTGGGCAAACACAAAATTGGACGCCCTCTCCCCACTGTGATAGCTGGACTCCAGTAGCAGAAGGAACCCCTTCCCCTCCTGGTGTTACTGCTGGCATGGGTGAGGCAGCTCTCCATGTTCCATGGGGGAGACTGGGTGGACCTGGCTGAGTTGGGGGTGGGGTGGCACATGCTTGCCTCTCCTCCCTGCTCCCCACACTCTCCCCCCACCATGGCTGGAATGGAGTCCAGTGGGGCAAGGGCAGATGCAGGCTTCCCGCTGTGGGTTCAGGGGTCTCTCTCCCCCAACACACCCTCTGGATGAGCCGTCTGTAGCTCCACCCCACTCTTCACCCTGGCTCTGGGGCCCAAGCACTGCTCTGGTTGGGTAGTGCCCTGAGTCCCAGCCCCAGCCCCTGGCCACTCCCTCCCTCACCATGGGGGTGTTGATCTGCTTCCCCCCCAATTAGACTTACCTGCAGAAAGCTAGTTAACCAGCTGTGTTCCTGGCCACATGCAGCCATGCACATGTACAGGAGCAGTACCGGAGGGGCCTTGGGAGGGCTATAGCCACCCCAAATTCACTTTATCCCCCCTGTAGCCACCCCTCCCACTTTATTCCCATCACTGCTGCTGTCTGCCTGCTCTACTCCCACCTGCAACCCAGAGAGGTGTGCCACTCCTGGCCCAGCCAAGACCAGCCCCAGCCCCCACACTGGAAAGAGGCTGGCATTGCCTCTGCATCCCCTGGCAGTCCCAAGTAGGACCCCTTGCAGGCTGGAATACTGCCCACCTGTAAGGGGAAACCCACTATTTCCTGAGGGAGCCCAGGCATCTGGGGGCCCCTGATTGGGCCCCACTGCCCCATGCATTAATCCACCTATGGGCAGAGCACATTCTGTGGCAGCAGCTCTGCCAGGACTGTTTTGGAGTCCTGGCATGGCAATGCTTCCAGGGTGTGGACTCCATGGGGGTGGGGGGCAATTGTGGCACTGCTCCATAGTAGCTTACTCCAGCATTTGAGATTGCTGTTCACTGGTGTGAGTAAAGCTGCTGCTCCCATCCCACCCCCACTGCCAAAACTCAAATGCTCCCTGCCCCCACCCTCAGAACCTGTGCCCTCTGCCTCCCTTTCCCCTTCCCTCACTGTTTGAACTGCATGCCCCCGTTCTCCTGCAGCGTTTGCCCCAGGTGCCAACTCAGCTTGTAATGCCACTGCCCGAACCTCATTCAGAAAGTCCTATATAAAAAGACTCTTTGCCTAGTAAATTGCATGTAACTCTGTTTATCAGCTTGAAAGAGATGAAGCACTGGGTCATCCTTGCTGGGATTTAAACCTGTGGTTCCAGAGAGTCCAGGTGTTTCAAACGTGATGCTTGGATCACTAAGCCGGGGTCAGGGTCGGACTCGATGATCTATTGATGTCCCTTCTGACCCTAACATCTATGAATCTATGAAGCCACTCCTCCAGCTTTACTCAGCTATTATTATTGATATCAAAATAAACCACATGTTGTAAATCTATTTATTATTGGTTTATACTGCTTTAGAAGTGAAAATTAATTTACAAATCAAGGTATAAAAGCTTGCTGGATTTGAAATTTTTCAGCTTTTAGCTACACAGCAGGTACATCTACATTAGATGCTGACTGTGCAGTAGCGTGTAACAGCACTAACAGAGCTAATACGCTACTGTGCAGTATTATTAGGCTAGTGCACAGTAATGTCACTTAAAAAACATTTGCTGGCACTACTGCACAGTAACTCCAGTTACTGTGCATTTATTTAGTACTTGATTATAAAAGTACTAAATAAATTTTACTTACTTACTAAGGGGGACCAGCGGGGAATGGGAGAGACTTTGTTCTCCTGAGCGGCTCCCGGAGTAACAAGGAATAATGGCCATAAGTTGTTAGAGAGTAGGTTCAGGCTAGACATTAGAATGCACTACTTCACAGTCAGAGCAGCTAGGATCTGGAACCAACTTCCAAGGGAAGTAGTGCTGGCTCCTACCTTGGGGGTCTTTAAGAGGAGGCTTGACGATTACGTAGCTGGGAGCATATGAGGCCAGTTTTCTCTCTTGCCCAGGGCAGGGGGTTGGACTAGAAGACCTGCAACGTCCCTTCTGACCCTACATCTATGAATCTATGAATCTATGAAATGTGCAGTAACCACTGCACAGTAGCATCGCATGTAGGTATGCCCAGCACATGCATTATCCAGTTTTGCAAAATGAAATTCTTTTTTCCATAGCAAAAATTAAATGGAACTAATATTTTTCATTTGGAATTTTCTCTGGCTGTGAAAATATGCCTGTTACCTAATAAAATGGAAATGCTAACAGCTCTAGAAGATGATAATATAAATTTTATTTAAAAAAGACCAAAAAACAGACACTGCATATAACTATTTCATGTTTCTGTCTGAAGGGAGTCCTCATAACATAATATTGATGGCATTTTTTAGACTTAAATTGCATTATTATAAGAGCTTTAAATTAAGATCTTACCCATGACCTTTAAGCATGGTGATTGCCATTATGTTTGCTGGGATGGTTGTGGAGGGTTTGAAACCTGTATGCAAGATTGATGGGTTTTAGTAAGTAATCAAGTATAGGTTCATTTAGAACAGCTGTTCAGTGCAGGGCCTAACCCTACGTTATCACAGGGAGTGCTCTGTCTTCTCTTTCAGAAAAAATCAACGTGAGCAGTAGGAGACAGCTTGTTAGTGTCAAGAAAAAATAATACCGCTTTTTTTCCTAAAAGGACTGGAAAAGGAAGTGGAATTTAATAGCTGTACAGAACAATTAGAAACCATCCAGATATAACATTTTTGCCTGGTCTCCACTTAGAATATTCACTGACAATGGAAAATGTGTAATCTGTAACTGTCACCTGATAGTATTACTATGGGTGCAACCTAAAAGAAACTACAGTAAATCTCCATAGAAACAACAGTTCATCTGCTCAGTGGAGCTAGGAAAATACTTAAAAAGAAAAAAAAATGATTGGATGTTTTAAAATATAGCATAAAGCTAAAAAAATACGCTTAGAATATGTCCACCGTATCACATTCCTGTTTTATGGTAAACATTATGATCAAATTCTGTCTTCAGGTACAGGTACAGACTCCCATTGATCCCAGTCTTTTAGAATTATAATTTGGATTTTATATATTTATTTTTATCTTGAAAAAAATTAATCAGTTTAAAGCAATGTAACTAGGGGCTGACATACTGCATGGTCATGGAAAATTACTGTACAGTTGTAAAGTCCAAGGTCTGTAAAAGAATCCATGCACCAAATTCTGCAGGCCATACTGATTCTCATTAAGCATTGTCCTGCAGCCTCCACACCCTGGGCAGTGACCATGGACTTCAGAGTACTAAACTGCCACTAAATGACTGCGCTCCAGCACAGACAGCTTCTACTGGGCAATTCCACCCTTTTCTGTATGACTGAACTCTGCAGTGTCAAGTTAGATAAAAGTCTCTTTGACATCCTGAATCTCTGCAGTCACTGCTGCCTATCCCAGATCTGAAGAACAACTCAGTCCCATCAATTTGCAGTTGTATCTCATATCCAAAAGCAGAGTCCCTCCAAATATCATTGCATAATCATTACACTTTGAACTCTCTGAATGACGTTATCTCAGATACTTCTGGATTGTCTTCCATTGCCTTACAACAGACACTTTAGTTACCTGAGGACTGTTTTTCAAAAAAACTTCTAAGGAAAAAAAAAGACATCTTTGCTTAGCAGAAGGTGCAAACAAAGAGCAGAGAGTGAGTATTCACTTTGTCTTCCATCTTGATAAAACAATTAGGAAACAGCACGGACACTAGAGGATTCATAATATTTTCATCCTCGAAGCTGTGGGAATTTGACCTCATCACTAGAGGTCTCAGAAAGCATTTTGAAATCTCCCAGAAGCAACTGCTGTTCCAGGAATTGTAGCATAGTTACCAAAGGGGCTATGCAACAATTTACTGGAATAAGACTTATAAGAACATGGTCAGTATGGATACACTGCATGCCTAATTTGTTCATGATAGTATTTCACCAGTTCCGACAGTTCAGTTCTCTAGAGGAGCCAAAGCCCGTGGCCTTACTTTCTAACTCTAACAACAAGGATGCTCATGGGATATTTGGATCAAGTAAATCCTGATCTGTTCTACAATACAAACTTTCACTGACATGTATACTATGAGAGAAGATCACATGCCTTAGCCAACATAGCTATACCAGAAAAACCCTCACTATGGAAAAAATTATTAACTAATGATATCTGGGGATGAATTGTAATTTTTGCCAGGAGGAAAACCCTTTTTGCCAGCATGCATCACATCTCCACAAGGATACTCCATTAACAGAGGCATGCCTGGTTGTGGCAGCTGCTCTGTCACATTGACAAGACCTGAATAAAACTGCAGTACTCAGTACAAATAAAGGGCTGCAAGTCCACTGCAATATAACAAGAATTCACTATATATCATGGATCATCCTGGTTACAGTATTCAAACCTCACCACTGCCAGGTAGAATATTCAGACTATAGAATGACTATTTCTTCCTTGTTTTATTGGTAATATTTTTCTAAAAGGGGTGTCCTATTTTCATATACATGTATCTCCTACTTTTTCTAACATTAGGTGAAAGTATGTGTGTGACAACAAAGGCACAGTAATGTTATGGCACTGTGTGCTGCATTCCCCTAGACCTACTTACTTAAGCTTACCTTTCTCTTTCTTCATGTGTATCACATTACATGAACACTGGTTTTCAACAAAATACTGCATAATCACTTTTAAGTGATTTCCAGGGTGAATATTCATTCCTACCATACTTATTGTTTTACCGCTCTCCCTTTGATCTAGAAAGAAATGATTTTTTCTGCCATTTAAGTTGATCCACTTTTCTGCTTGACAACAGACCCTATGCAGTATATTAATATCTTCTTCATTCCTCCACAAAACAGTGGAGCCATTTAACTAAGCCCCCCAAGCCTCTGCCAACCTAGGACCACAGCAGTTATTGCTGGGGCTGAGCAGCCCCAAGCTGGCAGCAGGCTTGGGACTTGAGCCACACGGCTCTGAAGTTTTGGCTCTCTCGTGCCCCAACCAGCCCTTCCGTTGTCCTCTGCCAACACCCAGAGCCCAGCGCTGAACCCCTGATCCTGCTGCCAGCCCAGGGCTGCTTCACTCTGGGTCTAACTGCTGCTGTTTTCTCTGGCCCAAACTTCCCCAGAGTTTATTGCTTTAAGTTAATTGCTCATGTAGATACATCCAAGAAAAACCTCTGGTGGGTTAAGTCACAATTTGGGAATTAACAGACATGCACATTTACTGCAGAACTAGTACTTCATATGCATCACTATTAAACATGATACCTGCTTTACAGATGCATCCAAATCAGCTGAGTGTTTATTTTTACAGACTCTTGTCTAATTTGCTTTGGATTTTCCATCCTAAAACTTTGCCCTGCATTCTTATTTTCTATCAGTCACATAAGTGAAAGAAACACACCAGCAACTTGTATACCTGATTGTGCTATAACAGCAGCTGTCACCACTTTAAAATTAACTGATGCATATACTTTTGGTTATGATACTAAGGATATGATATATCCTTAGTATATGTCTACCTATGAATAATCAGTAGTCATACTAGTAAGCAGTTTGGATGGGAGGGAGAAGTATCACAATGGAAAGAATTTCAACAGGAGACCACTGAAAAGATAGATAATACATGTCCATAAAGCATGCAATATTTTCCCGAAATCCAGTTAAAATAAATGTTATAGACCTCTCACACCACGTAATATAGATCTAGATCCTGAAGACTTTACAATTTAAATAATTTTCTTGGGTTAACTGTATCATACCTCTTTTAACTTTAAGAGTTGGAAGTTACAAATTCTCTCTGGTTTATCAGGAAAAAAGGCCAAAGTCATCCTTAAACCATTACAGTTACAGTAGGGATTAATTAGGTTTGTTAAATGTCATTTAACTTTGTCCTTATCCTGGGCTTTACTCTTTCCAGGGTTGTTTTCCCTGGATCCTTCTCACAGTGATGTTATTGGGATGTTGGCCAATAATTTCAAAGGAGTCAAGATAAGTCTTGACAAACGTAACTCTTCATTTCCTTACATCAGTTCCAAGCTATGTACCTTCACTAAACTCCTGTGAAATCAATACATTTATAGCATCATGTAGCTGGTGTAATGGAGTAAGAATTAGGCTTGTTACACTGACTAATACTGTGAATGAGGAAGGCGAGGGACTGCATTTTGACTTATATTGTTGAATCTCAACGAGGGTAACCAAGGCACCCTGGGGTACCATAACATCTTTTTCAGGGCACCACTCTCCATACATATACACAATTTACAAGATAAACCCAGAGCTTTCAAAGAGGAATCCACAGTGTCAGAAACATCTTGACCTGTTGTGGGCTCTCTGAGTTCTTTGCAACAGAAGCATTCTTCTATTATTGTTCCATACGAGTGAAAGCTAAGAGCAAGCATTTTCCCAGAGGTGCCTTGAACCTAGTGAGAGGGGTCTTTAAACTAATGAGGGTTGTTTAGAGTCTAAAAAGATGAGAACCATTAATTTATATGAGAACCACTAATTTATAAGTTACTTACTCACTTCTCTTCTTTGGCCATACATCATTATGTTTGCCTTCAGTACTGCAACCATCTACAGGATTTAGATTTTCATTTTTCTTCATCAATAATTAATAATAATTAATAATTAATGGATCATTAAAATACCTTTTTAAACCTACAAAGGGTTCGAGTTCCAAAAGGAACTTTAATGTAGACTGGATACTGTGGCTAAATGCAGACATTTGGGGGGCTAGGGGGAGGTTAAATCACATTTTAAAAAAAGGTAAGTCAGAATGAGGGGGGCAGCAGGGAGTTTGGGGAGATGGGGGGCAAGTAGGCTGGGGGGCTTCAGTGGTCCGCAGGAGGATCAAGGGGCAAGTTGGATCCATGTGGGAAACAGTGTCAGGCAGGATCCACGGGAATGATGGAGGTGCAGGCAGAATCAGGGCTTGGGGGAATCAGGGAGCAGGCAGGATCTGTGAAAGGGATCAGGGAGTTTGGGGGATCAGGCAGCAGCTGCAGGGAGTTCAGGGGGCAAGTGGGATCTGTAGGGGGATCAGGGAGGCAGGCAGCATCCATGGGAGGGATCAGGGAGGGAGGCAGGGTCCACAAGGGGTTACTAGAGTCTGGAAGGGTTTGGCAGGATCAGGGGGGCTCACAGGGTCCACAGCGGGAAGTGGAGCTTGCAGAGGACCAGTGAATCTACCCACCATCCAATACATACTTTCTTGGATCCAGGCATTGATGAACACTGATAAAAATAGTACCCAAAGCGGCTTGCAGGATAGGGGGTTTGGGGGAGCCGTGCTGACTGGTCCCCATATAGGAAAGAGGCTGAGGAGTTAAAAATAGCCCAGTGCCAGGAGGCAGGTAGGAAAAATGCAGCCCTGGGACTGGGGCTCATGGCTGGGCTTTCCCAACCCTAGGGCTGTGCAGATAACTGTACTGAAGTTGGGCAAACTCAGTTAGATCAGGTGGCCATTTTTAACATGATCTAACTTCCCCAAATGTCTGCACTTAACCTGTATGTAGGTAAGGAATCATAGAATCATAGAAGTAGCGTCAGAAGGGACCTTGTAGATCTTCAAGTCCAACCCCCTGCCTGGGAAGGAGGAAAACTGGGCTCAATTGACCCAAGCCAGGTAGGCATCAAGTCACTTCTTAAAGACCCCCAGGGTAGGAGCCAGCACCACTTCCCTTGGAAGTTGGTTCCAGATCCTAGCTGCCCTGACTGTGAAGTAGTTTTTATGGATGTCTAATCTAAACCTACTCTCCAACAACTTGTGGCCATTATTCCTTGTTATCCTGGGGGGTGCTAGGGGAAACAAGGTCTCCCCCAAACCCTTC
>NW_005841847.1:2685737-2707471 GCF_000455745.1 Alligator sinensis | reverse complement strand
CGTGTAGAGGGGGAGGATCACCTCCTTGGACCTACTTGAGATGCACCTGTGGATGCACGATAAGGTCTGGTTAGCCCTGCCGACCGTGACCTCGCATTGTCAGCCCATGTTCGTCTTGGAGTCAATGATGACTCCAAGATCCCTTTCTACCTCTGTGCTCTCAAGAAGGGAGTTTCCCATCTTATAAGTGTGCTGCTGGTTACTACTGCTCAAGTGCAGCACACTGCACTTGTCCGTATTGAAACGCATCCTGTTTTTGTTAGCCCACCCCTGCAACCTATCCAGGTCTTGCTGCAGTCTTTCCCTCCCTACTAACATGCCCACCTCACCCCAAATTTTGGTATCATCAGCAAATTTGAACAGGTTGCTTTTCACCCCGTCATCCAAATCGCTGATAAAGAAATTGAACAGTGCGGGCCCAAGGACCGAGCCCTGGGGGACTCTGCTGCCCACTTCCCCCCAGGTCGAATATGACCCGTCCACCACCACCCTCTGAGTACGACCCTTCAGCCAATTTGCAATCCATCTGACTGTGTAGGCATCGATGCCACAGTCACCTAGTTTTTTAATGAGGATGGGGTGGTCGACAGTGTCAAAGGCCTTGCTGAAGTCCAGAAAGACTACATCCACGGCAACACCTGCATCCAATCCTTTTGTGACCTGATCGTAAAAGGCAATCAGGTTGGTCTCACATGACCTGCCCCTAATGAAACCGTGTTGGTTGCCCTTGAGCATCATCCCCGATGCCGGCCCATCACAGATGTGCTGCTTGATGTTCTTCTCAAAGTGTTTCCCCAGGATTGAGGTAAGACTGACAGGCCTATAGAAACTGCTTTCTCCATCCAAATTACCTGTGTGGCCAGACCCATGATCTCTACAGAGGCTTCTGTCTATGACTTTACAGGACTATTGCATTAGTAGGCAGCGTTTTGGTAAAAAGCACCTTTGAGCAGATCAATTTTAAAGGGACATTTTGGCTCAAGACATGGCATGAAATTGCCTTACTCCCACCTCTCATCTCCTGTAAAAGTACCACCTGGAGAGAAGACACAACAGTGACTTTGAATAATCAGATTTGAACCAAATCCAGGGCTCTGGCTGCTTTTTACCAGCTGCAGGGCTCCAGCTCAATGAATGTTTCTAAACATTTGTGCTGCCTCCAGAACTACTGGAATGGATCAGAGTACGGGCTGTAGCCAAAAATGGATTCAAACATTAAACAACATTCAAATGATATTTCTTCTTATTATGCAGTATTTTCAGAAGGGTGCTTAAGAGGCAAAGTCAGCACTCCAAAGAATGGCTAAAATCTGATATGGAAGGATAAGAGAACACAAATGTATAAATAATTTATATGCAACAGTATCCTTTAGACCCCTCATTAGATTGGCCCAGCTCTGCTTTTGAAAGACGATTATAGACAATATCTCCTAAGCATCCTGCACATGACTGACATAGATACACATGGATTTTGTTTATTCTTGTCTGCCTTGGTTTTAAATTTTATACATGTCCCGCAGGCATTACTTTGATGCTGAGTTTTCTATGGGGGGAAAAAACTGAATAAGTAAATAAAGAAGTCATACATACATAGAATAGAAAAACATAAATCCAAGTCAGTCCAGTATTTTTTTAAATGCCAAGTAGCAAGATTCTGTTTCACTGGTTGTCTTGCCTTAGTTGTTGTCTAGTTCAGTTTAAGGGATTTTAATGTCTTGACCATGACCTAGTCTGGAATTTAGTTACATTCTGAAATGTTATAACTGTAAAGACAAAAATATAAAATCTATTTAATGATTTTAATAGCATCAGCATTTCATCTCTTTCCCATGTGAATATTAAAATGTAGAGATCAACTGTGTGCTAGTGATGTATCTGTCTCAAGGAAGTTACTTCCATAGTTTCATATTTTCATAGTAGCTAGGGTCAGGAGGGACCTGAACAGATCATCTAGGAGTGAACCCAGGCAGGAGTGAACCCAGCATTCATAAGACCCCAGACAGGTGATCGTCCAACCTCCTCTTGAATTTGCCCAAGGTAAGGGCGAGGAACACTTCCCTGGGATGTTGGTTCCAGATTTTATTACTTATTTGCATGACAAATTCAGGTGTCTGACTTTATTTTAGACTAATGCTCACATATGATGACTAGACACTGTTAGGTGGTGGGGAGCACCTATTCAGTTATTCAGGGACCATTTTGTGTTTGTATGCCTGGATTCCTCCTTTCCTGCAGAACTTCTGCAAAGCTAATTGGGCGGGCACTGGGTTTATGGTGTTGTTCCCAAAGGACATCCAAATAAATTTTCATCAAGAAAATATGAGCCCTGTAAGGCTGCCGAGGTCAGTGACACCTGTAGAGATCTCCTGAGCAAGTGCTGTTCATGCAAGTTAAAGCTGCCTGGGAGCAAAATTTACTGCAATGCCCAGTTTTTGCAGGAGTACAGAACATGGCTAAGAACTGCAAGCAAAATGTACATGGAATCATACAGTCATAGAAAATTAGAGATGGAAGGGACCTCAGCAGGTCATCTAGTCCAACCCACTGCTCAAAGGAGGACCATCCCCAGCTAGATCATCTTGATCAAGGCTTTGTCTAGCCAGGTCTTAAAAATCTCCAAGGATGGAGATTCCACAACCTCCCTGGGTAACAGGTCCCAGTGCTTTACTACCCTCTGTAACTTGTTGGGCTCCCAGGGATGGCCATGACACCCCCTGGTGGCTCTGCAATTGTGTCCTGCTCTGCCCTGAGTGTGCCCTCCTGTCTCTCCTGCCACGTCTTGATGGAAATATAAATAAATAGGGAGGCTGCCCATGGACCTTTGCATAACTCCGGTCCCATCAAGCCCCCACTAGGATCGCCAGCACCCTAGTAGTCCTCACTGATCCCAGGCCCCGCTCACTGATCCCAGGCACCTATGTGCCTGGCAGGGCACCAAAAGCCTTAAGGGCTAACTACATGGCTCCAAATCCTTCCCTTTACTACACCATGCCTTGCGGTTGTTACGGATATGTTGTCCCTCTGTTGCGGTTTTGGCCTCGTCAGCCTCTGCTCTTTTAGGTAGGTCTCCTAGCCTAGGTCCACTGAATCAGACCTGACTTTGAGGCACTAGCTTCATTTGTCCCTTGTGTCACTGAGCCCTTAGCCCCTGTATGCCAAGCTCCTGGCCCCTGTGTGGCTGCATCCTCTCTGGTGCCAGGCCCCTATGTGCTTGAGCCCGCCCCAGGCAGGACTCAAGACAGTCGAGTGTCCCCTAGGTACTAATGAGGCCTCCTTACCTCCAGCCTCATCCCAAACCACTGGTGAAAACAGTAATGCAAACCTAGGGTTATCATGCATCCGGGTTTTCCTGAACATATCCTCTTTTTTGCTCCTCTGATCTCCGTCCAGGTGGGTTTTTTAAATCTAATCAAACATCTGGAATTTTGCTCAGCTCAGCTGTGCAAAGGGAATGGGTGCCTGCCAGCCCTGGGAGAAGCTGTCCAGGAACCTGGCCTGCAGCCAGGAAATGCCTGGCCACCTGGGGGCAGAGGATATGTCATCAGGGTCCTAACACCTACCAAGTTAAGTTCAGTTTTTCTGCCTCAGCACAGAAGGCACTCCCACGATCCTAGTACCTGCCTTTTTCTATCTATTCTTTTTGCAGCAGCATCTACTCCTGCACGACTGTTTCAGGCTGGACATAAGCAAGAACTCTTTACTGTCCGAGCCCCCAACGTCTGGAATAGCCTGCTGCTGGAGGTGGTTCAAGCACCTACTTTGAACACCTTCAAGGGAAATCTGGATGTTTTTCTTGCTGGGATTCTATGACCCCAGCTGACTTCCTGTCTCTGGGGCCAGGGCCCAGACTCAATGATCTTCCAAGGTCCCTTCCAACCCTAATGTCTATGAAATCCATGAAGTCTATTAAATCTGATCAATATGGGGTGTCATAGCAACTTGTGGAGGGGGCTGGGTTGTAGGCAGCAGCCTACTGTGTGAAAAAGTTTGCAGGGGTGGGCAGCCGGGAGACAGAAGGAGCAGGGGGCTGTGGCTTGGAAGTGAGGGGCTGGGGACTGAGAGTCCAAAGTACTGGGCAAGGGGCTGTGGGTTAGAAGTGAGGGGCACCAGCAAGAACAGGGGGAGCTGTGGGTTGGGAGTAAGGGACACCAGCATAGCTCAGGAGGGCAGGGTACTGCAGGTTGGAAGTGAGGGGCAATGGGAGAGGTAGGGGTCTCTGGGCCAGGAGTGAGGGGCCGCAGCAGGGCTGGGGGTCTGTGGCTTAGGAATGAGGAGCTACAAATAGCCAGGGTCAGGACACCATCATACCACTGCCCCTCATACCCCTGCATGCACGACAGGTGTCCTCTTTTTTGGAAATATGGTAATCCTAGTAAATCATAAGCTCCTGGGCTGTAACAAACAACAATGGAAGCAGCCCTCTGCCCCTTTAAGAGAGCCTGTTGCCCGGTGACCTGCAGCTGCATGTCCTGCCTAGCCTGCAGGGCTCCCTGGCTAGGCTGCTTCTTCCCTTAAATGAACAGAGAGCCCCAGGCTCTCTGTTACACCCTCCAAGTGAGAACGTTTCACTTAATATCTAACCTAAACTTCCCTGCCTGCAATTTGGGATAATCGTTCCTTGTTCTGTTATCCGCCATTACTGAAAACAGTGCATCTTCCTTGGAAACCTCCTTCAGGTAGTTGAAGGCTGCTTTGAATCCCCTCTCAGTCTTCTCTTTTCCAGAATAAATAAGCCCAGCTCCCTCAGCCTCTCCTCAGAAGTCATGTGCCCCAGCCCCCAAACCATTTTCATTGCTGTCCACTGGACTCTCTCCAATTTGTCTATATCCTTTCTGTAGTCAGGGGCCCAAAGCTGGACACAGTATTCCAGATGTGGCCTCACCAGTGTCAAATAGACGGGAAAAGCACTTCCCTCGATCTTCTGACAATACTCCTACCAATGCAGTCCAGTATGCCATTAGCCTTCTTGATAACAAGGGCATACTGCTGGCTCATATTCAGTTTCTTGTCCACTGTAACCATCAGGTCCTTTTTTGCAGAGCTGCTGCTTAGCCATTTGGGTCCTAGCCTGTAAGGGTGCATGGGATTTTTCTGTCTTAAGTGGAGGACTTTGCACTTCTCCTTATTGAACCTCATGAGAGGCTTTTGGTCCAATCCTCCAATTTGTTGAGCTCTCTGTATCCTAGCCCTACCCTTCAGGACATGTACTACTCTCCCCAGCTTGGTATCCTTCCTCTTTGGAACAGCTCTTTTTTTTTATCTTTTCCCATTACCTCTATTTGCAAACATACCAGGTTTCAGAAAAACGCATGTAATTCTAGTACTTGCTTTTGTACTGGTACTTACTTACCATTTTATTAAGAAATGCCAAATACTGGTAGTTTTACTTTTTCTTTGCAATGACTAGATACTATACAAAATACAGCTCTAACAAGTCAGCTTATGGCTCTATTTTCTCTTTGGCTTCCTCTACAAAATCAAAACAAATATAACTGCTAAATTCAACTGTCTCCAATCTATGTCGTAATAGTAAGAGGTCCAACTAAGGACAAAGGGTTTAAGCTATTTTATAACAGCAAATGTGATACATGCTAGGGTCAGACAGGCCAGATTTTTTAAAGAAATCTCCTGGGTGTCCTGTCCACTTCTGCTGGGTGACCTTGTTTCCTATTTATGATTCAGTAGCTTGATTTTAGGCACTAACTGATACAAGAACTCTGGCACTGGTGAAACAGTCAAATGCCAAGGTTCAACTGAAATTGTTCCTTGCCCACATATTTTTCTACAACACTTTAAAAATAAATATACATTTCCTACAGCACATACTCTTAGTCTTCTTATATTATCCATCCAGTTATTCTTACAGTAACATTATCCATTACAAAAATGTTTTATTATGCCATCTTTTTATATTCCTCTAGTTACTTTACAGGGCAGGCTGGGTCATCTCAAGACATGTAACTGTAACAAGGGAAATCACAGGGCTTCTTTACTCATGGCAATGGATGCAAATACGAGAGGAACTGCAGTAGAGGGAGGTAGCAGCTGCTGCCAAATATTGCAGTAGACTGTACACCCAGAAGACATAATTTAATTGTATGCTCCCCATGAGACTGCCTGAGCAAATGCTAAGCTGCAGAAGCAGAATCAAAGACATCCAGAAAGATTTAAAGATTCCCAAGCACTCTCACAGGGCACAGTAAGTAAGAAGGTGGTATGACCTGGTTTGTTACTGAGGCCAGAAGGGGTCCTAAGGAGATAGTTGTTAATATATGTTGTAGGTTTGTACACCCATATACAAAGCTAACTTTAGGGCAAAGGAGACAGGTGGGTTTGTTCCTGATATAGATCAAAAATCAAAAGTTGGTAGTTTTTGCTTATTAACTGAAAATTCACTTCTGGCAGACAGAAAAAGACAAAAAAACCCCACCCCAAACTCTTAGAGTGAAAGGCTCCAGATTTACGGCCAGGTTCAGGCTCATTAGGAACTCCCAGCACTGTCCCATTTAAGTCAGTTTGCACATCTTCACATCCAAAAAAAGATACATCACATCTAAAAAAAAATCAGGAACTCATTATTTGCAGTTCAAGCCAATAGCTTAAATTACAGCTAGTACCTGAGAGGCGTGTTCCAGCAACATCCCAGTTTCAAATGCATGAAAAGGTTTGAACAATGGCTGTAAAAAAGGTTTTTGTTTCAGAATGTGAATATGGCTCTAGACTTTTGTGTATGGAAATACATAAATAAAAGAAGGCAACTTCATAGCATGTCATTTATGCAGAGATGGGTATTAAACCCATGTTTGTATATGTAGTAGATATTAAAAATATGCAGGTACATGCAATACATTCAATAATTTGGCAATCATAGTTTGCATTTCAGTCCAATGAGTCATGGAAGAGTACAATACTACAGCTTGTTAAACATTAGCTTTCTGTGGTAGTTGAAATTGCTCTATCTTTTTCCAGAGGATATTTATAAAATAAATTTCAACTCATATTATCTCCAAGAAAATGTCCAGGGGACAATGAATGATTAATATAACCTTTAAAAATGTGTTGTTAGGAAAAATTGTGTTTCCGCTTTAGGAATAAAGGTTTAAAATTTTCTGTGGCCTAGACCAAAATGTATCATTATATGAAAGGGATGGTACCATGAAGAACATGGTTTAATTTAACTTTTGAGGCACTTTAATCTAAGGGAAGAGCACAGTGGGGTCAAGTATGGAAAGAGAGATATGGCAAATGTTCAAAGGTGCATCTGAAAGATAGACTCATCAAGCCCTTAATTAGCTGGCTGCATGTGGATAGGTACAATGCCCCCATACATCTCTTTGAAAATAGGTTCATTTGATACAAGTCAACTGTTTGTAGGTCTTGATTAAAATGTGATATATTACATAAAAATGTGTTACAATTGCTATTACTTATACTTATGTGCAGGGAAGGCACATAAGGGTCCACAATGGTGATTTTGAAGAAGATATTAGTGACCCAAAGTTAACCAATGTCTGTTAATTGTTCTTTGCTGTAAAATGTCACTTATTCTGATTTGGGATAAAACTAATCTAATCTGTTCCTAAAATATATATGTATGAAAAAAAGGACAGTGGTCACTGGTGTCTTGCAATAATCCATCAAAACTGAAGAAAAAAGTCAGGGTGGAATTCTCAAAACAAATAAATACAAAGATAAGAGACAAATGTGGGATTTGAGATAACACAGACATATTCAAGATGGGATTACATATTCTAACAGCATCATTGAAGACAAACTTCAAATGGTTCAGAGTTATAAATGATTAACACATTTATCTCAGAAGAGTGATGTGACACCATAATGACAAATCTGTGCCTGTGGTTTTTTGCTGGTATTTCAGAGATTTAATACTTTATATTCTGTCATCCAACATAAATGTACGCAAGCAATATCAATCTCATAAAATTGTGAAGCTATATCTTTCCTTATAAGAGAAGCAAAATTGTTTAATAAATGCAATAATCTTTTCCATGTTTCTCCCTTTTTATCCTTGTAATCCCCTCTTTTTAACGTGGAGGCATTCATTTCTGCTGAAAACTGCATGACTTGAAATTTTGCCTAATACATATCAAATGGTACAACAGACTGTTTTAATTACTATCACAAAGTCTGGAGGGATATATTTTGTAATGAGGAATGTAGTTAAAAAACTAAACGTCTTTTCCACATTCCAATACACTGTTAACATTTCATTTTAACTTGTCCTTAGACTACAATTCTGAGTTCCTTGCAGTAAAAAGTAGTCTCCCCTTTGTTCAAGGCTTTAAAGCGGTTAAATACAAAGCGACAAGTCCTTCCTTGCCTAAGACAGAAAGATAAATAGAATGCTTCTTTAAAGAAGTAATAAAACATTTCCATATTCAGTAGCAAAAGTGTTACACTGTGATCTTCAGGGACAGTACCAAAGCTATAAATGATAAAAACTGTGCTCTGGTAATAAACAAAATGCCTACTGCCCAATGACTTAATTTCAGAGAGAGGTAGTTAACCCTGTTAGTCTGAAGTCAGACAAAGACAAGATAAATTTGCATCTTATAAACCAGGCTTGTCCAACATACGGTCCACAGGCCGCCATGCGGCCCACCAAGCCATTTTATATGGCCCACAGCAGCGCTGGCACCAGCGCTGCCACGGAGCGCAGAGCCATGGTGGTGGAGTGTGGAGCCATGGTGGCAGCGAGGCTGTCATGGAGTGCAGAGCTGCAGTGACGGCAGCACCGGCAGAGGTGCGGCAGCACAGCACAGAGCCATAGTGGCGGAGCAGCGCCGGCGGAGCCACGACGGAACACAGAGCCGCGGTGGCGGCAGCGGCATGGAGCCGTGGTGGTGCGCGAAGCCGCGGTGGCATGCGGAGCACCAAGCCACACACAGCGGGGCAGTGGCGAGGCGGACAGGGCCGGCCCGCAGGCCCCAGGCAGCAGCGAGGGGAAGGGAGCTGCTTACCCCTGCAGGGTCTGGCTCATCAGTGAGCCGGGTCCTGCCAGAGCTGCCCTGAGGGCTGCACAAAGTGGGGCTGCCCCAGCAGCACCTGATTGGATGAGCTGGGGACAGGCTCCGCCCCTTGCCCCCAGCACGTGGCCGGGGAGAGCTGTAGCATGATCTGTGCCCTGCCCGCATGTGTGGTGGATGGAGGCACAAGGTAAGTTCCTGCACGGAGCTGAGGATGCTTTGGGGCCAGGCCAAGGCGGACAGAGGCATGGGGTAAGTTCCCGTGTGGAGTTCAGGCACCTTGGGGCCGGGTTGGGGCTGTGTGTGCATGTGTGCGTGCGTGCATGCATGTGCATGTGTGTGTGCTTCCCAGCACATCCCAATAGCTGCTTTGGCTCTGTCTGCTGCAACACACATGTGCACATTTCTAGACCCATTTCATTGTCACTTCCTGCAACTTCATTGGTGTCAAAGGTCACATGACATCACTTCCTGATGTGATGTCACTTCCTGTGAGGTCTTTGAATATGGCTCGCCGGCCCACTGGGTGATAAAAAGTTCGTGATCTGGCCCCACATTCAAAAAGGTTGGACACCCCTGTTATAAACAAACTAAATGTATAGACTTTGGCTAGGGCAGAAATTGTACATAAACTGGTATAAATGATCAGAAACTGGCCTAAACCTGTAACAGAACAGAAGTTTAGTGTGCACTTACTGGTTTCAAACTGGCAAAATCGGGTCTAAGATGGATATAGTACCAGATTTAATCACTTTCAGTTAGACAGTTCTATTGAACTTCTGTTCCAAATCCCCTCCCAACACAAGTTAGGTCTCAGTTCCCTGGCATGCCAGGATGCTTTGCAGCCCCTCACTAGCCCCCAGCCCCACAGGGCTGGTGGGCTAGCATATGCTTTCACAGAGCTGAGAAAGCAAAGCCTCTATTCCCCAGTCCAACTGGTAGTGGCATGGGAGGTGGGCAATGTGGGGAACAGACACCTGCCCTGGCACCAGCTCCCCCCTGCCCCCCCGCCAGGGTCTGCTCAGGGTGGGGAAAGCTTCCAAGGCAGGGGCTTCCACCCCCACATAGCTTGGCTGCAGCTCCACCCCCTCACTACCCTCCCCCCCAACTCTCACACTGAGGGAGGATAGGGCTGGGGTAGGGGGTCCATTCTGCATCCCCCCCTGCCCACCTCACCGCAGCTTTGAGGCAGGGGTGCTGGCAAGGGGATGGGGCTGAGATAATCAGAGCCCGGAGGAGCTCGGAGGCCTGCAGGAGCACTCCCCACCTTCTGGGTTTCGCCAGTGCAGCCATCTGCCTGCGTTGGCCAACTGAAGAGTGAATGTGAATTCTGTTTATTAATAGTTCAATCTATGCATCTTAGAGAAACCTGCATAGATTGGATCGATTCTGCTTTGGGCTTGTTGACTGTCTGTACTTAGCCTAAATTAAATTAAGTAACTAAATTAACAATTTCAGAAATTGCCAACATTTGCTGCTAAAAATTGCCTGTGCCAGGGCATTCATGAAGCTATTAGAAGTGTGAGTTTCATTAAAGGCCATCCAATGAATTCTCCATTTTTGTACTACTTGCTATGTTCCACCAGCAATTTCTCTTTCAAACTGAAGTGAGGGAGCACTCCCCCCAGACTGCTAGCTCAAATGAATAGCACAAGTGCAGGTTTTTCTGCATAATTAACACATTTATCTTGCAGATGCCTCAACAGTTCATTCTGGCAGGCACTGTTTGGGCCCCCAAACAGATTGAACTTGATTTCCTTAACTAGGTTCTCCCCAGAATTTTGGCTATGACTGAATGAAGAGAACACAGCTTTAGCTCATCCCACTTGCATCCTACTGTCTTTGTAAGTCAGATTTCTTTTTGCTAGTAGCAATAAAAGAAAAGTTTCTAAATCATCTGCAATTCAAAAGCCAGAAGAAAAAGAATCCTTAAATTATTAATTTCTAATAATTTTGAAACCAGTCATGTGTTTTTTGGAGACCTGACTCATATTTTTTGAGAACTGGGGATTGGTGCTTTATTCAATATATTTTATGTATGAAAGTAAAGTGGAGGTAGCCACCTCAATCAAAAGCTGCAAGCAACTTTGAGAACAAAATGGCTGATATCTACATAGAGAATTACATATCTTGGGAAATTAAAGATGTAATACACAGAAAACAAATATAGTTTCAGGCTATGTACATCACACTTTTGATACATATTAGAATGTATTAAAACTAATCTAAGTAAGATTTTTTTGGCACGTACGCCTTAGTTCATGCTTAATTTGCCCTTATTGATAACACTGGCAACTAGAAAATGCATAATTCCTTGTAAAAATGCCAGTAATATATTTTACTACAAAAGAAATAATTATTCCACAAGATTTTACTCTTTTGTTCACTATCTTACATTAAGATGCCTCATACAGGGTTGAATTAAAGGAAAATACTTTGGACGTGGGACTAACAGCCATAGGGAAGCTGACACAGAGCTACAAGGCATAAATAACATAACTGACCACAGCACTACACCGCACGTAGCTAAGTGGTGCCTGCCACGAACTGCTTGCTAGAGGGGCTTGCTATTCCTATATGTAGTGAGAGAAAGGCAAGATTCCACTGGGGGGGAGGAGTTGGAATAGCCTAGATTACGGGGTGTTTATGTTAATTGTGAGTTGGTTCCCCATTTAGCCCTGATTGTACAGAACGTTAGTGAAGAAGTCTGTATCTCATGTACTGTAATCTTTACTTCCTGTGTCTTGTAACATATTCTTTACAAAATTGAATACCACTGTAATTGTTCTGCTCTTAATTGGTGGTTTTCAGTTTAACTCTAAAACTGCCATTCTGAATCTTCATAAAGGTTTCTCTCTTTGACACCCCCACTTCACACTTTACCTTCTTTAAGGGTTAAAAAGGACATTTAAAACATTTTAAATGTATACATGCACCAAAACGTATCCTAGGGCTATGATTCATTTTGGGAGAGCTTGATAGCTGAAAGACTCCAGAATTCTAGCAGCTGAAACTCTTGTGTATATTTAATTTGTGAATGTCTATTTTAAAATGTATCTAACACTGCTTTGGAATAAGTATCAGTGCATCCTGGAAAAATGCTAACTAGCTTCTTTAGTTTTCAGATAAGGAATACAATCCTTCAGTGCTTATTCAGGCAAAACTCCTTTCAATATTAGTGGGGGCAAAACTCCTTTCAATATTAGTGGGTTTTGACTAACAAGAGCTACAGAATTAGGGTCATTCCAGGCACATCTACACATGCAGTGTTACTGCACAGTAATTTATATTACTGCTCAGTAGCTATGGTGAATTTCTAACAAATTTATGCCCGAGTAGTTACTGCACAGTAAAGCATGTATAGACACCTTACTGCACAGTAACCCTGTGTGTGGACTGACTTGGGACCAACTTTAGTCCCAAGTCAGTCTTCACACAGTGTTACTGCACTGTAACATCTGCACATGTAAACGCCATTGTAAAAACCGCTTGCTGAGTAGTAATTTACTGTACAGTAACTTACTGCACAGTAAATGCATGTGTAGACATGCTGTCTGATAGTGAGGTCCAAACTCTTAAATTCTTTCTTAGCCAAATTTGTCATTTTAAAGTAATATAGTAAGAATTTGGCACTGAGCTATCAATTACTGTTGTTGGTAACTTGTAAAGCTAATTTTGATTAGACTAATCTTTTTATAACAACTGTTATTGGAGCCAATGATTAATGACTCTTGCCATTTGGCTTTTTCTAAATCTGAGTGATACCATAGAATAAAGATCAGTCTCTTACCAGCATTCCTAGTAGATACCTTAGAGATAAAAACAGCATTCAGCTTACAAAAGGAAGTGACCCAGTCAGACTCACTTCCTGGATAGAAACTTCTCTATACTGTCAAAGATAGAATTTTACACTCTTTTCATAGATTTCATAGACATTAGGGCTGGAAGGGACCTTGAAGATCATCAAGTCTAGCCCCCTGGCCCAGGGGCAGGAAGTCAGCTAGGCTCAAAGGAGCCCAGCAAGATATGCATCCAAACATTTCTTGAAAGAGTCCAGAGTAGGTGCCTGTACCACTTCTGGAGGCAGTCTATTCCAGCCCTTGGGGGCTCGGACAGTAAAGAAGTTTTTTCTCATGTCCAGCCTAAAATGGTGTTGTAGGAGTTTATGACCGTTGGTCCTTGTTATCCCTTGGGGTGCTCTGGTGAACAGACATTCCCCCAGATCCTGATGCACACACTTTACAAACTTATAGGCAGCCACCAGGTCACCCTGAGCCTGTGCTTTTTCCAGGCTGAAGAGTCCCATGGCTCTCAGCCGCTCATCATTAGGCTTATTCTCCTCTCTCAAGTTTCTCCACATCCTTCTTGAGTTCTGGAGCCCAGAATTCGATGCGGTACTCCAGCTGCAGCCTCACCAAGGCCAAGTACAGTGGGAGGATGACATCCTGAGATTTATTTGAGAAGTACCTATGGATGCAAGGCAGAGTTTTGTTTGCTTTACCAGCTGCGACATCACATTGGTGGCTCATGTTCACCTTGTCACCTTGTGGTCAATCATTCTCTAGCAATCACAGATCTGAAAATATTTGAAAGCCAAACTTCAAATTTCAATTCCAATTTCAATTTCAATTCCATCAGCAGCTTTATAACTGGCATAACTTTAGCGAAGCAAATCAAATCAAAATAAAATTTGTGTTGGATACTGCAGAGTTTGGATAGTTAAAAAACCTCATGGAAATCCTAGGAACAGAACTGAAAAAGAATTGAAGTGTCAGTAAACTTTAAGAGCCTCAGCTTCCCTCATGTGCTGTCATGAAGCTTGGAGTTTCAACATTAATCCTTTCCCTAGCCTTACAGAGAAACATGCTAGTCCTCCTCATGCCTGTTCCCTAGAACTGCCACTTGTATGCAAAATAATTCAGTCATATACTGAACAACAATCTCTCACATTTCTTTTGTGAATATTACCCATACAGCCCTATTGTTGAGAGCATTAGACAGAGTGAAAAGAGGTGACAAGATGTGTGACTCCTGCATTCACACCTGCTATATAAACTAACCAGGTGCACCGGGGAACAGTATGGGGAAGGCCAATATATGCATATGTTGACCAAATGTGTCTGGGAAACTATGCCCTACTCCATTTGATTAAGCAGCAGGCCCTCCATGTTGCTTTTATGCATTCCCAGTTTCTGTTATTTCTGTCTAACTAGAAAAGGGGAGTGGTGGAAAACAACTTCACTGCATGTCTGAAAATATACCATTCTTTACCCCTTGCAGCAGCATTACATTACCATTCATGGCTCCAACCGCCAATGCCTTAGAAAAAGTGGTAATATGAAGCTCTGGATGGGGTTACCAGTGGCAGCCTGGCTGTTATGCAAGAGTGAAGGAAATGCCGGGGTAGAGTGCAGAAACTCAGGCAAACTACATGAACACTTACTTTGATTAATTTGAAGTTTAAGGTCAGGATTTCCCTGGGAATACTGGGGTAGCAAATTCTCTTTTTTTTTCCTCCTCTTTAACACTAATGGTTCCTCAGAGGGGGTAACAGATCTGTTTTTTATGAAAAATGGCTGCTCACAGATTTTTGTATTTGTGTTTGTGACCCCTTTCTGCATGGGTCTGGCAGAGGATGATTTGACCTAAGATTGCCACAGACCTCTGAGAACTTGGTGAGCCTTCTAATTAGCATATTGTTGTATTTTCTTCTTCTTTACAGGCAGCCCTCAGATATACGACACAATTTGTTCCTGAAAATTGTGTCAAAACATTATAGTCAAAACATTATAACTCGGAACCAATTTTCCCATAGGAAACAATGTTATAAACGGGGGATTGGTTCCTGAACAAAGGCCCGATACCCTATTTTCACCAAAAATAACCGAGAATTGTATACTCAATCAATTATAGATGAGTAATATAGCTACATTAATGTATTTATATTGTAAATAGCAATCATATTGATTTGGAAAGACTTCTTTGAGGTGACTTTGCTGAACTTTTTGAAGGGTTCTTGGCTGGAGTCTTCTCAGGAGTCTCGGCTGCAGGTTTTTCTGGAGCCTTGTCTGCTTTCTTAAAGAAAGTGTCCCAGGAAGTTTGGACAGATGTTCTGCAGGGAGATGGGCGACGCAGCGAACTTGTTCACTAGCATGGCATCAGATCAAGCATTGGAAAGTTGAAACTGACGTCAGAAAGTTGAAACAGGCTGTCAATTTATAAATGTTGCAAGTGCAAAACATTGTAACTCAAAACGTTGTAAGTTGAGGACTGCCTGTACTTTGAGATGGACCAATCTGAGAGAACTCACTAAAAATGGTAATAGAGAGAGAACAGCAGGCAATTTTATCACCAATAAATAACAGTAAAGCCCAACAACTTCCAGATATTATTGCTCGAACATTTTAAAGTGTTAAGGGAGCACTTTTAAGGGGCTGAGCTTTTATTATTTTATAATTTTCATTTTGAACCCTTGTATTCTAGGTCTAACTAGGGACCTGCAGAATTTTGAGAGCCAAAGACTTTTTCTTTTTGGGGGGAGAGGGAAGAGAGGACTTGTCTTTTTTTGTTTACTTTATCTAAATTTTCTCTGACATTTTATTTTTCCACATTTCTTAAGCTCCCATTACCCCCATAAACTTGAGCAATACTTTTTCTCCATTACGAAATGGATATCCATCAAGGGTATAGCTCAGGCAATCATATGGCAATCATGTTTTAAAATAATTGTGAAGTAACCGATGCTGAATTTCAATAGCATCCCTGTGGAGTCAACAACAAGCTCCTAAGTTCATTTTAACTATTAGCATTAAAACATAGTAATTAATAATGACCAGACCATCACTTAACACTTTGAAAAAAGCAAAGAGTGAGGGAGGCTGGGAGAGGAGGTGGTGGAGTAAACATGTTTGCATATTCCTATTCTATCCAAAAATCAACCAAACAAAAACAACATGGAAAATTTTCAGTGGGAAGTTAAACAAGGAAAACTGCAATGGAATACAAAATCACTTCCAGTCACTGGATCCAGTGTCACACACAAGTAACTCACCACTAAAATGTCATGTCTGTAAAAAGCAAGTACTATATAATGAAGCAGAAAAAAAATTTACTAAACACCAATAGCTACATTGGTGACATGCATCAAGATTAGATAAATGAGACAGACATATAGGAAATAGCAGTCAATTTTCACACCTCTTTATCGATATGCTTCAGGTTTGGTTTGGTTTCTTTTTCACTCAATTTTTTGGAGTCCTAGCAGGGGAAAAAAACCCCAATGAGTACAATGTTTAATACTTTGGAGTCCTAAGCATTGGAGCCCTTTATTTTTTCTTCTCTACAGCATTGTTACAATACAAATCATCAGCAACAACAGCAACAAAGCTGAGGATATGGCTCATGCATGCCATTGCCATTGCAAGTGTCTCTACCTGCAGCTCTGATATTTCCACCTTGATACAAGTTCAGAAGATATTTTCTGTTGGAAATATGATTAAAATAGAAGTTCCTGAAGACTACACAGCTGCATGATACCAAGGGAGTTTAGGAAAAATTGTCTGGTACTTTCCTTCTTTCTTTGTAACTTCATTGTTTAATTTACATAGTCTTAAGTAAGAGCCTTTTCTGTAGCCATCTAAGGCAGAAGTAAAAATCACTACATTTGATCTTTCATGCTGCCCCTCTAAGCTGTCACTTTCTATAGATTGAAGTGATGTAGATTCTTTAAAAGTATGTTGCACAGCAACACTGTCTGTTTTAATTTAGTCTGATTAATAGGGGGTTTTGGCAGTCTACATCTTTAAGACTAACTACATTAGCACCAAACAATTCAAAACAATTAAAGGAGACTGCATTCTATAAATATATATGCATACACACACATATTTAAATTCCAGTTTCTGATTCTTTACATAACATGTAATATTCTTCACGCAGAATGTCATGATTTAAAAATAATCCTTTAAAAATGTTTTCAAGGGTTTTTCTCTTCTCCTGGGGTTTATTCAACAACAAGAACCTGTCTGTACATAAGCAAAATAAAAACTGACTAGACACAGAGCGCTGTCAATATGCACAAGGCAAGCAACTTGAAAAAAGAGAGGTATACTTTTTTCCTTTAAAATTTTCAGATATAATAATTATAGGTATTACTTGTAACTAAAGTAGATACAGTTTATGAAGCTAGAAAGTTGATTTTCAAATAATGGTACTCTTAATAATATTGTGTTTCTCAAAGAGTATCATATGGTTAAAAACTGTTTACAAAATAATGCCAGCATGCCTTTTATTCTGCACATTAAAGAAAAGTCATAGGAGGAAATAAATGCACACATTGTATTTTCAGGGGATTAGCACTCAGAAAATTACTTTTGTGATGTTCTTTTGTCAGTCATTTCTTACATATTGGACCTTTATTTTTCCTGGATGGTGAAAGCGTGCAACAGTTCAAAAAAGCTTGGCAGATCTGAGTACTGTTGGTAGGATCTTTCTTGGGAGTTGTCATTTTGAGAAGGAAAACATTCTGAGATGAGATTTCAGCCCCAAGAGTAACTAGTAAAATGAATAAGCACCTGGAAGCAATTATACGCCTGGTGGAGATTATCCATCATGCTTTGCTTACTGTCCAGTACGAAGGTTGTTGTTTTTTTTCCTTCCATTCTTTCAGTAGCTGAAGCCTAGACTGAAAAGGTTGCAAATTACATTTTACACAGAGATTTTTACCTAGTATCATTGACATATTATGCCATTGCTTTAGTTCCACAAATCAGGTGCAAGCTGCAGTTACTTGGCATTAAAATCTGTTTTTAATGTTGCATTACCAGCAACATCAATCCTACTGTTGTCACATAAGAAAACTCTTTTGCATGCCAATAAAATTTAAAGAAACACAGCATATATTGCTCTCTATTTGAAGGGAACTAATCCATGTAAAATCCTTGGGGTTTTTTTAAATGCAATTGAATGTGTTTTTATGAAAAGAGATAAGGAGCATGTTAAAAGTATGACTACATTCAGAAGAAGGTATGACTTCTAGAAAAATGTTCCCTTAAGTTATTGTAACCTAAGATAATATAGCAGATTATGTTTTCATTAAATAATTTTAAAGTGTTGGGGTTTTTTTAAATGATTGAATGTGGTGATCTATCCCAAAACAACGTGAGTGATGTGCTCTCAGCTGTGCAAATGACTAGTTATTTCTTTAGCATATATATTTATATATTGATACGAATGCAGTTTCCTTTAAAAAGTCCATCTCTTCCCCATGGGGTTTTTTTGGGGTTTTTTGTTGTTTTGGTTGGGGGGGTTGGGAGGAAAGTGTGCAGGTTGAATATCTTCCTGTGTTATTTGACCATCTTTCTAACATTTCCTTTTTTTCCCCTCCTGATAAAGGAATTAAGTTTATGATCCTATTATACATTATAGTAGAACCTTGAGGTCCCAGTCTGAACCCTGTATCATTGTGTTAGGTACTGTACAAATTTTGGTAAAAAGATACTCCCGGCCCCAAAATACTTTATAATCTACATAGACAAAACAGACCACAGTGGGAAGGGACAAAGCAGCACAGGAGGGAAATTGTCTCAGAATCATATAGCAACTGAGTAACAGGCCTGGGATGAAAGCTTGTATGTCAAGATGCCCAGTCCCTATCAGCTAGAGAGACCATGGTGCCTCATTTCTAGAGGCTTTTCAACATTTTTACCACCATGAGACTTGGAAACTTCTTAGTCAAGATTTACGCCATTATAATCTAGTTCTGCACTATCTGACCAAATTCCCATTGACTTCAAAGGGAGGTAAGCCCTTAAATCCTAAGGCTATCAGACCTGGTCTGCACTACAAAGTTTTACTGGCATAGCTACATCAGCTGGGACGGTAAGAAAAAATCATGCCTCCTAACAACCAGTGTAGCTGCAGCAGCAAAACCCCACCATAGATGCAACTATACTGACAACAGAATCCTTTTGTTGACGGAGTTAATATTATTCAAGGTGGTGGTCTAGCTATGTTGTTCAAAAACCTCCATGTTGCATGGTAACCTTGGGGCTTTGCTCTGCTGTCAGAGGCTTGCCAGCATAGTAAAGAAATGAGATCTAATCATAAAAAACAGCAACTTTCACTGCTAAATATAGAATATAAAGTCATTAGATAATAGGGCTGTGAGAAGCTTTGGGTGCTGATTTGATTCAGAGGAGATTTGGCCCAATGAGGCAGCCGAATTGCCAAATTTGAATCAGGAGACCAATAAAAAGGTCTGAATCAATTCAAATCTCTCTGAATCTATTTGGAAAAGATTTGAAGAGCTTCAGAGATCTGGGCAGTCCCCACTTGATGCTGCAGGGAGCTGGATGGAGACTCCAGGCCAGGAAGGGGGGGGGGGGCTAAAGGAAGGAGGAGGGGACCATGGGGGGAGCCACACCAGACCCCAGCCCCCAGCATCCCTGTGCTTTAAAAAAAAAAAAGTCCTGCATTCACCAGCTCCTCCCAGGTGGGGGGGCATCCCCAGCTGCTCCCCACTGCCTCACGCTGCATGGGAGGCTCTTCCATGAGCCCTCAGAGGCCCTGACAGCTGCTGCAGCAGCTGGTGAGTGTGGGGCTTTTTTTTTTAAGTGCTGGGATGCTGGCACCAGGCAGTACAGCCATTGATGGAACTGGGAGAGCAGGTGGGGGATGGGGACTCATGGCAGAACCCCCTATGCAATGCAGAGCAGTGTGGGGCAGTAGGGATTGCCCCCCCTCCCCCACCCGCCTGGCAAGAGCTGGTGAGTGCGGGGCATTTTTGAAAAAAAATTTTAAGAGCCGGTACCATGGGGCTGGGCAGGACAGCCATTGACAGGGCTGGGAGAGAGGGCAGGGGATGAGGCCTGTTTGATTCAGAGATTTGGCCATTCAACAGCAACTGAATCTCCAAATCCAATTCAGCCGAATCGATTTGGGACAGTGATTTGAATCACTGTCCCCCAAATCAGCCAAATCCAAAGCAAATACTAGCAGCTTTACACAGGCCTATTAGATTATTCACCCTTGTTATACAATTAAGAGATATATCACAAAAGGCAACTTATTTTTCAAGTCATGGGCCAGCATGCAGCTGTTGAACTAGGCTGTTGTAGATATGCATTAAGGCACTCCTTTCTGACTAGCCTCAGGTGCCTAGTGCTGGTCTTTCTGCGAGCTCATTTCCACTTCCTGCAGATGATTATTTTATATTAAATTTGAACTGGGCAGCAGCTATATCAAGTGGCTCTTATGGTTGCTACTGAAGATCAAATACCCAGGGCACAGAAATTGTGCTCAACCCTTCTCGGCTAGGGACAGATATTACACATAAACCAGTTTAAGTGATCAGAAACTGATTTAAACCTGTAACAGAACAAATGTTCAGTGCACACAAACTGGTTTGAAAATGGCTGAAACTGGTTTGAGATAAATCTGGTTGAATATAGCATCAGACTTAACTGATTTGGGTCAAACTGGTTTATGCAATGTCTGTCCCAGACCCCTTCCTAGTTTAACATAAACCAGAGTCCTCCAGCATCCCAGCATGTTTTGCAGCTCTGCTGCAGAGCAGGGCTGGCCCCGCACCTCTGCTCCCTAGCTGGAGCTCCAGCAGGCACAGCAGTGTCCGCCTGACTTCCCCTTGTTGCCACCTCCCCTGCCACCACTTCCTGCTCAAGCAGAGATTCCCCCCCTCCCCTATACCACTGCATAGTCCATAGCCAGCATGTGGTATGCTAGCTAATGCTGAGAGGTGTCTGTGTAAGGCAGGCAGGACAGTATCCATTTAGGGCTTTTTGGAACTAATCAGCAGGTCAGCTGGTAATGTCCCTCCATTCCTTCTGTGGAAAAAGTTGTTTAAGAAGAGCTTGAACTAATGAGAGAAGATTTTGCTTTCTTGCTGGGGTGCTAAATGCCCTGTTATCAACTCCCTGTTGGCTCCCTTGCTGGCCAGGAGCACCATGCGGGGGCGAGAGGGGGGGAAGAACCCCTCCCTAATCAGATTGTGCTGCCAGGGCCTGGCCATACCCCCGTCCTCAGCTCAGCACTATCGAAGGGGAGGGAAGGCTGCTCTAGCACCCCTGACTTCTAGCCTGACCCACTGCAGGCATGTGTCATTGCAAACCATGTCTGTGTGGTTGCAAACCAGTTCACCCTAGGCAGGTTAGACTAACCTGCAAAGTGTGCGGGCCCTCTCCCGATCCCATCCTCGTCGCCATGTGCGGGCGGCGGGGAGCGATCCGGGCCCTTTTTGTGCTCCACGCAAGCTGTGGCCAGCAGCCCGGGCACGCTGGGTCAGAAAGAACAGGCAACACGCTGGAATTAGGCACGGATGCGTAATGGTTGATTCAAGATTGTTTACTTACACCGAAGATGGTCGTGGTGTAGGCTGGACAGTTTCCCAGGCACAGCTCCGCTTAAATCCTCGTTTGAGGACTCAGACAACACTCGGATCACTCCCACGGAGTTGTCGAGGCTCCATGGATCCTTTTGTTCACTCACAATTCACTCACACGAAGTTTGCTAGGCTCCGTGGGTCCTTTTTTGCGCGCAGGGAGAGGGATACATTGAGGTTTGCGCTGGGTGACGGGGAGAGACTAGAGGCTGATCAGACCCCTGTTGCCTGCTTGAAATGCACTGGGTCCAATAGGCTCCGCAGCGCTTAGAGATCTTCACACAGCGTGAAGTCTCCTCCTCCTGGTGTTCGTGGAGTCCTCCCTTGCGGGGGTTCTCCTCGGAGTTCTC